>NC_089741.1:61518463-61735963 GCF_040412425.1 Macrobrachium rosenbergii
ACTGCCTCCTCGGAGGACCCCACTATGAACCCGTCAACTCCATTGAGGCAGAAAGGTCGTCCCACCAGCAGAGGGAAGGGCGGGGGCTATGCTACTTCCACGGGGGTTCGGAGAGCAGCCTGGGTTCAAGCCCCCTGCCACCTGCCCTTCAAAAACACAGAGGAGGCGGCAACCAACGCCACAGGCCGCCATGGCAGCAAAAACAAAAATACCCAGGGGCCCCTTACCAGTAGGGTTCCACATCCGCGACGTGATCTCCGGCAGGATGATGTTGGTCGACACTGGAGCCATGCGTTTGGTGTTTCCACCTTCAGGAGAGGACCGCAGACAACCACTGGACCTGACTACCTGCCTGATGGCTGCAAACAGGTCCCCCATCGTCTCCTATGGCACCAAGCTCCTGTCGATCTCCATCCTTGGCCGGAGGTACAGCTGGGAGTTCATCATTGCAGACGTCAGGACTCCACTCCTGAGGGTAGATTTCCTCACCCACTTCAGTCTGGCAGTCGACGTCGGCCGCAAACGCCTGCTGGACATCCACTGTGCCAGTCCCAGCCCTTGTCGCCAGGCCCCAGGGAGCCCGCCATCTGTTCCATCACGCCCCACCAGTATGGTTCCTTCCGTAAGGAGTTCCCGGAGGTCTTCAAACCCGAGCTCCACCAGATGCCTGGGACTCCTGCCAAACACGGGATATACCACCATATCAAGATGAAGGGCCTCCCGATGCACGTGAAGTTCCGACAGCTTCCCCCACAGTGTCTTCAGGAGGCCAAAAAGGCCTTCGCAGAGATGGAAAGGATAGGCATATGCAAAAAGGCTCCCAGCCCGTGGGCTTCCCCCCTTCACATGGTGCAGAAAGCAGACGGCACCTGGAGGCCCTGCGGCAACTACAGGCGGCTGAACCTGGCAACAGAGCTCGACTACTGCCCCCTGCCAAACATGCAGGACCTGACTGCCCCTTTCCACGGGGCCAGGATATTCTCCAAAATGGACCTACTAAAATCGTATTTCTGGGTTATACTACCTGTGTCACCCGGTGAAATAACCATTCAGCACTTATTTCTAGGTAAATCCATTGCTAAATCTACCAGAGAAAAAAGCTAAATGCAAAGCTGGAGTTACTACCCCCCAGTGCTGAGCTCCGCCATAAATGGAGTCGTGTATATGAAAGGGTGAGATTGTCACAATCACAGGCCTCCGCCCTGTAGACATTCCCAATGTCAAAAGTCCCCCAGAGCGAGGTGCCGACACAACGCCCGCACCACCCGCGGACCGTCAACAAACCAGTGCCATCTGCATTCCATTTTAGCACGCGTCCTTTTCCGTTGTGTTTTGGTTGGTGCGCTTATTTTCTGCCTTTTTTTCTTGAAGTATGCCTTCGTCTCAGGATGTATCTTCCCCTAAGTTGAGTACCATCTCTTTCTTTTATTTTAGGCGGTTGGGGCTCCTTATTTCGTCCTAATTTTATAATTAGGGGGACATATAACGCCCGCCTCGGCCGCCTTCCTTCCGGCCTCTTGTGACCTTCAGTCTCGGTGTGGGGTTTTTTTGCTGGGGCTTCGCTCCCCTTCCATTTATTTATGCTCTTATGTTTTTATGTATATCCTACATAATTCATATTGGTTTAATTATTTTTAGTTTTGTTACCCTTCCTGGGGAAGTGCGGGTCCTTGTCGTTTAGGCTACGAGTTTCCCCCGGCCGGGCCTATCCGTTTTTAATCAGTCTTATTTGTTTTTATTTAGGACCTCACCTCCTCCAGCTTTTGGGTATTTTATTTGAGATGGGTACGGTTATGCCTATTAGTTTCATTTTATGTCTAGCGCACGGATGATTTAGATGTTTACGGATTTTGTTCGTTGTTATTTTTAGTGAAGGTCAGCCATTTTCCCTCCGCGCTCATATCGCGTTGGGTTTGGTTCACCCTTCTACATGTGTCGTTTATATTTGATTTTATTATTTATTTTACGTTTTTGTGAGGTTAACTTCTATAGGCTAGTCTGTTAGATACCGTGTTCCCTCCTGAGCTAACCTCCCTGGCCGCTGGGCGGCTATGTTAGGTTAGCCTAGGAGTTAGGCTATTGGCGTTCGGTTCTCTTCCTTGGGAGGGAAGGTTAGGTGTGTAGGAGGGCCTCATGTTATGCGCTTCCCTGATGTTTGTTGCTTGGATGGAGGTGTCAGGCCTGCGTTGCCTCCCTCTCCCTGTTTCGGCCTTTCTGTGTGGGCTCCCGAGTCCTAGCAAGGTTAAGCTGAAATAGCGAGGGTCTCTCTTTTCGTAGCCTACCCTTGTCTGAGCCACAGCCTTCGGGGCAGCATTCCAGCTTCATGTGGATTCCCCCTCTCCTACCACCTTCCCCCTCTCCTCCCTGCTCTTTCCCCCTTGGTTCGTTTTCGCATATTTTGTTAACTTACCAAGGCTTGAGAGCTCTTAGCCCTGATCCTTCCGTTAATAGCCTACATTCCTTACCCCTTTCCCCGCATTGATTGGTTCTCCCTTGTTCTCTCTACCCAGGGCTTCTAATCTTAACCGATCGGCACCCTGTCGAGAACTTGTCTGGTGTCTGGGGGTGCCTCCCCACTCCTGGCCACCATACCTTGTTTACCATTCCTTGCGCTCTTTGGCCTTTGAGGGTCCCCTGTCCTCTCTTCTTCCATGTTAGTCGTTCGTACATGTTCGACCCCTCAGGAGAGAGAAGGGGTGGGCCTCATGATGTCCGGGGGGTGCTCTCTCACTCCCTGGCCGCTGCTACGGGTCCCCCTCCATTGGCCTGTCCCCCTCCCTTCCCTAGCGTCAGTGTGAATGTTTTTCCCCCAGCCAGGGTGTCGTTCTAGTAGACCGTCGCATCGTGGGGAAAATATTGTACGGTAGCCAGTTAGAGTTCTCCACCTGACTGTCTTCTGTCTCATTTTCACATGTCCGCTAGTGTTTATCCTCTGTTCTATTCATTTAGAACTTTGTTCCTTACCAGGTATCTATTTTTCCTTGACTAGTTTATTTATGTGTTTTCTGCTAGGTAGTCGGGCTTTCTCGTTACCCTCCTTTCTTATACCACTCCGGTGGGTATGGTGTATGGTCGGTCGGTGCTCACCACACCTCCTCCGCCGTCACTGTATCGACGTAACGTGACTCCCCCGGCGCCAAGCGGAAACTCTTTGACTGTTTAATCTTAAGTTAACCATTCACTGTATTTACTTGTTATTTATTGACGCATGTTATTGGCGGGACCTCTTGTTTCTCCGGATTAACTCCGGCGGTCCCCCCTGTTTTATTTTTATTTTATTTGTCATGTATAAGCTAGTTCGACCTCATCATCGTACCGGAATTTTCCGGCAGGGTCTGACCGGTCTTTTGCATGCCCAGTCAATCTTTATTATCCTAAGACGCTACTCCGCACCCCTACTCCCGGCGTGCCTTATTAGCATACTCATGTACCCATCCACTTACAGGTGGTGCGTTGTCAGAGCAGGGTTTGTCGGGCGGTCCTCCAACAGGCGAGTGGGCACGAGGTCTGTAGGTCCCACTCTGGGTGCACTGGCCCACGTGGGGATCTAGTTGTCTGGCACCCGATGGTTGTGAGGTGTGCTACGCTCTCTATGAGCAGGTTCTGGATGAATCGTAAGCTCGGAATTTTCAGTTCCGGTTCATAGTTCCCCTTTGAGTTACGTCTCTTGTGGATAATTGGAAGATATCTTTTATAGTAGGAGATTTCGTTAGTGACATTCTCTTCTTTCAGATTGACCGCAACTCCCGAGACTCTTCGCTCTTGACCCCTCAAGACCTGGGTCAGCGACGGGAACGTAGCGGCGAGGAAGCCTTATGTCCTTTCAAGGAAATCTGCAGTGTTCTCTTCCCGGCGCCTGGATCTCAGCGTCAGTTTTGGGGAAGTGGCGCCCTTTGATCGCTGGGATCTGGGAGATGACCCAACCTTCCCAGGAGGAAGCGGCCGCATGCGGAGAGGTTACAGAAGATGTTGCGGCGTTGAACCTCAATTTGGAGCCCATGAATGTAGACCTGGATCTCCAAGCAGGTAAGGGGGTAAGTGAGGCAGGTGATTACTTGTTCAGCTCTCCTTCTTCTTCTGCTTCCTCTTTCAGGATTTGTGAAATCCTCTTGCCTTATGGACGGTGCAAGGTCTACCGTCCCAAGGTAAAAATCAATAAAGAAAAAGACCTTGAAAACCCAGAAAGTCCGCTCCGGGGTTCCCTCGAAGACGTCACGGGCTCCTAGTCCCGTGCCGTCTACGAGCAAGGCCTCTACCTCTGGGAAGGGATCAAGAGCGAAACAGAGTAAGGAGGTTCCCCCCCCTCCTTCCTTTGATGCAGAAGCTTTTGCCGAGCTTCTTATGCAGAAGCTCGACAGGAGAGCTGACGACAAGCCGTCACAACTCTCATCTCAGCTGTCATCCTCCAACGCTTCCGTTCTTTCCCTGTCACAGCAGGTTAAGTCCCAAGGGAACTTGATCTCGGGGTTCATGCGCAGCGTAGCGGCCGCCGGATCCTTTTCTGTCCCGGACACCTCCAGCCTTCCTCCCTTCGATAAGGGGAATCCCTGGCACCTAACCCTTTATGCTCCCCAGCATGAGGGTACCCTTACCATTGAGGGTCTAGGCACCCGCAGGTTGGAGGAACTTGAGTGGTGGTTTCTATTTTAACCAAGAGGGTTGGTTTAGGCCACACTTTGAGAAATGCAGGATGATACTACCAAGAGCAGTTTATCCAAAGCATGATACTGATGTGACAACTAGTTACATTAAGCTGCTTCTTCACAATGGCAAGCAGAGAACACTAAGTCAACAACATGCAATGCCTCATTGGCATTACTCTTTTGGGGAAGGCTGGTGCTACTTCTTGGACTACAAAGAAAACTGGATGTTTAGCCAAACACATGGACTGCAACCTTTCCTCATCTCCAGGTCTCACAGATCCAGGCCTCAGAATTCCCCGGGAGATTCTGAGTTCTGTTAGGGAGCTCTGGCCATCACAGTAAATCTTATGTACATAAGGACTGCGATTCCGTCCTTTTCAGCGAGAATATAAATTTTCCACCCCCTGAAGGCAAAACCACCAAGGACAGGCTTAGCAGGTTCCTTTTGTTCCCATTCTGGCCGAGGCAATCTCTAAAATGACAAAGGGTCATCTGTGAAAGGTCAATGATAAAGGGCATTTTCCTGAGGACAACTGGATTATCACAGCCCGATGAAATTTTTAAGCACATTTACAGGAGCTTTATCCGCTGAGCTTTGACTTATAAGGTTCCTCTGGGGAGCATCGCGTCCCCCAAGAAGATTAATGTCCCAGCCGAGCTAATATCAATTATCAGTCTCAAGAATGGTAAGATTTATATAAAAAACCTACGGATGCAATGAAAGATGATTACAAATCGAAAAGGTTTAAAAATGTTTAAGTTTCTTGATCCCAACTCAGACTTTTCTGTACAGGTATAAGCACCCGGCCAGCTGAAAAGATCTATCATTAGGTGAGTCGGTATTATACTGTATGAGCCAGCCCATCAATCCCTAACGCGGCCCCCTGGTATGTTCTTTCCTGAAGCGTTGCCATATGCGCCACGGGCATTTAACCTTCCAGAATGCAAAAAACCAGGGCTAGAGGGCTGCAATTTGGTATGTTTGATGATTGGAGGTGGATGATCAGCATTCCAGAGGAGGCAGACCATCTCCGCCCCAGTGATTTCTAAGATCTAGGTGGGAGGACAGACCAGCCAGGACCAATGGAGTTTCTTTGGGCCCAGAGCTAAAGTGCTCCTATAGCTATTGTAGAGTTGACCTGGTTCCTCCCGTCTAAAGTGCCACTGTCAGCCCATCACTATCAAAGGTAGAGATTCTAAGAATCCCCTACAAAGAGGTCTTCAAGAAAGTGAGATGACCTGATACAAAGTGCATCTTTCAGTGTCTCAAAAGAAAGGTCCTTAGCCAACAGAGAGTAATTCTAGACTTTGCTAAATAAATCTTTAAATTCAATGCTATAAATTGTTTCCATTTCCAAACATCTGAAAAAACTGCCTTCTACCTACTGAATGCTAAGATAACCTTAGTGCTTTTGCACGATCGACTATAAAAAGTGCTGCATACTTATCTGGGGTTCAGACTTTCAAAACTTATCAATACTTTTCAGGGTTTATTCAAGTCCCCATTTTTCCCCTTCTTACAACAATCAGATGATGGTTTTTCAGAAATATCTCAATATCGATAACTAAAAGAACCTGACGATTGATAATTTGGACTGATTGTCATGCAAATGCATATATTTTAACTAGTCATATAATAGGTTTTCGAATCAATAGACTTTTTAAAGAAACAGGAGAAAATCAGAAATAGTACCGAGAGATAGACTTCATAACGTTAGGATCCAGTGGCATCCAAAAAACTATCTCTTCCGCTCAAACGGAATGAAATTTTTAAGCCATAAGAGCTCTCAACGAAAAAAAACTAAGAGAGATTACCCAAGAAACTGGCTGGTAGAAATAGAAAGCAATGATTAACGGATCTGCTTCTGAAAATTCACAAAACTAATTTCGTTTTAAACAGGGTTTCAGCCAAAGTTTTCAGCATCAGAGAACCTAACATCTAATAAAATTTGGCCAATTTTGAAAAAGAGTTACATCCTTGACAACAGTCAAAAGCTTATCGAATTCAGTACCTACAAATCTCTCCGGTTAGTGATTAGCACCGATGCTTCCCTAACAATGGGAGGATATCAACACAAGAAACTAGAGATGAAAATCATGTTGCCCATGTTCCACCAGTTCCTGGGACCTTGTCTGGAAGCAATACCTTTCAACCTAATTTGTCTCCAAACAGTGCTGAGGCTGCATTTTTGACTGGTCCTGTTTAGCACAGTGGGTGATTTATTCTACATTCAAGGATGAGTTTCACCTAAAGGGGCCTAGATAAACCGTGATGGACATCAGCCTCTTAGCAAACAAACAAAGTGGGTAGCTCAACTGCTCTCTGTGGAGGTTCCAATTCTTGCAGATTCCTTTCCAGGACCTAAGATCGCTTGAATATATGGTTGATCAAAACATCATTCAAATGGATTTGCAGTCAGGTCCTAGGTCTCAATCATGTATTTGTACAAATGCAACAAGTTATTTATTTTTGTATGCTCCAGACCCAATTTATCACTCACTTCTCTGATGCAACCTGTCCTGTTTTTAACAAGTAGATTTGACCATCAGTTCCTCTCCAGTAAATCTTTGTAGACTGAAAGTCTCTCTAGAAGCTCAGACATTCACATCCCGCTGGCTAAGCAGCTAGTTTTCAATTGGCCGAAGAGCAACTGGTTCCCTACTTATTAGCTGAAGCTTCTCTCACAGATCCCCAATCCAAAACTGGACGGAAATAGTGCAAACTCAGACTGTGACCAAGTCTTGGCCCAAGAGACCTAATCACGCCCTAATGGACTTCATGGCGTTTGCAGCCACATTCGGACGTTAATATTGAACCTCATTAACACTTTGTCCAGAATTGACAAAAGGGAATCCACTGTGACAATATCCCCCAGCAGTTAAGAAATTAGTTCCCACACACTCCAAAGAATCTAAGAACTATAATGACGGAGATATTCCTAGCCACGTGCAAATTTTACTCTTATTTGAAAAAGGTCTTCCCTTCTAGTACCCCTCCGTGCAGCCAAATCAGCCCGTGAAAGCTGCCCTGTGCATGGCTTTAATATTAATTTAACGGATTCTTATTTTCTCAATTCCTAGGAGAATGTGCTCGATCTTGAGACCAGTAACCCGCCCACACACAGTTCAGGTTCTTAAATGACGTCCTTAAATTAGCATCAGAAATGTTGAATCAGACATTGTCGCCCTTAAGTTTACTAAGGAAGACCGCATTCTAATTTGATTAGATGTCAGTGCTGAATTTCCAGAACTGTCTGCCCAATCTAGAGAGCCCTGCTCCCTATTGGTCTCTGAGACATCTGGTGAAGCCCTGCTAGCCCTCATCTTAAGTTTCAGCTAAGGAGGAAACCTCTTGGAGATGGTCTCCCTGGAAGGTCCTCCTCCTCCTCCAAGACCTAATAGCCATGTCCGGCGCAAGGAAATCTTATTTAGACAGAAGATCTTCCCTGCGGCAGCTACTGCTGAGGTCTGTGGGAAGATTGAGGAACTACACCCTGCCATGAAGGACCAATCAGGTTGTGGATCTTATGGACTAAACAAGCAAACCCAGAATGGGCGTCCAAAGGTCCATGATACATTAGAGCTGCCTCCTGCACTAATTATTTTCACCATATGAATTTTCAGCTCCATTAAGCAGTATAGGTGGTCCACCAGCAGAAGAGGAAGGCCACTATTTGAAATCCTTAGAAGCTTTGAAAGCTGCCCAGAGGTGCAAAGCCCCTGCCCTTTCTTCAAAAAATTCCTTTTATATCTCTAAAACTCGATCACAGCAACAACAAAAATACCTCATTTATTCCCTTTACCACTTCGTCAGCATACTCCGACAGGATGTTCCCCAACCATGTTGCATTTTGTTCAATGTTCCACCTTTTAGCATTTAAGCAGATGACGCATGACCTAATGTTATCTGCCTGACGGACATAGTTCCCCATCCTCTCCTATAGTTTATGCCGTTATCTCCATCCTTGGCTTGGATAATTGAAAATCATCATCGAATTATAGTTTTATTCCACTCCTGGGCGGTATTTTGATCTCCACTTCATTTCTGGCGGTGACATAGAAAGTCATATGCCTGCTGAAAAGATCACCGATAAAGAAAAAATCCATTTCGGGAGACCTGTGTCACCTGGGAGCCACCATCTGTTCATCACTTTCCCCACCAAAAAATTCCTCCTGAAGGTGGTGGGTGCTCCGCCAGATATGGAAATCTGCAGATGGCGCTGGTTTGGCGATGGGCCCCCACGGTGCGAAGTTCAATGGCGGCACTCCGCCTTCAGGGGGACAAAGGCCTTTGGGAATGGAAGAAAGGATGGCCATATGCAAAAAGGCTCCCAGCCCCTGGGCATATCCCCTCTTCACATGAAGGAGTCACACTGGCGGCACCTGGAGGGCCTGTGTATTTAGCTTTTCTCTGGCAGATTTAGGAATGGACCACTATCTCCTGCCGAAATAAGGACCTGAATGGCCCTCTTTCACCGGTGACCAGGTCTCACTCTCAAAATGGATTTTTCCTACTAAAATATTTTCCAGGTCCCAGTAGCTCCAGAGGACATCCCAAAACCACCATCGCTGGCGCCCTTCAGGTCCACATATTACTTCGCCTTCTCCACCTTCAGCCTGGAGAACACAGGTGCGACCTTCCAGAGGTTGATGGACAGCATCCTGGGGAACCTGGACTTTCTCTGCTCGTCGACAATATCTTAATCTTTTCCAGATCCCAGGAGAAACACGGCGACACATCGGAAGGTCCTGCAGCGCCTGCAGGAGAGTGGCCGTCGTCAGGTTTGACAAAATGCACCTTCGGCGAGAGAAGGCAGTTCCTGGGCCACTAGATATTCGGAGGCATCCGCCCAATGTCATCAAAGGTTGAAACCCGTCAGAGAAGCTCCCCCACCCCCTCCATCCAAGGGATGGTCAACTACTACAGAAGATTCATCCTGGGGATTGCTTGTACCATGGCCCTCGTGACGGAGGTCCTGAAAGGATGTCCAAAGACCTTAGTGTGGGCCCGACCAGCAGAAGGCTTTCCTCCCCGGGAGCCTCCATCCCAAAGCAACATCTTGGCCCACCCAGGACACCAGCACTCCTCCAGCTGACGCACAGATGCTGGCAACATTGCCAGTGGAGCAGTTCTGGAACAGGTCATCAGAGGGACCCCTCAGCCCTGCCTTCTTCAGTCGGAGGCTAAACCCCACAGGTCCTACCACAGCACCTTCAACCGAACTACTTTTATATACCAGGCGGCACGGCACTTCATGTTCCTCCTGGAGGGAACGCCCTTCACAATTTGGACCGACCACCAGCCGCTGGTCCACACCTTCCACGGGCTGGGCGACGATGGTCCTCTAGGCAGCAGCAGCACCTCGCAGCCATCGAGGAGTTCACCTGCACCATCAAATACCTCCCGGCAGGAAGAACCTGGTAGCCGACGCCCTCTTGAGGATCGAGATTGATTCCGTACAGCTCAGGATCGATTACAAGGGCCTTGCCATAAACAAGCTGCTGACCCTGAGACCCCAGCTAACATACAGCTGTCATGTCGCTGAAGTGAAGGACATGCCCTTTGGCTCAGGAGGATCAACATTACTGAGCGATATCAGTACCGGATACCCCCGCCCTCCAGACGCCGGGCTGGTTTTCAACATCATCGGCCTATCCCACCCCTCCCAGAAGGACAACAGCAGACTGCTGATGGAAGTTACAACTGGCACCACAAGACGATGGCCTGGGCAAGCAGTGTCAGACAAGCAAATTGGGGCAGCACATTGAATTGGGGAGGGCGACTCCCCCAGCCAAAGAGACGCTTTGGGCATCCACGTTGATGTAGTGGACCTCTTCCCCCATCAGAGGAGCCAGATACCTACTGACAGTCATCAACAGCTCCACCCAGGTGGCCTGAAGCTACGCCCATGGAAGAAGCTACCTCCAGTGCATGCCTGAGCCCTCCTTCTCCAGCCAGATCAGCCAGTTCGGTGTCCCAGACGACATAACAACAGACAGGGACCCACTTTCCTGTCCGAGATGTAACCGCCCTGGCACATCTAATGGGGACCACCACCACAACACCACCACCTATAGCCCTGCAGCCAACGGAATGGTGGAAATGTTCCACAGGTCTCTGAAGGCGTCCCTCATGCATGGCCCGTTGCTCCTCTGAAAACTGGAAGTACCAGCCGCCCTGGGTCCTCCTCGGGTTGAAGACCACCCCCAGAGCCAATGGGCGACCCCTCAGCAGAAAAAGTCTACGGGGAGACTCCTGTAGTCCCAGGGGAACTCGTCGCAGAGAACAGGGATGACATAGGAATGCAGAGGCTCCGAGACAGATTTGGAAAGTTCGCCCCATGCCAAAAGACATTCACCGACAGGACGTCCCCCTTCATGTCCCCCGGGCTGTCCTCCATCCATGTCTTCGTCAGGAACGACACCCTACTCCCACCCTTGACTAGGCCCTACAGGGGACCTTTCCTTGTACTGGAAAGGAACAAAAAGGCATTCCATGGGCGGGAAGACTGGGTGTCAATAGATTTTCTAAAACCCGCATTCCTGGAGGGTGGCAACAAAGGCAGACCCCAAGATCTCCTGCAGGATACGGCAGCCCCTCAAACAACCCCAGTCGCAGGAAGAAGGCAAGGGCATCCCTGGAAAACCCAGAAACCTGATGGAAAGGCACTCCAACAAACCACTGCAGAGGACATTGGGGAAGGCGACCACCCTCTCCAGTTGACATCAAGAAAGAGAGGACCCCTTCGTTGCCCCAGCAGATACCTGGTTTAATCAGACGTTACCTCCATCTTGGGAGGGGAGTATTGTAAAGTCCCGGCTCAACGTGTTCTCTGTGGAGAACATCTCATTTTCTGCAGTGCCTTTCCACAACCTAAGGTCGATCGGAATATATATTTATCATCATAATTGCAAACTGTATATGTTGTCTTTCTAAGCAATCATGTATTATGTGCAAGTAACAAGTTATTTATTTCGTATGTCAAACATTGTTTATCACTAAGTTCTCTGTATGAACCTGTCCTGTTTTTTAAGGAATTAGTTTGATCTCAGGTTACCTGTAAATCTTTGTACCAGCGGTCTCTGCGAACTACGCAGACGTCCGCATCCCACTTTATAAGCAGCTAGTTTTCATCAATAAATCAGCAGTACTTGTCTTCCTGGTCATTATTTCGCACCTCTCTCACAAGCCCATCATTCGTTTGTTTTGGATATGAGTACACTTATCCAAGCTCATCTTTCTTGTAGTTATATAGGTTTATTATCATTACAAATCGACCTGTTTACAAGAAAGTGTTGAAGGCTCTTGTATGTATAAACATTCAAATATGCTACTGAAGTAATAGTTTGAGCTACACATGTGCCACATAGTTAATGTTGGTGGCCAAACGAGTTGAAATCGGCTACAATGGCAATCTGGGAGACGATAGCACATTCGTTTCCCAATTGTGATCGTTAGTGCTAAGTCAGCCAGCACCGTCAGTTTCAAGGGGAGTTCATACAGTACGACATTTGGGCAGTCTAAATTGTTTATATTAACAATCATGATTTATCGGTAGTGAATCCACAGTCTGCATCATGGTATTTCAAATATCTAAACATTGCACCAGATGGGGTTAAGCAGATCACCAAATTAAAAACCATAAGTCGAGAAGTTTTTGCCCTAATACTAGGAATAAATACTTAATTTTGTTGAATAAATTAGAGCATTATAATTAGGTAGACGGAACATTTGACGTTTCTGACAATATTTCTGTAGGGGATTTGTGTCCAATACTTAAAATATGTTATGGACTGAAATTTTGGCACACAAATTGTTTTATACTTGGCTTGATATGGTTCAGTACAGTAGTTTCCAAAGCTGATCCTTTTAATATTCCCTAACTCGGCATTTCAATTTGATAAATTTATGAAAATATGATTGGTGGTGAGACATGCCGAAAGAAGTCGTAGAATATTAAAATACACCCAGTTTACTCATAACCCACAAAAACTAACTGCAGATTAAAAGGAAAACCCTGAAAATGCAACAGATCACTTAAAGGGGAAAGAAATTGGGTATGCTCTTTACCAGTAGTGCCTTAAGTCTACAGTTGATCAAGACGGATCAAAAACTATGGCCAAAACTGGATGGAGAAGACACACCAAGACAGATTTCTGTCACACTACATTTCTTTCTGTACAAGAGGTAAACTAATACAGCAACATTCTTAGGAGTGTCTTGTTCGTAGTAATCAAATGCTGGAAATTATCAGGTTGGCTGTTCCACTGAAGCTCATTACAAAAATATGCTAATATGTACTGTATAATTATTGACCATATTTGCAACACATGGATATATATTGATGTTCAACACCAGCCATCTTGCAGTCACTACTTGGTCCCCATGATGGTACAGTACATTTTCTTTTGGTGTCAAAATGAGAGGGTAATTGCAAAACCATCAGGTTCTGTCAGAGGAAAAACATTGAGACTAGAGGTATGCAGTGTAATAAGGAAGGCTAGAAAGGTAATGAGGGCAAAGATGATTTGTTGAATGAAGAAAAAATGTTCAGTGTAGCAAAATTTTGAAAAATTGTGACTTTACTGTGGCTCCTACCTGGCCCTGGACTGATCATGGTTTGAACGAACGTGACTCTACATCACATAAAAAGCCTTCATATGAGATTTTTAATTTTTGGCCTAATTGCTCCCTAGATTATTTCTACATGATCTCACCCTATTTTTACTATTACTTCATTAACTCACCATGGGAGGGGTACCAGCTACTACTTGAACAAACATTAATCCCATTTACCCAAGGATGCTTCTTGCCTTGTTTAGTTGAAATTGATAGAGTGGGTCTCATAAAGTTGAAAATGTGATGGTATCTAGATCTGCATATATACATAATATACAAATACCCAATGGAAACTTTAAGCAAAACATGGTTTTCTATTAACGTCAAGGAAATTCAGGCGAGTTTCTGCCAACAGTTACAGAATAGTAGTTTCCTCTTACAGAACTGGAACCTCTTTCAGGAACTTTGAAAAAAGGTTGACATGATGTCTCTCCTAGATTAGCTCTTCTAACCTTAGTCTAGCAGCTTCATAAAAACTTGCTACAATCCTGTGCAAACAGGAGGGCTTCCTTGCAAAACTTAATATCAAAACAGCCTGTGTATTTATTAGATGCATCAGTATATGCAAAGGAATTTTTTACCTGATTTCACCACAAAGACTAAATACCAGATTGTCAACACATTCCTTGGGATCCTTCTCCCACTCCTTCTTTTTAAGACCCCTAAGGAACTACCAGAAATGAGACTTTGTGTTCTATTTTTACTGAAAACATACATCCTTGTCACAAAGTCTGAGACCCCACTCCACTTATTTGTCACCTTTTAGACTCCTCGTTTGAGTTGCTTAATACTATCAAAAGACCTCTTCTCAGCCCAAAATGACTAAATCACTCTCCATAACTCATGAATGCAAATTTGGTCTTTGCTTCAACTATACCTAAACACAAATTACCCGTGAATAAAGCCAAAACATGAAATGAGTTGGAGATGCTAATCCCCTTTCTCTTCTGAGGGAACATCTTGAGAATTTCCACAAAATGTTTCTTCTTGCCCTCTTGGTCAGCCACCTGTAAATGAATGTGGTCCTTAGAAGAAAGCCATCGCCGATCTGCCGCTGATTACCAGTCTATTTGATTTAGCACGATGCCATCAGTGCACTCATGTAGGCGCGTCTGAGGCATTTACTATTAACTTTGCTGCCTCCATTCAGCCTCCTGTTGCAACCCCTCATTTAACTGCACCTCGTTCGCATTCTCTTCTTCCATCTGTATTTCACCCTCTTCTAAATTGTTACATACGTGACCGAAAGAGCTTTTCCTTCCCACCTTAAAACTCAGCATTCCTCAATTTTCCTGTTTCAGTGCTGACGAATCCAGATCTCAGTGCTTGGTTTTGTCCCAAATTTTGTTACCATTCCTCAGCACCAAGATACAGTAATGTAAGGTGCATTTGCTTAAGAAAGTACCTTTTATAAATCTGTTCTATTATTATGTTAACTTAATGATGTAGGATTACTCGACTTGCAATAGTTTGGTATGTGACCCTACAGCCACCTGTAGGGTCATGTACCAAACAGTTGTAAGTCGAGTAATCCTACATCATTAAGTTACCATAATAATGGAACAGTTTGGTATGTGACCCTACAGCCACCTGTAGGGTCATGTACCAAACAGTTGAAAGTCGAGTAATCCTACATTATTAAGTTACCATAATAACAGAACAGATTTATGAAAGGTACTTTCTTTAGCAAATGCTTACCTTACATTATTGTATCTTGGTGCTGATGAATGGAATGGAATTTGAATAAAATTTAGGACTAAGGCCAAGCACTGGGACCTGTGGATTCATTCAGCACTGAAAGGAAAATTGAGAGTAAACAGGTTTTAAAGGTGTAACAGGAGGAAAACCTTGCAGTTGCACTATGCAACAATTGTTAGAAGAGGGTGGAAAGGAAGATAGAAGTAAGAGAATATAAACTGAGGTGCAGTAAGAGGAATGAAAGGGGTTGCAACTAGGGGCTGAACGGAGGCAGCAAAGAATCGTAAGTAAATGCCTCAATGCACCACGAGGTGCACCGATGGCATCTCGGTGCTAAATCAAATACAGACCCTGGATTATTCAGCAGCAGATCAATAGGTAGGAAGATTTCTTCTAAGGACTACATTAATTTATGAACTGTACAGCAAGTATAAGCAGAAAATTTTAAAGAGAATATTTTATTCTTTCTAAATTTTACATACAATATTTCATTTCAGTTTTTACAATTTGAGTATGTATAAGAATTTTGCAAAGATCTATTTTACAATGGTATATACCTTGCAAATATTTAACAAGAGTGTCCTGATATAAACTTCCTGTACACCCTTATCAATTAAATAACATAAAAGCTTAGCATACCACACCTTAACTTTTTCATTTTCTGTAATTGTTCTGTAATAATTGTAATATTGAAAAATCCACACACTACAGATAAGCTTGAGTTAAACCTTTATACTGTACTAACGCACTACCACTGCATTAAAGACTCATTTAATCCTAAATAAAAGGCTTATACTGCAACTTTCAAAAAAGATTTGGAATGTTTTAGAATAACATCCTATGTACATTTTGTTGCTTTCCACCAAAACAAACTGAAGGCTCTTCAATGAAAAGCTATGCTAAAAGTTGGATATTATACCTTTCTATATTTGAGACTAAAATAATTAAATATTTTTTTTATTCATGCTGCCATTTTCAGTATAAAATCAAAGCTTTTGTCTATTGTCAAAATATCTTTTGTAGCCACCGAAGTAAATTGAACAAGAACATCTCTGGCAAAATGTTAAATTTAACATAGGAAACAAGTGATACTTAAACATAAGTACACATATATAAAACAAGAATTTAAGCCTATATTGACCTTACACTATTATAGGCCTCGTCATACATATATAGCTAATACTGCAACATAATACATATAAATGAGCACCAGCTAGAGTAGATTAATTCATTTTATTAATATACAGTACAGTACAGTACATGCACTCGAATTTTAAATAAATTATTTACGAAAATTTACACATTTAATATACTGTCTAGTACATCAAAAATACTTCTGAACATTAATTTCTGATATCTTTTCATTTAATTGAAAAGTTATCAGTAGAGGATGAATAACGACTAGGTGAGGAACACAAAACATGCATACATATATACAATAAATGGACACACAAGTAAACAAAATTGGCTCTTAATACTGTATGTATACAGTACAGTGTTGTATGTTCATATTTTGTGACCTGTAATGCACTTAGATATTCAGAGGCACCTGTCTTGACTGCTGGAGACATTTGAAATAAGACACTGCTGCAACAATGTAAATAAGAAACTTTGTTAATTTAGAGAACTTTGTAAAATAAAAGTGCCTAATAATAATGTAATGCTCTCTCCCAACTATACAAGGGATATGACCTCAGTAAAGGAGTTCCCTCCAGGTCCTTCTTTGAATTGCAAACTACATATCAAGGCTCAATATGTCAGTCTTACCATGCAGACATTACATGGTTTATTTTCATGCACAGTACACAAAACATCTCCCTAATTTTCATAGTTACATTTCCAAAAACAAACTATATAGCAAAGTTCTTCAAAGAAATTTATTCAGTTCTAAAATTAAAAATGTTTTTCATTAGTCAATAGTATATACTTTCCTACATTTTTACATCAGTGGAATGCTTTTTTTCTTACAACTATATGTAAATGAATAGCTATCATTCAGTAAATTTGGGTTTCCATCTCGGGAACATGTCATTGTAGGTTTATTGAGCATTTTGTTTTGCTGATAATTATCCCATTCAATAATGAGGCCACTGGAGTCTTAGTAAGGTTAGGAAAAAAAAAAATTCAGTTGAATTACGGTAACCTTTATGTTCTCCAACCACATGCTATCACATATATTGCACCACCAGTCAATCTTGACTTAACCAAGTGTGTTCAGTAAGCAAAGTGTATAAAATGGAATGCTTCACACTGATTGATTTACACATCTTGTCTGTGCTTTAGTGAGTTACTATTTCCCTGACTCCTAGGTCCCTTTCTGTTCAGTTTGTGCTTGTACCTACTTTTGACCCTGTTCTCTTTTCATGCTGACATGCTGGAGTGATCTTTTACAAACATGGTAGCCATGGCTTTTGTGGTCATACCCTGATTACTGTTTGCTCACTTATAATTCAACAAGGGGAATAGGAAGATGACCTTCCCATGGCAAAATTCTGTAACATCTTCATTTCTTTGGATGTGCTTTGAGCATATGTTAAGGACACTTACAAATAGAATGTGAGGAGAGGGTATTTGTAAACAAAATATGAGGAAGATGGAGCACAAGGTTGCATATAGACCTTAGTTTAATGTTGATCCTGTACCCTTTTCTGGTATTGGCAGCTGCATCCTGATAATGTTATACTTCATGGTACCAACATAAAGATTGCAGCTGAAAAGTTTGGCCTTCTGCCACTTTAAAGGTTCTTGAAAGTTGGATCTTCTAGTTCACTCTACTTTGGGTTTACTAGCTGTAAAGCTTAATGACAGCTTTGTGTATTCCAGAGGCTGGTAACGAGTTCTGAATGCAGTGCACGAACTTGGCCTTGAAGCATGTGCTTATCGGCACTCAAATCTGACAATTTAGTTAGCTGATCAAAGCTAAGCAAGCGGTATGTGTGCTCTATTTGTGCTTGCATCTTAATAACCCATATGCTGGAATGGATGGAGATGAATAAGATCAATTACAGTATGGTACTTTTGTGGAATAATGGACAGACTTTTGCTGATTTAGTACTATTTTACAACTAAGATCTTGAAATAATGCATGCCTAATAATTCTGAAAATGGATTATCCATTACCAAAAAAGGGCTTGTCACTGAGCAAATATTTTCTTCCTTAATAGCACTTTGAGAGTAGTAGGATCCAGAAAGCAGTTCAAGTTGTCCTTTTTTTCATTTTGTATCATTGCTCTTTTTTAGTCAGTGGATGATAGGATAATTGCAGAAACAAAGAGAATGACCTAGACTTTCCTGGATGAAGTGATAGTGGTATCAAAGTGTAAGCGACAACTGCTAAGCTTGAATACTCCTGGGGAACAAACCTATTTCAAAACAGTACTTGCTCGAGCCTGGCCTATACCTTGAAATGTCATCTCTTCCTTTACTTTGGAGCATGGATGGCATTGTTTGAACACTGAGCAGGATGATACCTATCTTGTCTAAGAAGGCTATGGATGATGATGGTCAGACAGGCATTTTCTCAAAAATAATTAAAGTTCTTAAAGAAGACAGGCTGTTAAGTAGCAATAGAGGGGTTTTCAGACTACCTCTCCAGGCATAAGGTAGTAGTACGTGTCAGAGTATGTTGCTGGCCAGTTGTGAAGTTGACTTCAGTCAACCACTTAAGTATCATGGCTAAGCTATGGGACTCTGATCTTACATACTGGTATAACAATGCTGTATTAAATTAAGTATGAGAAAAATTGTTTATGGAGCTTTAATTTGTTCTACAGTGCTGAAAAGAGCTTGCTTTGTATTTTATTCTTATTTATTTATGAAAGGGCTATGAGCTCAACAGTACTTTTACATTTGACAAGATAAGGCCATTGTTTGAAAAAGGCTAGCCTAGGCTACAGATTGACCAGATGTTTACCTAGTTTAATGTCTTCATTAAGTGTTGGGCTATATTCTTCACTACAATGCTATATAGTGCTTATTACTTGGTTTTATTTTGTGGGTTTTAATGACATTAGTTTGCACTTATGCTAAATACTGGGTAAATATGCCAGGATTTATATATGCCAGCATAGCTGGGGTTGTTCCTATATATACAACTGGCCCTGCATATTCAACTGTGCTTCATAAGAACAATTATTTTCAATGTCACCAAAAATTCATTATAATGAATTAAGTGATTTCATACTAGCAAAATGCATGATTATGAAGCATCAGAGGCACTGTGTTGTTCTGAACCAGCACACAACAGCATGGCATCAGTCAGCATTTGGCAATCAGAAGATTTAGTGCAGTACTTATCTTGACATACTCTGATCCACTATACTGCACTGGGCAACTTTGAAACTTAACAAATGAATTTGTTCGAATCATAAGTGAAATTTGTACGGCTGCATTCTGGTTTTTGAAGTAAGCAAACTTGATTGTGTGATTATATTTAAATGATTAAAGTATTATTTACAACTTATCAATCCTCCCAAGTGAAATAAGTGTAGTAAGGATTCCAAGCAAAAAGAAGGTGCATAAGATTGACTTTTGTAGTAAAGCTGAGCTATTTTTTGTCCAAGTAACAAAAGATGAGATGGCAACTGCACTGACGGGACTTGGAGTACCCAATTTACAGTCTCTATAGTTCTTAAGACATGGAATGCTGTTTTTGGGTCAGAATGTCTTCCTTAAAGTAAGACCAAGGCTTGGAGTAAAAGGAAAAGCGCCAATTTATCAAGGTGGGCCAGCTTATCCACCCACATGATACTACAAAAGCTTTATCATTGTCTGCCAACCTCAAGGATTGAATTGGGTTAACAGATTACAAAGGGACATTTATTGTGTACGTAATGACTCTAGTACAATACAAGGGCTTTAACAGGAGCAAGTATTTGCTTTATGACAGAGAAATAAGTACTGATGAAGATCCTGAAGCAACTGATTCACTATGGAAATTTCAGTGCTTAAGCAAGTTTGATATGGGGAAAATATGCTTTTCTTGGAACATGTTGAACAAGACTTTCATAACCTGGGTTCAAGGCTGCTAAGGAATTTAGCAGTTCCAATGCTTTCTAGCATTAAAGATTTGTGGCTGACAATCCTATCAATTTACCTTCCCGAGAATCCAGGGGCACTAGAGTCATTGCTTTTGTATTCAAGAAGCCCAACTTTAAGGAATGAATAAATCCTCAACCATGGCTACATGGCTGGTTAGGTTTCAACAATCCATGATTAGTACAGTACTTCAAAAGAATAAAATTTTGAACAGGTTCTCCTCACAGATAATTTCAGTTACCCCAAAGCCAATGACTGGTACCACAAAACTGAGGTGCTTTTGCCTCCCAACACTACCACTCCTATTCAGCCTATAGACAAGGAATTGTGACAATTAAGGCCTACCATCAGCAGCATATAATAAAAAGTTTGGTCATTTCTCCTCAATGCTAGTGAAAGAGTATTGGAGGAACATACTTGCTGTGGATGTGATCAACATCACTGTTGACTTGTGATGAAGCCTAGCCTTCTACATTGAATACCGTCCAGAGGAAAATATGGCCTGAATGCGTCAATAACTTCAAGGGCTTCCCTTCTGTTGAGAGCATCCATCAGCTACACTAAGAATCGTTCCTACTGTGTTTACATCAAAATACAGCACTATGATAAAAGACTTTCTTCACACATTTGTTTATGAAGTAAATATTTTAAGTTATAGTAATGACAAAAGAAATTTTGATAAAGACTGATGGGGTAGGTGGGTTACAATCATTTTCAACTTTAATTGTAATTTATTAACAAGAAATGTATTGATATACATTTCCTGGTCATGTTGTGAAGCAACCCAACTGCATAAGCTGGGTTGATAGTATTCCATACAGCTACAATTGATTATGTACAAGGGGCTACCATATTTACTTTTTAACTATTAAACTGCACTATAAATAACTACTAAAACAATTAAGGAATTTCTATTCCTTGAAATATGAAAATTTGTTTTACCCTTTATATAAAAAAATGTCTTACCCTATCAATGAATTTAGAGAGAAAGTTACCCATCAAATATGTGAATTGACTGTGTAGCTGGGCAAGAGCATTAAGCATTACAGTATAAAACCTTGAATACCTGAAATTCAGTACAAAATGTTTCAATTAAGAGATGACACCCATAAGTCGCTGTACAGTATTTTTAAAACATATATACATTATAAATACAGAAACAAATATAAAATATATACAACATATATAATTCATATTCATGAATGCATAAAAATAGCAAAAACTATAAAATATATACAGCATATAATTCATATTTATGAATATGTAGTAACATGCACAACATTGCCATTTCACATCAACAAGATTAATCCTGCCAAAAGTCTCTTAAATGATCCCAATAACATTCTTTACCATTAAGAGGAATAGCTCTTGATAACATGATACACTCTTTCTCAAGCAATATAAAAGTTGAGTACTAAAAGTCATTATGAATAGTCATCTAATTTCATCTTTCTGTGGCCAAATAGCATACCTTATACACTTCCTGCTAGGGTGTAAGTCCCACCATCAGTAGTTATTCATATGATTGCTAGTTCTTAAACTGAAGCTTTACAGGAATCCAGAGATAGTAAATACATACGCCATTACGAGTCCAATTTGAGAAATAACATTCATGAATATTGTGGAAATCACATTTTCATGCACTTTTCCTTTAAAAAAACTTTTTACCCCATCTGGTCTACATCCAGGTCTGCAGGCATTTATGATTTTTTACTACTGTACTCTATCATAAAAATCACTGCCTCTTATGTATGTGAATTAATTACTGTTTTTTTCATTAATGTAATTATTCTAACTACTACTCTTCTTTATATTCTCTTATTTTCCTCTCTGACAATGTTTAAATTTCCTTAAAACATACTATTGTTTGATGTAAAACAATATTATATCTGGGCTATCGTATTCTATTAGTCTTCAGATTTTTCTTAAGTGGATTCCCTCTTATCAAGTTCCTTCTCTACTCTTCATCTGTGCAATACCAGAAAAAATTTCATGAATTTATCAGTCAACCAACATTCTTTGTTCAATTGTTCAATTCCGTCTATCAAATTCCCTTTTCACTGTTTTTTTATTCAAACTTTCCTAGTTACATATCATTTACAAAATATTCACTCACATTTCAACCCTTATAACGGTCTACTTCCATATAATTTCTCACTTGATAGTCATATCAAACACAAAGAAAACTGCTTAATTCCCAGTTAAGTACTAATATACTTGAATTTAATGTAAAACTATACTTGGTATAATTTGCCCTTCAAATTTGCAAACTTAAGTTCATGTTTATGGCAAGACACAACTAGATAATCTCATTTCAAGAAAACAAATACCACCAAAATTTAACACTGAATAATCTCAATACTATATAACTCTACCCGCACATTGCTTCCAAGATTATACATGGTAAGCACTGACTAGATATTGCTCAAGTTTAGGAAAACTTATCTAAATCAAAATCATCCATATACTGTAATACATACAGCACACTTAAAAGAATATGGGTCCACAGGAAGTTCAACCTTGTTAGTACCTTTGAGAAGGTATGAATTTTTCTAAACTTTATCAGCAGCACACAAGGAAGCAAAAGATTTTTCATGCAGAAATTAACTAAATCATTATTCTTGTTTACTTCCACTACACAACTTATGATGCTTGTCAAAATTAGCTATACTATTATGGCAAACTCAATAAACCAGACTTGCTACTGTAATACCAGTGTGTGCATTTAAAGCTGAGCTTCAATAGCTGTTACAACTGAAAATTTCCTATATCACCATCAACAATTGTTGATCACACTGTACTGCAATAAACAAATTCATAAAATATCTAGACACTAATCATATTCTACAATTCCAACTTTCAGAAAAACCTTAATGTGTCTACCTTTCAGGCTGCTGGGTTTAGTTACACTGAACTCTTAAAAATATTAGGAGGATAAAAAGGTTTTGTCATACAAACCCATAAATCATGTATTTGCCCATATTTGCTAGTCTCTGTCCCCAAACTATCTATTTTCTAATAGATATATTGCAGTAGTAGCACAGTGTATGTGCCACTTAGAAGCACAGGTTCCCATCAGTCACTACCTAATATTTTGTGTTTGGAAATGATGCTGCAAGATTACTGGGGCTGGGAAAGTGACCACATAAGAAAGATTTTTAAGAAAAAATTGGCAAGTAGTTTTGTTTTGATGTAAATTGTTTTACCACAACACTGTCACATATATATGACCAAATCTTATTTAGGTTGAAGAATTAAGTTACTAAATATCCCTATATATTTTTACATGTAACTGCTGGATCCAGGAAACCACTGGGGGAACAGTAAGAGTCAGGGACCCAGCCTTTGTTAACTGTAGAGCATTTTTCATTGTAAAGATGTATCTATAAAGTGCCAGGATACTTGTAGTTTCTCTTCAGGTTTGGCATAGAATTGCACTTGTCATAGATATACCACAGTATTCTTAAAAGTTCTTAACTTGCGCTCTTCATAGCTCCAAAGATAGGAATAGTCAATTGCTACTGCTATGAAATCCCTGGTTCTTTACAGGTACTGTCAACTAGCCCTCAATGAACAGAGCAGAAAGTCCTCTTGTTAACACATAACAGAAGACAGGGAAGGAGTGGTGAATGCTAAGGTACAACCCTGGCTATCTGTTGCTTGGGTCTTAACTAGAAGTCAGGTGCAAATGACAGTTGCTCTTATGTCCAGTCTAGTGTATGAATCTAGCTAGCCCATATCAAAAGATGCAGTTGCCAGTATAAAGATAACCTTCAGCATGAGAGCTAGAATGAATCCTCTTGGTGTGACATTTATATAAACTTGGAATGACTTCAGGACCCAAGAAAGATCACAATTAGGTTGAAGTTGCCCTCAAGAAAGCCCCTTTGCAAAGGACTGGATGAAACTTTTAATCCAATGAAAACCCAAAATGTGCCCCCAAAAGACTGCAACAATTAATGGCAGAGATAAACAGTTATGGCATTACCAAATGAAATTACTGTATATACTCGTACTTGTGTATCGTGCAACTTTTGAAGACCTAATTTTGAAGCAAATTTTAAGGGGGTCAACCATACACAAGATATAAAATTAGTATTAGTATTAGTATCATATTATAAAATACAAACATAACAAAAACAGGATCCATCTTTTCCATGAATCTTTTAAAATGTTATGCTTTACTTCACTGTATCCAATAATACTGAATGTACAGGTATTCTCATATTACTGTTACATTATAAAATACAAACATAGCAACCATGCATCATTTGCATTGTTTAGGTTTTCGTAAAACGACGATACCATTCGGGAATTTGTGTTTAGGCATCAATTTCCGTTTAAAGATAACCAATGGGGGGAAAGTTTTGTCCCACCTGCCATAAACATTAAAACAACTGTAAAATACACTCTTTCATGTCCAGTAGTTTTGATTAAAATATTTTTCTCTCCAATTTTATTTACGGTCGAGTTTGATGGCATGTCGAAGTTTAGGGGAGTTTCATCCCTGTTGCCGATGCACAATAGTTTATAGGTATTAGCAGCTTGAACATTGTTTGTTTTCTCAGCTTCAGCTACAATTTGCAGTTTAAATCAGTCCTATTCTACTTAACGTCATTTGTAACTTAAATACGGTAATTATTTACTATTGCACGATGGTTGAAATACAAGCAAAACAGTTGCTGTCATTTGATTTGGTTGTTCATACCAAAACAGCTGTTTCTTGTTTGGCTGTACGCGCTTACGCGACGTGTATAGCTTTACTAATGATACTTTTATCATTCTCTTTTACTTTAACTTATTTAACTAGAAGATGGGAAAAAGAGATGGAGGAAAAGAGGCTAGTCTATTGTAATTTGGTCTCTCAAAAAAGGACCTCGCATGATAAAATAATTTTTTATGGGTGAAAATTTGGGGTTACATATACTGTATGCAAGATTGCGCATTACACAAGTGCATATGTTAAGTTAATCTGTAATTGCTGGAACAACTGAGTTACGTGGATTAATGCCTCTCACTGCACCAACTATAGAACTGGCTCCAACTGGCTTGGTAGAGGTTTCTGGTAGAAGTCCTACAGCATCCAAGACTTCACTGGATAACCTCCGAGCATTTCAAGGTAACTGTGGAACCTCAGGAAGTTAGGCAGCTTGACAGGCTTCCTTGTCAGGAGACTACTGGAGTTATTTGTCAACCAAGATAATAGGTTTGTTCTTGGAAGCACAGAATTTGACAAACACCTATCTGACAAGGCAGAAAGAAAGGTGAACACATGCAGATTGCCCCAGGAAGGAAATAATTAAGTCTGCAGGGTCTGGTTGAACTGAGCAGTACATGGTAAGTTTGTAGTTCAAACTTATCATGAATAGATTTACTATTATTGTCCCAAAGATGATAAACACTTCCCTGGGCTATGTATCCATTATTGTTGGACCCTCCCAAGACAAACCTTGGAACTAAGAACTTCATTTCATTCTGCTCACACAAAGATGTCTCCTACAATGCGATGGGGTACCAGATTTTGTTATGTCATAGTTTTACCATGTGATGGGGTATCAGATTTTGTTATGCCATAGTTTTTCAAGTATATCAACATCATCGCCATTAGTGAAGTTGCTGCCACCTGTCCTGAAATATCTTAGCTCTTGATAGTCTAATAAGTGTGGTCCCCAACCATGATTTGACACATCTGTGAACATCAAATCTCTGCCGCAAAAAATAGGACCTCCCAAATACTGAATAACTGAATTTGGTAAAATGTACACGTATTAAATGTTTCTTTAAAAATTTTTAACCACAAAAAATAAGATTCAAAGTGAGAATTGTAACAAAATAACTGACACCATTTTAAAAACTAATTCTTTCAGGATTTTGCACTATGCTCTGTCTGCCACAAACTGGCAGCAGACAGCAAGAACCTCTTGTTTTAAATTGCTATAACAAAATTATTTGAATTACTGCACTGTGTCAAATTTTTACCAACCACTCTAATTTCAAATACTGGCCTCTGTTATTGTCAGTGGATCTCTACCTGTAAAATAACTAGACTGGGCCTTCAAGAGGGCAAACTTTGACAACTAAGACCTGATAAAGGGATGGATTCAAGCATGGGCTGCAGCACAGGTCCTGATGCAGTCACTGGAAAGAGGAGCAGTACCATGCAGACTTTTTAGTGGTACAGTCACTGCAGGAGGCTCAGATATTGCTGTAGAAGCACTCGTGGCAGGTGGCAGCATAGTGGAGTCACATCTTTTAACTGCCTCTGTTTTTGCATCAAGTCTGTTGTAAGAAAAGAACAGTTTCTTTTAAGCAAAACATGTAAGAATCATCCTAGGGTATAGGCACATCAGCTGGATGAGTGTCAGGCATACCAAGGTCAGAGTTGGCAGGCTGCTCAGATGGCAAGGTAGATGTAGTGTGGGAAGGTTGAGCAACAGACAAAGACTAGTGAAAGGCCCAGTCAGCAGAAAAGGCAGGAGTGGGGTGGTCATGGAAGGCAATGACCAATGAGTGAAGTTTACACAGGTAAAACAGCAGGCATAGTGCTGGGACATCACAACTGGCACCCCATCATTCACTGCTATTAAGAGATGAGGACAACTGAGTTGTCGATCTGGAGGGAGATGACACATCTGCTGCAGCATTCCTCAACTGTCAAAAACTTGTACGTCCTCTTAGCACTGAGTGACCACTCATGGCCTTGCTACATTCACTGAGGCAATAGCAAAGACCACAGCGAGTATATAAATACCATGGGAAGACACAACTTGTGGAAAAATCCTACTGGTATACACTGCTACATAACATAAGCTCCCATATTTACAAAATAAATCACCACATACCACCACAACAGCTGAAAATACAATGTATCAGTTGTCAATTAAAGTATAACACTAAACTGCCAAAAAGATACACTAGCAAAAAATCAAACACAAAATAAGTAAATTACTAAAATACGAGAATTGTTTTAGGGCCGTCATGCATTGCATCTTGGTGTGGACTTTCCAAGTTCCAATTGCACAACATCCTCAGGGAGACTGTTCCACAGTCCGACAGTGTGAGGAATACAGGACCTCTGGAGCTGAGAAGTTTGACAGGAAAAATAGGATCAGGAATCAATTGTGAATGTGAAAAATTTGTGAAAAAATTACCAATAAAACATCAAAAATATCATACAAACAATTTTAGCTTATACCTTCCACATGCAGAAATGACTCAAATGAACAAAAACTACTTCTGAGCAGTATATAGATAACCACTTGTTAGCTAGTGGGTGACAGGCACTAAACCAACAGGCAATACAACTTGAGCAAAAAACATATACTTGGAATAAATACCTGTTTGTGAATATACTACAATGTTGCTATTGATTACAGGAAAGTGAGATTCTCAGGATTAAAGGAAAGTGTAACTAATCAGTTAACTGCAACACATACGCCCAGCAATCGATGATTCAGATAACTTTTTTTATTTTAAGATGTTTTGATATTATTTATGCCTTTTTGTAAAATTACATTTAAACCGATGAATTATCGTAAAAGACAAATCAGTAAAAACAAAAAAATAATGATGATGGCAATGACTAGCAATGCTGCAAGGTGGAAATAAGCAGGAGAACTCTGAACAGAGATCTTAAGAAAGCTTCAAACTGAGGTAGGTGGCTGATGGGTACTTGTTTGCTTTCAGGGTGGTGCATGTACTGCAAGACTTTCTACTACTACTGCCAGCTGGACAAAAGACATGCTACCTTGGAAGATACTGCAGAATGTGGGCATTAATATATAATTTACAAAGGCTATGATGAAACAATCAAATTCAGCATTAAAAGGTGTAAGACAAAATTAATAAAACCTGGTTTTACTAAGTTAATTTCTCATTTTAACCTCTGTCCACTAAGGGTTAAACATGCCAACAACCTTGTAATACTGCAATCCTCATTTTTTTACACAAATTTTAAACCAAAAATGTCATGGAAAGATTAAATTTCACAGTTGAGATAATAAAGTAACATAAAAGATTGTGTAAAATGTAAATCTCTAAAACATCATCTGCCCTTTATCATGAAAAATACAAAAGTGCTTCAGTGCAGGTAATTTGAAGATTTAATGGGGCTGTATGTGACACACAAATGGAAGTCTTGAGAACTCAATAAAATCATTACAAGATACTTGCAACAAAATTTAGGAATTTTTTATGTACAAGTATTAAAATTTTCACATCTAGCAATAATGTAGAAAAGTACCTCCTAACACACTAGACTGAAAAATGAATTCAACCTACTGTACATAATACCCAGTACTGACATGTTACTTAGAAGTTCTATGACTTAAATTTAATTCTTTTGATTATGAAAACAAGTATTTAATAAGCAGACAAAATATTACCACATGAATATGGACTTTTAAAAAATACTAACTTGGGACTGATACTTCTGTGACTAAAAAAATGAAAAAGCCTAAAATTTTGCCTTGTTACAGAAGAAACTTCCCAGCCAAGAAGATGCTATATAATAATTCCTAAAATGAAATTCCACAAATCTCTCATTGTGCACATTGGTAGCTTTCCTTCTCCCAACACATGATGGATGACTTAATATATCAATGTATAGAAAATTTGACATCAGTTACTGAAAAACACAAGGGGCATGATTTATGTGTACTCCCACTTCAAACATTTCTTGCAAGTGGCAATATTGCAGACATAAAATTTAGTAAATATGTTCTAGTTTCCAATATGAATGACTGAAAAGTACATTTAAAATTAAATTAAATTTTTCTTTGAAATATACTCATATACACTATGGCTTGTCAAGGAACATGCCCCAAACTGAAATTAGTTATGATGGAAGTGATTTACCTATTAGGTAATAGTATATCCTTTCTAAAATTGAATCCCAGCCTGAGAAAAACCCTTAGGTCTGGTTAAACAAATCATTTATAACTAAAATTCTAAGATTGGAATATAAGTCCAAAATATATGGTCAGAAGTAAAATGAGAGGCAGATTAACTTTGAAATACATTTTGTGAAATGACACAGGTCTCACAGCAATATAAGAAAAACCTTTCTTCTAAACAAATTTACCTGCATACCCAATAATGTAAATAATATAACAGTGACATATGCTGGATATTACACAACATGACTTCTTGACAACCTAAGCAAAAAGGTTCGAAGAATATTCAATTACTGGTACACCTTGTATCAAAATCCACTTGCCACAGAATAACAGCCACAACTAAAGACAACATTTAAACAATTACTTAATACCATTAACTGAGCTTTTGGATAAATCAAACACTACAGTACTGTATTAAATAGCAGTATCTACATAAGCTGTACAACTATTTAGAAAATCATGGAATTCCTTGATTTAAGGCTTTTTCTTATGTCACTGTTTTGTCTATAAAACATCCACAAAAGTTAGTTATACATATAAAATTGGGTTTCCTATAACAAGGAATACCTACAAATGGATCATGGTAACACTGCCAAATTTCAAGAAAGTTAAAAGAAATTTACTCCCAATGTACCTAAAACATAAAACCTTGTGTCTTCCTGCAGCTGAAATGCAGCGAACCCATGAGAAGCAGGAATTTTTTTCATACTGTAGATTCCTCCCCCTTTCAACCACACTAGACTGTAAAAATAGACCTACAATTTATTTGTATGAGGACAATTTCAGACTAAAGTTATCAAAAAAGCTGGAACTGCTGATTCTGCTTTAAATCCTACTACAGAAAAGCATTAGTCCACACTGCATTACTATAAAATACTGAACCTGGAATCCCAAAATAACTACTTAGGATGCACATCCCAAACATGCAGACATCTTTCCTCCTAAAACAGTGTTACAGAGCTATATATAGGAAGTTAGGCACTATTAATTACAGCTAGTGTAATGCTGAACTTCTATTCCTATGGTATGTTTTGCATATGCACAGGCCACATAAATACCAAATCACAGTGAATAAGCTATAGCTGTGCTTACCTTGTTAATAAAAATCTTGTTAATATACCCATTATAATGAAAACCATACAATCAACTCATAAGATCAATAGGGGTAAATAATACATGCAGGTTTTTGTTCTATAACTGACACAACTGATCACAGTCATGCTAATCACTACAGTCTATTGATCAGTAGAATATATAAGTGCTCTATGAAGTCTAACTTTAAACTGCAAAGTACTTTCATCAATGCAGACATCTACTAATTTGACATCTGGACTTCAATACCATACCCTGGTCAATTCATATAGATTGCTTCCTACAGATTTTTAATAATTTATGTCTTCTGAACTTGAATACCTAGATCATGTGTATTCCTAAAGATGTTTAATATCTTCACAGTGAACTGATATTCCTAGTAACATAACAAAAAGGAAGCAACCATAATCCAAAAACCCTTAAAATTCTAATTTTGATGCTTGAGAGTTTTGTGTACTAACTTACTGATGAAACAGCCTGCATGGATCATGCTCAGTGATAAATCTCTCAATGGCTACTTGAACTTTGCATAAAATTACTGCCTTTATTCTTCTTGGCTGCCAAGTCCCTAAGTAACCTAGGTTTTATATAAAGGTGCAATTCCAACCATAACGTTTTCTACCTTCAGGAATTTCATTGAATAAAAGTGTTCATATAAAACAAAAAAATTACCTATTACAATGTTAGGTAAACATGGCACATAAATCTTTAAAATTAATTTGAAAATATTTGTACTAGTAAGGCTGATAATATAAAATTTACAGCAGAGCCTACTGAACTTGATGTGACCTAACAGTTTTTGTTCTTAGGAGCTTTAGTGACATTATTTTTTTAGCTTTACAAATATGGTAAAATTAGTGTGCAATGACTAATCACTAAGCTTGAGCCGACTAAAGAATCCCAATTCTCTCTGGTAACTGGAGACTCATCTTAATAAAAGCATAAGAACAAAAGAGAAAAAATGATGGGTTATGACTTCATCAGAGAAAAAGTTATCACAATATTTAAACACATAGATCAGACATAAATTATAAAGCTATGATTAATACATCAATCAGTTTGTCAATGATTCCTCACTGAGAGTTGCGCACTGAATAGCTCTCAGTCTATCTCTTGCAGGTTCAAATGAGGACTGAAGAGCTAAGGTAGACTGGTAAAATGCTGTAGCTTTCTCCAAATCGCCCTACCATGAAAATAAATAGGAAACATTAATAACTCAAATTTCTCGCTATATTATTCTTTTAACATCCAATGAATAAAATTAATTTTTAAAAGGGAAAAATTTTAATGCAATAAAACATAACTCATCCAAACTAATTGAGGACCCTGTTTGGATTTGCAGACTGTCTGGATTTGTAAAAATCCAGCAAATTCATAAAGACTAGCTAATAATAAATCAAAGGGATACAAAAACAATTATGTATTTTTATGTAGTTATAATGCTGTACATGCTACAAATCCAGCAGAAATAAAACAGGCCTACTATTTAGCTTAAAATAAATAAGCATCATTACTGAGTCAACCTAGTGATGATGCTCAGTGCTAGAAATAATTTTACATTAGTAGGTGCCATAAAATGTTAACAGTGTTGAAAATACAAAATTTGGCCTACCTACACATGAAATATTTTTCCTATCTCTCTTTCTCTCTCTGTACACTTGCCTACCTAGTAATGATGTTTAGTGCTAGAAATAATTCTTCATTAGTTGGTGATATAAAATATGCTAAATATGCTAGAAATACAAAACAGTTTTGTTCTACCTACACATGAAATATCTCTCTCTCTCTCTCTCAGTAACTGTTTACTTAATTGTTTCACCCTGTCAATGAGAGAATGGGTTCAACATGTAATGTGTTATTCTGTGTTGAAGCCGTGTGGTGGGCGAGAGGGCTCTCGAACCAGGGGAATCTTTTTCTCTAGTTTGAATCTAAATATGTCTCTATACTCTTTCTCTTTTTTCCATCATTACTTCATCCTCTTTCAGACTATCTTTTTTCCAACCTTGCTGTCCAACCTCTCCAATTTTCTCTTCACTGTCTTGATCATTATGAATGGGTACCACAAGTAGGACTGAAGTTTATTTTCAATGCCAATATTAAGAACTGTGATGGTTTGGTCCATCACCCAATAATTGTTGGACCCGAGAGATATCTATATGCTAGTCATATTAGTATCTAAGGGGAAGGACTATCTTTTAGAACAGGCTCAAGGATTCCAGGGGTGGGCTGTTTTCTGGGGACAGGACTCTTGGCATTCTGTCCGTTTTACTTGCCAAGATGATCAGAGTGAGGATGACTGCATGTATATAATGCTCTCAATCCCATTAAGAAGGTTTGGCTTAAACTTCAGCCACCCTTATCACAATGGTTCCATCCCCTCAGGATAGGGTAGGGAGCAGATGTGTGGAAATCAGCTCTTACTGGTGTCACTGGTGGGAGAATGTGCTCCAGGAAAGGCTATAGGTATCCTTTCCTGAAAATCAGTCTTTAGTATTTTTTTATTACACCGATGGAAATTATCCAAGTATAATTTACTGAAAAAGAAACTTGCACATTAAGCATAGCAAAGCCTCGTGTAATCTACTGAAAATGTATCTCGCACTATACAGTAATACCTCGAACTTGCACGATTGAGTTGCAACACCACAGACACACAAATTTTCATTGAACTCTAACTAATGGTCATGCACAGAGTTTTTTAATAGACATCGAACATTTTAAGTAACACTGAGAAACCAAGCGAAAGTGTTTAATTTATGAATTTATAAGTTTTCAAGCTTTATAAATTAAATAACATTAAATATTATTAAAAGTAATTCTTTCTCTCTCTCTCTCTCTTGTAGTGATGATTTTTTTATGGTACATGTATACAGGCATGTTTATTTGTATGATAAACTTTACCTAATAAGTACTTAATTTTCAAATATAAGATTAATAATAATAATAATAATAATAATAATAATAATAATAATAATAATGAAACTGTAATTACAAAATTCCCTTATATATTTTGAATAAACAAATTCTTTCCCTCATCTTTTGTAAGAAGGAGGTGAAGGCCAAAGCTGTATCAGACATGTCATTTAACTGACAAGGAGGGGAGTGTTGCTAATCAGTGGTCAAATTTTTCTTGTAATATATTTCTCTCTCTCTCTCTCTCTCTCTCTCTCTCTCTCTCTCTCTCTCTGGTTCTCTCTCTCTCTCTCTCTCATAACCCAGCCCTCCCGACACAGCACTGTTTCTCAGTATGTCTTTAACTGTACAGTAGATAATTTTTGAATTGAGTCTACTTTACTCTGCACTGTTTATAAAACTGTAAATGCACCATTCTAAAACATAGAGCTTTTCAGAACATAGGAGCATTTCAGAACAAAGAGAAAGTGACAGAATAACGAATTTTTACAAAACAGGTTGAGAAGACTCTAAAATAGATCGGCAGAATGGGGGAGAGAGTCACACATTTATTTCTTTTTATGGTAATGTATTGTTAACCTTTAAATGAAAATACAGTAACTAATTTCATTTAATAGTTAGTTTAATATTGAATTTCCATCTTTTGATATCTAGCGTGAAGAATAGCTCCTCTCTCTCTCTCTCTCTCTCTCTCTCTCTCTGTCTCTCTCTCTCTCTCCTCTCTCTCTCTCTCTCTCATAATAATCATAATAATATAACTTGATACTCAAGTAAGGACAGTCTCTCTCTCTCTCTCTCTCTCTCTCTCTCTCTCTCTCTCTCTCTCTCTCTCTCTCTCTCTCTGGTGTATTTAATCTCTCAGTCCTCATTAATGGTGATAAATAATTTCCAATTTTCTTAAGTAAGGACAATCTCTCTCTCTCTCTCTCTCTCTCTCTCTCTCTCTCTATCTCTCTCTCTCTCTCTCTCTCTCTCTCTGTGTGTTAATCTCAGTCTCCAATAATTGATAAATAATTTCACTTTCTTAAGTAAGGACAATCTCTCTCTCTCTCTCTCTCTCTCTCTCTCTCTCTCTCTCTCTCTCTCTCTCTCTCTCTCTCTCTAGTGTGTTAATCTCTCAGTCTCCGTAATAATTGATAAATAATTTCACTTTCTTAAGTAAGGACAATCTCTCTCTCTCTCTCTCTCTCTCTCTCTCTCTCTCTCTCTCTCTCTCTCTCTCTCTCTCTCTCTCTCATAGTTAGCACTCACACATTTTTACAACTTATTAATTCTCTGTACGTCTTTACCTGTACAGTAGATAGTTTAAATTGATCTAATTTGACCTGTATCGTCTACGAAGTGTAAATGCCCTAGTGTTGCAAATATGTTCTAAAACATAGAGACATAATAACTAAGAGTTGTATTTGTGAAAATGTAAAACACTGTTTGTTCATGAAAAAGCATTTCAGAACAAAGAGAAAGAGACACAGAATAAAGTTCTTAAAATGAGGTTGAGACGATTCTAAAAATAGATCGACTGGGAGGGGAGGGAGAGAGAGAGAGAGAAAAACTCTCTTCCAAATCTCAGTTTTTATGTCAACCATTTATTTCTTTTTTTAAGGGTAATGTATTAAGCTAATTTTTAAATGAAATTACAGTAACTTTAATTTCATTTAAGAGTTAACATAATAATTTGGGAGCATGATTAGGGTCATATTTAGTGTTTAAACTTTAGAAATAAGCATTTATTAGCCTTTTTAGAGACCATGCCAAACTTACGCGAAAATTCACCCTGCGCGAGGGGTTCTGGAACCTAAACTCGCGTAAGTTCGGAGTATGACTGTACACAATATTTGTGAAGAAATCTTGTTTTCAGACAAAATTAGAAGGATTGCATGATACATAAGATCAGATGATATACATAAGTATGTACACAAATTAGTCTTCTTTTTCAAACTGTATATTTTTTAGTTTTACAGAATGTTTTCGTTGGCAATAAAATGTGACTGTGTATTTATGGAACAAGCTTAAGTTCCAAAATCTGTAAACTGAAACACATCTGGCCACAAGGGTTTTGGATAAGGCTTGTGAACCCGTAATAATAACTGAGATGTGGTAGGAGAGTTGGAGGTTTTGCCCAAGTTGAATGATCTCTAAGGAGACAGGAAGCCCAGAAATTAACTGTATTGATCAGAAATATTCTTTTCAGTTCTAGTTATCATTATTATTATTATTATTATTACTACTGTATTATTATTATTATTATTATTATTATTATTATTATGAAAACACAGTTTAATGAGACAACTATTATATTTCTAGACTACCAAAGGGAACCCCAGAAGGATTTTTTCCTGAACATGATGTGGAACTTATTATAAGCAAATTTAAAGAACCTGGACAGTAATACAATATCAGACAGAAAAGATGCTATTAAAAAGCAGAAAGCAAAGCACAATATATTAATGACTTCCATAAAAATATGATGCAAACATAAAAATTTATAAAGATATAAGATCTAGTATGGTAATTTTTTTAAAAATGGTATTAACTGAGCAAAATAATTTCTAATTACCTTTCACAACAGGTTCTGGCATAGTTATTAACTGAGAATAACAAACTAAAATCAAAACTTAAACTTACTAGCATTATTAGCATTTTTACACCAACCAATGCAGAAAGTCATGTGTTTTGCATCAAAAATAGAGTTTTAGTAAACCCCCCGTATTAAGCTTTCTCTCATGGTTCATGGACTCAGCATTCGGGTTTCTGTGGAACATATCTAGCCATCCTTTGCGGGAAAATTCGCCCATTCGCTGTATTTTCACTGAGAAATATTCACTAATTACTGTATTTTCATATATTTTTCATGAATAAATGCAATTTTTGTGATAAAACTATTAAAACACTCAGGTACAAGCATTTTTACAGTTTTTTCTTGGTTTAGCTATCAAAATGGGCAGTTCTAAGTGTTTTTAGATGGGTTTCATACGATTGTGGATTTGACCTATTCGCAGGGGGGTGTGGGACGCATCCCCGGAGAATACGGGGGGTTCACTGTACCATATTCATAATCACATGAAATTAACACATATCAAACTACAAAATATCAAAATACATACCTTAGCTGCATAAATATTGGCCATTGTAAAATGAATAACAACAAATTTTGGTGATATCTCCAATGCCATATTTGCTACTACTAAAGCATTGTTGAACAAGCCAGCTCTGTAAACATATTGAAATAGCACAATGAATATTCAATTCTGGAGCATATTTTAAAATTTTAAGCAGTTTACACAAGATTTAACTTTTCAAGTTCAATGCCTACTGACACAATGAGTACGCCTGAAGCTAGATTTCAAGGTAACAATCAATTTGCTACCTATGTACTAGAAATCCTTGCTTTTAAGTGTGAAGGAATTAAGCTACATAAAAAATTAATTTTGGCTCCTGAGCAATGCATGGAACTAAAATTAGATTAAAATGTACTTCACAATAATCCTCACTTCTTAGTAATTCCAAGTGTCATATTTTTGTACTAAGAACATATTTTAGGAGGAGCTGTACATAGAACAGATGCAAACTGATATATGCATGGAATTGCAGCACACCTTCCATTACAATGCATTGTAAAGAAAAAGCAATACTGTGCATCATGTCTGAAAATCATTCCTAGAGATCACTTTATACATTCCACCTACTGCTACTGTTAATAAATTATTATTATTAGCTGTATATATTTTTAGCTCTCCAGCAATGTATGGAGCCCAAATATTTAATATGTTTACTGATATGATGCTCTTCTGAAAATTTTAACAATATCTCATTTTTTATTTATACTTCAGGAAAATTGATCAAACATACATAATACAGATTATCATGATTATTATTTTATTAACAGTGGCAACCTACAAGATTCATTGGGAAAATCTACATAAATCGAATTACATTTTCAATTCTAACAAAACCATAATGCATTTCTGCTCCATGGAAATGCACAGAGCCCAAATCAGGTTAATCTTGAGGTGTTTTACAAACATTTACTTTTGGGAAATATTTTTTTCTATAAATTTCTGTTTAGTTAACTTCATCTCATCAAATGAACTTTATATTTTTGTTGTTTTCCTTTTTTGAACATGTCAAGATTAAGTACAACTACATTACTAGGCTTCAAATTAAAGGAAAATGAGTTTAATATCAAGAAAAATCATTTAACTTCCTCATTAAAGAAAATGTTCTCTACACACTTTTCAGCCCACAGTAAAATCTATCATTAAGAAGGTAACTCATGTGGTTTTGCAAGGCACAAAAGAATTCAATATCTTATATACTTTATTTTTGGCCAATATATTTTATAAGAAAAACTATGAACATGCTACGCTCAACTTTTCATTAGAAAATATTTTTGTTGCATTCCTTTCCTGAACTATTCAGGTTTATCCTGACACCAAAATCAGCTTCTTCCTCTCATGTATTGTAAATTAACACTAACTGGGAGTGGGGATCTGATACGGGATAAAAACATTTAAATTTGCTTGTGTGAGTAGCACATGAATTAAATTGATAGGCTTCCCATAAAAGAGAGCAACTGTTTCCCTCACATCACTAACTGATTGATAAATTAATGGTGCACAACAATGGTAAGGATACTGAAACACTGCCCATGAAATGTTAACACAAATGGTGGACTCACAATGTGCATTAAATGCCAAATCATATCAACAATCACCAAAATTAAGGACACATACAGCAATCACTCAATGACCATCTTGTTTGTCAAATACCACTGATATTCAGAATAAATGAAAGAACATATCCAGCAACAAATCCAGTAAAAAAAAATTATCAATTTAATAATGACTGTAAAATACCAAGTCAAAACAAATGAGGAGCCAATGATTCACCATATATATCAAATACCCTTGCCATTTTTCCTTAACCACTTCTTTTATATTATATATTTATTAATTTGAATCAAACTGGTATGGTCTGCTTTATCAACCAGTTGAAGATACAGTATGTGCAAAATAGTCAAGTTCATAATTAGCATTACTTTGTGTAACAGACCCAGTCACACAGACTTGAAGAGTTAAAAAAAAAAAAGTCCCACAGTCTTCCATCCATTAATCAAAGCCTTTTACTTGGTCATGTGACTCTTTCAGAGTTGGATGTATGCTCTGCTTCCCATGATTACAGCTTTTCCCATTTATTGTTCTGTTTACTCGTTCATTTTCATTCGTGCACTTTTTCAGATTCAACAATATTCTGAAGCACATGTGAATATTTTTTTCCCTTAAGACACTGGCAAATGTTTTCTTTTTGTGCTGTTTTGTATTTGGTCAGCAAGAAGATACATTGCCACAAGTACTTCTTATTTATCTTTTTATATCTTTTAAGGATACTGCCACCGGATTGTTCATTCTTAAGAAATTTTATGGGGAAAATACCAGACAGTAGGAGACCCAGAAACAAGAAGAGAGTTTTGACCATAAACAATCTCACCCTCTTTCAGGGATGGGCTGTAATGTGTCCTGTACGTGAGGGTTAGAGAGCTGTTTTCTTGTCTTAATCTTAAGTTTCACTCTATTTTCAACTGAGTTTCTTTTGATCCTTCTCTGGCCGCACCTCTTTTCCTCATTTTAGGTACACGCAGGCCTTGCAGCCTGAAGTGATGACACCAGCAACAACCAAGACCTTAAAACACCGGGTCACCACCATCTTTAATTCAGTTTACACTTAGTCTGCTCGCCATCGCGGTGATCTCTGTATTCCCAACAACCAAAGCCACTGGCAGGTGGTGGAACTCACCTTTCTCGCTTAAGCTGGACCCATCGTGACTCTATGGCCGGACACCGCCCAAGAGTAGCTCTGGTCACACTGGCATAAGGTTGTGTGTGCAAGCAAAACCAGGAAGCAACAAAGGTATGTGCCCAGAAGGCAAATTGGTTGGCCAGTATCTTTTTCTATGACTCGTTATCACCTCTCTCTCTCTCACACACAATTTAACGTTTCATTAATTTCTTGTCTCTTCAACTTAACCAGTGAATCTACTATCCCAATGGGTAATTCCTTGACAGTGCATAACATAATTCTCACTCCTTGCTAGCAAGTGAGTAAAGGATCTCCCTCCAATTGTTGCACTGATTCAATTATTGAGAGTGTTGTAGCAACCACATGGCAGAACTAGATCAAAATCTGTTTTCTCCCATGATGAGTAATGCAGGAGGAAGACACGGTCAAAAGAAACACAAATTCTCTTCCACATCTCTTATGCAAATATCTCAATCACTGGATTGTCATCTTTCATGTATTTGTATCATTTTTGTATGCTGTTATGCCAGCTTTCCAGTAATGTATGTATGACTGTCAATCAGATGTCTTGTATCTTTCCATATGTAAATCTATGTCTGTGAAGAAACACAGATGCCTGAATTTAATTCCTTCCTCGATCTGTCAAGAGGTCGGGAACACTTTGCAGCTCGCACAAGCTATTGACCTGTGTGAAAGTTTTGTAAATAGATCAGTAGGCTATAAACCTCTGTACCTCATTTCATACCTCACTCACAGTGTAATCTCGGTATCAGACTTACCTGGAATTGTCTCATTTCCAGGAGTGATATTAGTGCCATTACCAGCCTAGCCATGCTTCTGTGTTTCCGATTGCCTGAAGAAACCACCCCTACTAGGGTTGATAGAAATATTGCCTAATTGGTTTAAGGGACCACTTGCATATGGCAAGTATTTTAATTGTGACACTGTCCATTTCACTCAAGCATTGCTGTTGTGTAAATTCCCAGTTGATTAATTAAGTGAGTGTCCAATTTCCTGGGTAATTTTCTTCCATGCTGTGATTGTAAATAATAAATTACTGTTAAGAATTCCACTTTCACTTGGCCACCTACCATTTATTAGTTATTCTTGCATTTTTATTAGTTTATGGGTTTACAAGGGTTTTTTTTTGTAATGCCAAATTATTGTTTTAAAGTACAGTACGCAGTCACCCCTCGTAATCTGTAAGAATCTGTTATAGTCCATCAATCACTCATAAGATTGCTAGGGTGTGGCCAGGTAGAAAAAGCAGTGCAGTCAGTTCATTCTAACATTGTAAAAGTCAGTTCATTCTAACATTGTGAGAAGTCCCTGTTCTTCTGGAATCGAGACAGGTCCTTGAAAGAGCTTAAAGGAAGAGGCTGATGCAATAAAGTGCTTCGCCTGAAGATAATATGGAGGACTGGAAATAGGAGTAGGAACTGACCTCCTTATGACTGACTTCAAGGACTGTTTCAAAAATTCTCTATTTTCCCAATTACATAAATCTTCCTTAACTGCCTTAAAAAAGGAAGAACCAAGTAGGTGCTCTAGTGGCAAATGGAAAATAGCTGCTGACTTCTGAGAAGGCAACATCTTAGAAGGCTTAACTTCTCCCTTTTCTTAAGCAGGCAACCCAAGAACTCTAAAGGTTCATATGGAATGGGCAACTGTACTAAGAGAAAGTTCAGCAAATGATAACACTTTTCAGTGACATGGAAAGCAACTTTGTCTGTATCACTGTTAAGCAACACAAACTTGCCTGTCTCTGTTCTTCTCTTCATCGATCTAAACAAGAAATGAAGCCTGCATCTTGAACTGAAGAAGGCTTCAGATCATGCATAGAACCAGTACCATATGAGGCGGCTCTACATAACCTCTACAGGAAGGAATGAATAGAGATCAAGCACATATGCATGAATCAAGTAGGCTTTAGGACAAGAAGCTCAGCTCTTCTAAAATTCAAAGTATACTAATAGTTGGTCAATCCAGAACACTTGCCTTTGCATCCTGATTTACATTTAAATGGTATCGTTTTACACATCAGTGTAACTTCTGATTAGAAACTCACTTCTTCTTCCTTATTTGGAGTAATCTTCTTCAGTGTGGTCTTTTAGTGCCAACTCTCATCTCAAACTCTTGGGTAGAGTTATGTCATCAGTCAAGTTTATTTTGCCAACTCTTAATGCTGACTTGTAGCATAGATGTAAAGTGAGTTCATTATGTCTGTTGCATAAAATGTACTGCAACAACAAGCATCCTCCGCACTCTTCTTTATCTGACCTAGCCATTTCTGGTCCCAACACTAAGCAGGCTGGTACTGCATACAGTGTCATTTTCTAGCATCAGGTTTAATACTGCTAAGTTTTCTAGGATTTTATCTTGGCTATAACTAAAATGTGGAATAGTTTTCCCTGTGCAGTTGTGAAATCTTCTAATCTCCAAATATTTCAGAAAGAGCAAATTCATTCATTCTCTCTGCTGACGTTTCCTGAATTTCAGGAGTCTCAGTTTTACTTTGTATTCCCTCACTTTCATTTATTTATCTTCCTAAACTCTCTCTCTCTCAGGCTCATTTCCCTTTAGAGCCCTCTTAGGTTTATAGTCTGTTGGCTCTGTCCATAAGGTTTTTCTGCTGAAGGTTTAAAGAAAGAAGAGAAGTAGAAGCATTAGTAAAGGAAACCTTAAGTGCCATAACACAGGAAATTTTCTCCATGCACACCTAAACCCATGTAGAAAGCTTCAACTTTTTGTTTTCCTAACCAGAGCTGAAGTGCTGGAAGATAGCAGACAGTTTCTATTGTTTCTTAATCCTCAACCAAATGAGAAGCACACTTGTATACAAGCTGCCTAAAAATTGAAGAACTGACAAAGGTGCCAGGCCAGCAAAAGCCCGCTTCTCAAGCAAAACAACTGGTAAGGAGGAACAGGAGGCAGTGGAGAGAACACTCTTGCTGCATTAAAACAAAGGTGCCAGAGATGGCCAAGAAAGCAAGGACACAACAGCAACAGGCAGAATGGCAGGCAGCTGAGAGAATGGCTAGGAGGGATGGGGAGAAGTGAGTCATTAAGGCTCACCACAATAGATTCATCAGCTGCCACCTTACAAGATGTCACGCTGCCTGACGACAACAAATCAAGTTGCGAAAATTACTTCCAATATAATATTAAGATTAGTTTCTAAGGAGGCTCCTTTTGAGAAGGCAGCAGAAGCTGCAAAGACACATTTGAGGTTGTGGACAAGGAAGGGCCACTAACATCAATAGCCACAGATGAGACAGAGGAAAATGAAGGATACAAGGAGAAAGATGAAATGAATGGGAAGGAAACTGACGAAAATAAGAACAGAGAGACTGAGGCAGAAGAAATAGGTACAACAATGGATTGAAAAACATTTACTTGAGTATCAAAACTCATAGAAAATTAACTTCATCCATCTCTTTGGTTACATCATTACTGGGTCTTAACTCTACACCTACATTGCTACCATTAAGACTTGACAATGGAGAAGGTAATAATTGATGCACTGACTTCTGCTTACCAAACTGATCCTTAGGTGACTGCAGAATACAAAAAGTTGTCTGTGACAAAGGAGAGGGAGATGATGGAGGACACAGAAAAACCTTGCCCCAAAACACAACCCTGTTCCATGGCAACAGAGGCTTTCTACTGGAGCAAGGCAATCCTGAGCTAGGACTACTAACGGCAAGGCCACCCACTACTTTTCTCTCAGAGGAGAAACACAAAAATAGAAATCATGGGAGGAACTGGCTTCTTTACCATACACAAATTCAATTAAACCCCTAACTGATTCCAAAATCTGACTAACATCCTGTTCTAACTCATTTAGTCTATTTTCCTGAACCAATGGGGAAGCAGAAGATGGAGAAGGGAGGGGAGACAGAGGTGGTGGATTGAGATAGAAATTTGCAATACGTGAGGAAGCCATAAATTGAAATTGACACTGAAATCATGAGTAAGTCAGCAATCATAGGACTAAAACAAAGTCAACTGATCACTTCTGTATTCATCTTGTCAAAGTATCGTTTACATTTTTTTATAAATTCCTCTTCATTATATACTAGAATTTATATAAAGAAATACACTACATATTATATGCAGACCAAGAAATGAAATATTTGCATCGACATGGTCAATTACATTGTCCCAACAAATGCCTGAAAATTATTTTCTTTTATGAGGGCTCTTAGTAAGAAAAATACACTATTAAAAAAAATGTATTTTTTCTAACACGAAAACCTACGCTTTCATATGTGAAGTACTCCTCACTTACCTATTTTCGGCTGTTACTGAATCGTCTCTGAAAAACAAAATCCTAACACTATACTTGGATCATGTAATGTGACCTGGATCGACCTACCATCTTCCATTGTGTGAGTCAGCCCGTAAGCAGTTACCCTCATCCTCCTAGGAGTGATATCGAAACTAAATGGGGCGGTACAAGGTGGGTAATTTTACCTATACAAAAGAGTAGGTTCGTATGTTAGAAAAAATACAAATTTCTTTTTAATTTGGTATCTGCTCCACCATGTATACAAACCTACACTTTCGTATATGGATCCTCACCTGAAGGCTCTAAGGGCCCTGACTGGGCATAGCACCATTTTGTCCTTTTCGCTCCTTACAGTCCTTTAATGAGGGTCTTCACCACAAACTCTTGGGAGGAAGGTGAAGCCAATCGATTTCCATCCATGGGCATGGGTAACGTCATACGAGAGGGCATGAAGTTCCCCCACACTCTTAGTTGATGCCAATGCCAACAGGAAAACTGCTTTAATTGTCAAGTCCTGGTTTGATGCCCTTCTGAGCAGTTCATAGGGTGGTTTCCTCAGGGAAGCCAGGACCTTGGTGATGCTCCATTCCAGGGTTTCAATTCCTAGGGGAAGCAACTCTTTTCCAAGTTTCTGATCATGTCTGACAGCTCCCATGACACTGAAAGGTCTATGCCCCAGGTTTGAATAGTCAGGCGGGAGCAGCCCTATAACCTTTAATTGCAGACACGGAAAGGTGCTCCTCGTGACGCAAGAAGAGAAGGCCTGTGTACCATTCTGCTTGTGGCCACTTTGAAGCTACGAGCATCATTCTCAGACCTTCGGACACACTCCCTGTTGATGACCTTCCGAAGTTGGCTGAACAAGGGAAGGCATACACATCTAGGTTGTTCCGCGGATGCTGGAAGGCGTCCTAGAGGACGGCTCTTTGGTTGGGGACCAGCAAACAATACATGGGTAACTTATTGTTTCTCAGTGTCACGAATAGCTCTGAGTGGGACCCACCCACAACTTGAGCAACCCATCCGCTATGCCCTGTCCTAACAACCATTCTGTCCCCACTATCTGATCTGCTCTGCTTAGTTGGTCCACCATGATGTTTTTCCAGGGGATATACCTGGCTGTCAGCATCAGTCCCATGGTCTATGACCACTCGTGCTTTTTCACCGTTAAGTTGTTCAGATTGTGGGGCATTGTGCCTCCTTGCTTGTTTGTGTATGCAACCACCAAGGTGGTGTCGCTCATGATGACCGTGGTCTCACATCTCTAAGATGCTGATGTGTTGTTGACACTGTTCCTCGTCCCACATCCCTGAAACATGCTATTCAGGTGGGCACTCCAACCCCTTCAGGATGCATCTGAGTAAACCAGCATCTCTGGTAGAGGGCGGCTTAACTGTACCCCCTGCAGATGGTTTTCTGGGCTCCTCCACCACTGCAGACTCTCCAGTATCTTCCTTATCAAGCTTATATCTCCCAAGCTGGCATGCACATGGCATTCCTCCTTCTCCTTCATTCTCCACTGTAAGGAACGGATACAGATCCTGCCCCTAGGTACCAATTTTTTTAAGGAAACCAGGTGGCCAACTAGGGCTTGCTACTTCTTCATTGGTTGGCGAGGGTTGGACAGGAAGGAGTCAGATACTTTTATGAACTTGGTTAGCCTCTCTTGTGAAGGGTAGGTCTTCACCCTCACTGTGTCAATTGTCATCCCCAGGTACCTGATCCTCTGTGTCGGAACTAGGTCTGACTTTGTGGAGCTGATCAGGATTCCCAACTCCCTGCACATCTGCAGAACCTCATCTCTGGCCCTTGCGGCTTGCTCTGCCAAGGATGCTAGTATGAGCCAGTCGTCCAGGTACCTGCGTAGTCGGATGCCTCTTCTGTGGGACTACTCCAAAACCAGTTGGAAAACTCGGGTGAAAACTTAGGGTGCTGTCACAAGGCCAAAGCAGAGGGCCCTGAATCGGTATGTGACTTTCTGGGAGATAAACTAGAGGAACTTCCTGAAGAAGGGGTGTATCGGAATGTGGAGATACACGTCTTGCAGGTCTAATGAGACCACGAAGCTTCCTTCCTTGATCACTGCCAAGATCAACTGGGCCATCTCCATTTTCAACGGCATCAAGTCACACGTTGCCGTTCAGGGTCAACAAATCTGTGACGGGTCAACAAATCTGTGACAGGCCTCCATCTACCCAATGCTTTCTCCACCTGTAGAAGCCTGGTGTGTTGTCCTCCACTACGTCTACTGCCCCCTTCTGTAGCAGACAGCCCCCTCCTTGGGCAGGTGTGGGGCTGGGAGGCTCAGAGTCTCATCTAGAACCTCCTCTCTTCCCCGTCCTATTCCACTTTCCCTGTCAGAAGGGGTAAGTGGCACAGAAGGGAAGGCCTGTCTTCCTTCTTCTTGTGCTTTCCCTCACGGGGCTGAGTGGCTCTGCTGGTGAAATAAGGGAGGAAATGACAGCCTTGCAGCAAATGGGAGGCTACTCTGGGCCTGAGGGCCAACTGACCACCCTCTTGGGCCAACCTAAGCAAGACTGCAGAGAGGGTGTCCTTTACATCCTCTCTCTTCACTGTCACAGCTTGGCTTAATAACTCCAAAGGGAAGTACACACACTCGTCAATGGGGGGGCTATTTTTTAGGCTGAGCCAACTATCAACCAAGATGTGTCTCTGAGCCTTTGATAAAAGAGCATCCCTACTCTTTAGAATGATGTTAGCCCAATCCTGGGCCACATGCTTGGCTACTTAAGATGGGGCCTTGCCTGCTGGGGCTGTGTATTAATACATGGAGTTCCATTTTTCCGGTGGTATGACCTCCTTTATGTCCCTGATCCATGCCACTTGGCACCTAACAAGCCAGATGGCCCTCAAAGCTTTTCCCTAATATCACCTCCTGGTTCGTCATCTCCCCACTGGTGAACTTGGCGTCAATTTCTAGGAAGGGCGCCAGCCTCTCCTGGTACACAATACTTGGCCTGGTGGGGAAACAGTGGAGGAATTAACTTCTGGGACCTGGAGGAGGCTAAGGACCCCTCTTCTCCCACTACCAGGCAGTCCAACTCCTTCATGATACTTGCTACCAGTGGGACCAAGGAAGGCGAATTGTTTGCTTGGTCTCTGGGAGACTGTCTGACATCATATGCTCCAGGTACGAGAAGCTGGGATAATCCTCGGGTGTCACGTCGTCCAGTTCCACTAAATCCAATTTCCTGCGAACCTTAAAGACGAAGTCTGTAAAATTCCTCTCCTTGTCTGGAAGTTCCAGGAAAGAGGATGCTATCCCTACCTCCAAGCTTGCTACACCTACCAGAGTAGCAGGTCCCAGGAAGTCTTGTTCTATGTCCCGTTCCACCGAGTGGTTGTCCAGTAACAGCCGTTGTATGGAAGCTGAGGCGTATCTGGATCTACCTACGCTGTTCTGTCCTGGTGAACAGTGTCTGGGACGATAGTGAGATGTGTGGGACCTGGCTCAGCTGCAGCTGCCCTTGGAGTAGAGCCATTCTCAGGACCTGTCTCCTGAACAAGAGGCGATGTCTCCCCGACTTTCCGTCGGCATTCTTTCTTGGAATGCAGTGTCAGCAGCAGTGGAGGGAAGGGTGTCACTATGCTTCTAGAGTGAGATTGGAAACTCCCCCTAGCAGAGAACTGGGACGAACTGCTCCTCCGATGGCACCAGTGTTCCTGTTACAATCTGTTGGAGTAGCGAGACCCACAACTTCTTCATAGTGAAGAGTTTTGTATGCTGGAGGCTGGTTCTGAGCAGTGTCTCTCCTGTTGTGCTGAAGAAGGCCTGGAGGAGAGGTTTGACTCTGCTGGGAAGGGCTGTAGGGTGACTCTGCTGTCCTGTACCTGTCTCCTGAGGAACTGTAAAAGAATTGCAAAACATCTTCAGGTTTCTTCTTACCAGCAGGCTTAGTGGAGGAAAAAGATCCTTACTGGGAGTCACAGGGAATGGAGAAGGAGTTTGTGGTAGTACCGACGATGGTGAAGGGGGAAGGAATGGAGAAGGTTCTCTGGAGATGGGGTGGTCTTCTTCCTCCTCCTTCTTTCATAATTTCCCCACTGAGGTGATGGCCATGCTGCACACTTTCCACAGGGCACCTTGCGGGAACATTCCCAACCCCTGCACAAGATACACACCGAATGGGAGTTTACATCTATTGGTGACATGAATTTACTGCAGGCATTATCCTTGCCTGAAAAATAATGCACTTCAGGCTTCCCATTTTCTTCCATCACTGTGGGAAGAGAGAGAGAGAGAAAGAGAACACACAAACACTTGGATGTCAGGAAAACACAAAACAAATTGCTCTTCCAACTCCAGAAAAGATCTAAAAAAAAAAAACTTCCCACCATGTTATTAAGGCTATATGGCCTGGGATGGAATCTCACCTAAAAAGAAAACACTTATCTATGCAGTATTCTTTTCGCCTCGAGAGGAAGACACACATGGGTCACATTCTGGTATGCCACTCTTTGTCCTGCACCAAGGGACATGTACCAGTGCACAAAGCACAGAAACACCAATATAATCTATAGATGTGAAGGTGAAAACTAGGTGTGGCAAATACAGCCATATAACCACTAGGAATGGGGAGTATTTACTCCTAATCACAAAAAACAGAGAACAGTATGAAAGAATAAGAGAGACAACTCGGAAAACATGCTAACGCTAATACAGCTGCGATCACAATGGGAGATGGTAGGTCAATCCAGGTCACACCACGTGACCCAGGTATAAAATTAGGATTTTGTTTTTCAGACAATTCAATAACAGCCGAAGACAGGTACGCATGGATTACTCCATTTATGAAAGTGTAGGTTCATATATGTGTGGGAAAAACTAATCTTCACATAAAAGCATGATAGTCATTATAGTCATTATCTATAAAAACTTAGCAATAATTTGATCACAAACTCATTTACGCGAAAGAACAAATGTGATACAATAGAAACCAACACAATAGATTAGGGCAGTAAAAACACACCTACACTAGACTAGCCAAGTCACCATGTAGCAAATGACATGCTATCACGGTTCATTACAAAGTTTTAATGTACTAACAATTTACATTTACTCAAAAATAATTAGTTTCACAATCACTTGGAAAATTTAGTTGTTGCCAACTATTACTAATGTTGGTTAATAAAAACAACACGATGTTTACTATAAACTGACTATAGTAAGAACAAGTAAAACACTTACCTATGCAAAATATTAGCTAATGATATCAGTGGAATGTCTTTCATATTTCGAGGAGCATGGTGCAGTGTATGTCTCAAACAGTCTACTGCCCTTTCACCACTACCAACAACACGCCAATAAAGAGCTGCAGCTGTAGCAACTACCCAGGAAGTTTCATTCTGCAAAAAATGTCAAAATGTAATAAAAACACAAAACCTACAAAACCTTAAATTAAACTCAACTCTCAATTATCAAATTATAACAATAAAATCTAAAGATATAAAAAGAAGCATTTCAATACATACCTTTAAAGATGCAAATTTTATAGCTCAGTTAAAGATGGACTTACGAAACTGGTCAGCCAGTGATTTAAACTCTAGCATAATACATATATGATTTCAAATATTAGATAAAATCAACTGATAGCCACCTTTTTCTGTTTGGATTAAACTGCTTACTGTAATTTGCTGGAGTTCATGTCTACCATCTAAAGTGCCTAAAGTGAAATATCAGCCAAATTCCCAGGATTACCACAACAAAAGACACAACAACTGTGCATGATAAAACACCCTTTAGTCTTCAAGGCTGGGGAGGAGCAAACTCTCAGCCTTCACGAGATGCTAACCACCTTACCAGTGACCAGCTGCTAAACCAAAACATGTGACCTACCACCCTGCCAATCAACTTCTCTGTATGAGCCTTTCAACTGATAAAATTTTAAAAGGCGACACCATTACAGTTTTTGCAAGGGTAGACAACTCTATTCCCTCCAGACAAAATGTGTTTGGTAAAAATGTTTGAGGTCTTTCATGCCCTTATTTCACCCTAACCAACATCTGATCATACTAAAAACACAAAGAAAGTGAACACTGATGGACAAACACAGAGCAGATGGATGATCTCCTTCGATACCTAACAGAGAGAGAGAGAGAGAGAGAGAGAGAGAGAGAGAGAGAGAGAGAGAGAGAGAGAGAGAGAGAGAGAGAGAGAGAGAGAGAGAGAATCCGCATTAAATTTTAGAGTTTACCTGAATGCGACACATATGGATATATAAGCACATGCACATACACAGACTGAAAATCTGTACTGTATTTGACAGACTATAAGACCCATTTTTTCCCACAAAAATTGGCTTTTAATATACACCAGGATTATATATACAAAGTAGAGGTATCTGGTAGGCTAATGTTTACCCAGATGCCATACACTACCAATACTTTACATGACCAAACTTCATAATTCTGTAATACAACCGGTATTTACTCAGATATCATTACTATTATTACATTACATCCCTCGTAACTGGCACCCTTGGGACCAAAGGGTTGCATGTTGTTTACATTTGCCCACTGCAAGAAGAGAAATCCTTCTAAAATGCCACACTTGTGTCCAGAACCACCATTTCATCATTCATCATCAAACACAGTGCTTTTTTTTCAGTTTTATTATTAAATAATTCCTAACATTTTAAAGAGAGTTGAGTAAATACAGTAAGTGCATAGTTTAACTTAATATGCTGCATATGTGTACATATGCACATATACTAAAAAATATATGCATGAAACACTAAATTACTTTTAAGTACAATACTGTACTGCATTAGATGTCAATAAAAATGACAAATTTTAAATCAATATCTATTTTTCATATCTAACAAACCTTTAGTCTTAACGTGAGATACCCTCTAGAAAGCTAGCTAATTGATTAAAAAATAACACAAGGAATTGGTGGCAACAGGCATCAGCCAATAGGAGAGTAGGAGGAAGCTACGCCACCTGCTTTATCCCCACTACGCACCATCATATCAGTTTCCTTCTAGCCCAGTATAAAAAATTAGGGATAGTATATGTTAAGACCGAAGGTTTATTAGTTATGAAAAATACAAATTGAATTAAAATTTGTCATTTGTTCATATACGTAACAAACCTTGATCTTAACGTAAGGATGGCTTACTTTTGGAGGGATTGATTGATTGATTAATTGAGAGTTATCTGGCGTCACAACTACCAGGGTCACCGACGCCGATACTTTTGGAGGGAGGATAAGAAAGTCATAGAACTGACTTGAGGTTTGGACCACATGGGCTCACTTCCTGATCATAGGAAAGATATAGGAGGGAGTCAGAAGCCTCTGATCTGTTGAGCATAGGTTACTGAAAGGCCAGACACCTGGGCTAGCAGATAATGAAATACATATCTATATTGTGTCTTGATGATGGTAAAGAACTGTCAGAGACGACAAAAACTTACGTTATCCACACATTATGTTTGTTGCCACTTCGCCTCTCCCCTTGTACGAGAGGAATGGGACTTGCTTCTATAAAGAATTTGTATTATGTAGGAACAAACATATAAAACTATATAGAATGGAAGCTTGCTCACCTGTAGCTAACCAGTTCCAGCACATGAAGGAATTATTCTCTCTACTACCGGCCGGTAGAGAAGACAAAAGAATGAGAAAGGAAGAAGAACAGTCATCTCATTCACTCTCACTTTCATATCCAACATCATAGGTAAGATACTAAACTACAACTCCCACCAATGGGCACTGGATGAGCTGCACAACCTTGCAGGAGCAGCCACCCCAGACCCAAGGAAAGTGTCCATGGACCCAGTAGGCAATGTCTCTGCAGATGGCTGATCGACAGGAGGTTTAGTGCCACGCATGCACTTCTTCAAAAATCCTATGAAATGACAATTTCTTCTAGAAGTGATAGTGGGCCTAGATCTCAACATCATGTGCTCTCTGTGGCACAATTCGTGCTCGGCATCTGAATGACAGAAGTGCAAGCTTGTCTAATCACTTCACGTAACCAAAAGGAGATAGTATTCTTGGACACTTTCTTGTTCCGGCTATCAGGTCTGAGATGCGAGTCAACTTTAGGTGCTACGCCAGCGCCCTGGTAGGCATAACAGCAATTGAAGCCTGAGTCACTCCAAATAAAAATCCCACTGGAAAAATGGCAACCAGGAACTGTTCTCAAAGGAAAAAGCAGGGGCCAGAGGTCCTAGTAGTTAGGAAATCTATCTGCACTGGAAGAAATGCTTGTCCGTGTCGAAGGAAGGGGAAAAGACGATCATCTGGAGGATCAGCACTGAGAGTGCCAGGCACAGTGGAGGGAGTGGCCGGGAGACATGGGTGGCTCACAATAAAGACATAGAAGGCTCAACCCATATGTAAAGACCGAGGGTTTTTATGTTGGGAAAAATACAAATTACTTAAAAAATTTGCCATGGGGTTGCAGTTAGTGCTTAGTCCACATAACATGATGCATGTGTACATGTACACACACAGGCTAGCCTAGGCTAAGCCTACACATCTTACAATACAATTATTAATAAGAGAATTATTATTAATCTCTAAGCGCCGACTGGACATATCGTAAGTCGACTAAAATTGTCTGTCAGGTGATGAGGACGACTGCACGTCGTCAGCACAAAAAATTTCAACCCTTTGGTCAATCCTGACTCGGCAAATGTATCGTGAACGCAATTATAGCTAAAACTCTTACATTCTAGTAATGGTCAAACATTTACCTTCAGTTTAAAAAATTGGAAGTCTCTGGCACAATATTTACGATTTTATGGTGAATTTTTGAAAAACTTTTTTCACTTAAATCCACAAGTGGTAACTCAGCGAAAATCTCAGAAATTCTTTTCGTCACTTTGTTGTAATGTTTGCACCTTTTTTATATTCATTACATAGGATTTTATGTATGGTAAAATGTCGCAATTTCATATACAATGCAATAAAAAATAATTCATGGTTGTAGTGCTTTTATCAGTTTTGAAGATTTTCATGAAATCAAGATAAGTGCCAAAATTTCAACCGGTCAACTTGACTTGACCGAAATGGTTTAAAAACGCAGAATTGTAGCTAAAACACTGGCAGTCTAGTAATATTCAATCATTTACCTTAATTTTGCAACAAATTGGAAGTCTAGCACAATATTTCGATTTATGGTGCATTTTGAAAAAACTTTTTCCATACGTCCATGTAGTAACTTGGCTGAACATCTCAGAAATTCCTTTGTCACTTTATCGTAATGTTTGCAACTGCTTTATTGTCGTTACATAAAGTTTTATATATGAAATGTGCAAAAATTTCATGTGAGAATACAACAAAAATAACCTATGGTTGTGGCTTTTATCAGTTTTGAAATATTTTCATATAAATCACGATAATTAAAATTTGACTTTCTCGGTCAACTTTAACTCTGAACTAAAATGGTCAAAACTGCAATTGTGTTAAAACACTTACAGTCTAGCAATATTCAATCAATTACCTTTCATTTTGCAACAACTAAAGTCTTCTAGTGTACAATATTTCATTTATGGTGAATTTTAAAAACTTTTTACGTCCGTCATACGCGAATTCATGATCATTTTGTGATAATATTTTCTGTGTTGCTTTGATCATTTTACAATTTGTTATATACCAAATTCATCGCACTTAGTGTGACAATACAAAGAAAATAAAAATAACTCATTAGCTTTAACCATTTTGCTCACAGCACGATTTGTATACAATATATGAAATTTTTTTTTTGCGCTGTCATATATTTCAATATTTATATATGATAATGATATTTTTTTCATTTCTAATGGTTGCATACTAAACTTCAGGTAATGACAAAAAAAGGAGCCAAAAATGAACTCTTAATCTTAAAAACTAAGCGTGCTGTGACTTTTTGAAAAACACTTTTTTTTCCGCTTCAGCGCTAACTCCCGAACGCCGCCGGCATACGACAGACACTTTTGTAAATAGAGGCTCGGCATTTAAGGGTTAAGAAGATTTTCCTGCTTTCCAAGTTTCTTCAGCCATGCTGTAGGTGCATATATTTCGATAACATTAAATGCTTACATATATGCATATAAAATCTGTTCTTATTCCCTTCTAATAAAAAGGGTGGCAAGTCTTAAATGTGCTTTGTCCAAGTTTTCTTCTGCTACACTAGAGATATATATTTAGATAACACTAAATGCTCACATGTAAGCACTGGAAATATTTTCTCTTAATATTCCCTCCTGAAATTGGGAGGGGGTCTTGAACGCCCAGGGGTCTTACGTGCCATCAAATACAGTATGTAACACTACATTACTGTATTAGAGTATATACAATACTGACTGCATTAAAAAATTATTGATAAAATAATGTAAGACAGAGGAGAGGAGAGGGGCACAACTGATACGAAGTGTTCGGTAAATTTTTATGCTTTAAACATATAAAAAAAGATGTTGTGGTCTTAGTTTTATACTGCAAGAGTTTTGTGTATTTTACATATCTACTAAGCATAAGTAGGTACAACTACTGTGACTGGCTATGCTTTTTGATTGCCTAAATTTTACAGTTCTGTATTGTACATAGAAGCAATTCATTTGCAGATACACACAGCTCTGAAGCTGATTGATGAATAAATTAATATTTTCAACTGAATTATAATTATAAAATACTAGTCAGGATAGGCTATTAATTACCTAATAAGGTATTACTGTTTGCCATAAGATAGTGAGTTGGCTCTGGTGTACTGGATTGTGTAGGCTATATGCTTATCTTCGTTACTTATCTGATTTTGTTGCTCACCAGAAGGGCCAGATTCTCCAAGTGTCCAGGATTTGAGTTGCCACTGTATATGAAAACCTAATAAAGGAAGAGACCGGACCAGAAAAACAGGAAAAAAGAACCTTACAGTAATGGTATAAACAAAAAGGGGATACACTGCATCTTGGAAATTACAGAGAAATAAGACTTCTTGAGCATGCTATGAAAGTAAAGGAAAAAGTTCTGAAGGAAAGTTTAAAAACAACTGTTAAAATCTATAACTTGGCAGTTTGTGTTCATGCCACAAAGATTAACAACAGAAGCAGTCCCGATACTGATGCATTTACAGAAAAACATCACTCAAAGAAGTAGCATTGGCATTCTAAAGGCAAAATCTTACTCTACCATAACAGTGCATTTACAGTGGAGAGAGTGGCATGGGTATCAGAAGAATCTGATAAAAGTTGTTATCCATCAAGAATCAGTACTTAACCCTTAACTGCAAATCATAGCAATCAAAGAAGCTACAAAGAAGTCCAGAAAATATGACCCTGGGGAGCTGCTTTTTGCAGATGACCTAAAGCTAGCATGAGATTCAGAGGAAGAGGTGCTAGAAATATCTAAAAGGGGAACGAGCAGAATGGAGATAAAACTGTAAATCAATATAAAAAGAAAAAACTTATGGCGACAGGAAAGGAGGCACATGAAAAAGTTTAATCAGGAAAGTGGCCATGAGGATGTTGCAAGAAAGGTGTTTGGAGTGAGTTTTATACTCTATACTAAATGTATCAGGTGGTGTTTCATGAAGTTTTCACGATTACACAATGCTTGGAGTGAGAGACTTTCATTGACTGACATGTATTAGAAGAGAAAATGTGAAGAAAGGAGACTTTAGAACATTGTTGTGGTAAATGGGCAGGTCTGACCTTGGGGGGACACTGGATTGTGAAGCAAGATTAGGGAGAACAGTAAGAAAGATTAACTGCAACATGGATGAAATGGAGAAACAGATGTATTACAGTACTCTTAAATATATATGCCCAATACAGAAAGCTGATTTGTGATGGGTACAAAGCTCGAAGCACTCTATGCAGCACTGACAAAGAAAATGAGATTTTGAAAGGGCTACTCACTGAATTTATGGTAAGATCACCTCATGAAAAAAGAATTGGTGGAAAGATGTATCAAGGGGCTGGAAAACAGACTGAGATCTCAAAGATTTGGATTGTCTTGACATGTGCTTTTCTGACAAACTGATGGAACTGTTTGTCAGAAAAGCAGTACATATGGAAGCAGCTGGATGAAGGCCTATTGGAAGGCTAATGAAATCCTGTACACAGGACAGATAAAGACTTAGACCTAATAGGAGTTCATAAAGCAGGAGCAATAGGTGTGTAAATATAGGAGAGGGTTGTTGTGGCGGAGGGGTAGAACTTGGAAGATGTAGAACATTTCTGTTGCTTTGGCAGCATTCAGGATTGTGAGACCAGTACTGCGAGGGCAGTAAGAAAGAAGTAACATCCTAAATGTAGTACAAATAAGACTGCTGTACTACAGGCAATAAAGAGCATATAATTAGTAAATGGCTAAAATTACAACACTAAAAATTTATGCATTTACAGATAACGGCATGTATGATGAAAATCAAGATTCTAAAGAAACATGACAATTAAATACTGAAAAGTAAGGCTGGAATGGTTAGGAGAATCATTTTACAAATGAGGAAGTACCAGAGATGTGGTGATCAGAAGCTGGAATATATACTGACAGCTCAAAGATTTGAGATGGTTCGAGATTGTGATTTAAAAAAGGGTGGAGGTAATCATTTATATAAGTAGTACATAAGGGAGTGGCAGGATGCTGACGAGGGAAAAGAGTCGGATCCGGAAGGATGAGCATAGATACGGCCTTGGACCCAAGGGAAAAGATCCAGATCATAGAGGATTAACACAGATAAGAACAAGGACCTGATGGATATTTGGGTCGACAGTAAAAATGACAGACTAAAATGGAGAAATTCACCAGACAACTAACCCCATAATGAAAATTCTTTATGTAAAAACCTTGGTGATGAGATGTCTATAGACACGAGTCTTGCCTTCACTGCAAAATGAAGATATAACAGCCTCTTTTCTTCTACAGACAAGGGTCCTATATGTACAGTTATATGAATGCTCTCCCTATGAAAAGGTATTAACCCTTAAACGCCGAAGCCCTATTTACAAAAACGTCTCCCGTATGCCGGCGGCGTTCAGGAGCTAGCGCCGAAGCGGAAAAAAAGTTTTTTCAAAAAATCACAGCACACTTAGTTTTTAAGATTAAGAGTTCATTTTTGGCTCCTTTTTTTCTCATTGCCTGAAGTTTAGTATGCAACCATCAGAAATGAAAAAAAATATCATTATCATATATAAATATTGGAATATATGACAGCGAAAAAAAAACTCGTATATAATTGTATACAAATCACGCTGTAAGCAAAACTGTTAAAGCTAATGAGTTAATTTTTTTTAGTTGTATTGTACACTAAATTGCGATGATTTTGGTATATAACAGATTGTAAAATAATTAAAGCAACACAGAGAAAATATTATCACAAAATGATGCATGAATTCATAACACGTGGACATAAAAAAAAGTTTTGTTCAAAAATTCACCATAAATCGAAATATTGTGCTAGAGACTCTCCAGTTGTTTCAAAATGAAAGAAATTGATTGAATATTACTAGACTGTAAGTTTTTTAGCTTACAATTGCATTTTTTTACCATTTCGATCGAGTTAAATTTGACCGAAGGTTGATTTTTTTCTATTTATCGTTATTTATATGAAAATATTTCAAAAATGGTAAAAGCTAAAAGCATGATTTATTATTTGTTGTATTCTACATGAAATTGCACACATTTTGATGTATAACACTTTATGTAACGAATAATATAAAACGGCGAAAAAATTACGAAAAGGTGACTCAAGAAATGCTAGGATTTTTAGCGGAGTTCGCGCGTGCAGATGGAAGGAAAAAGTTTTTTTCAAAAATTCACATTAAATCAAAATATTGTGCCAGAGACTTTCCGTTTGTTTTAAAATGAAGGTAAATGATTGATTGTTACTAGAATGTAAGAATTTTGGCTTACGATTGCGTTTTTCGAGCATTTCGATCGAGTTAAAGTTGACCGAAGGTTGATTTTTTTCTATTTATCGTTATTTATATAAAAATATTTCAAAAATGGTAAAAGCTAAAAGCATGATTTATTTTTTGTTGTATTCTACATGAAATTGCCCACATGTTGATGTATAACACTTTATGTAACAAATAATATAAAACGGCGAAAAAATTATGACAATGTGACTCAAGAAATGCTAGGATTTTCAGCGGAGCGAAGGAAAAAGTTTTTCAAAATTCACCATAAATCGAAATATTGTGCTGAGACTTTCCGTTTTGTTGCAGAATAAAGGTAAATGATTGATTGTTACTAGAATGTAAGAATTTTGGAAAACTACGATTGCGTTTTTCGAGCATTTCGGTCGAGTCAAAATTGACCGAATGTTAAAATTTTGTCAGTTATCGTGATTTAAATGAAAAATATTTCAAAACTCTTAAAAGCTAAAAGAATGATTTATTTTTTTGTTGTATTCTACATGAAATTGCGCACATTTTGATGTATAACACTTTATGTAACGAATAATATAAAACGGCGAAAAAATTACGACAAGGTGACTCAAGAAATGCCAGGATTTTCAGCGAAGGAAAAAGTTTTTTCAAAATTCACGGATGCCTCAGGACACCCCGATGCTTCCTAGGGTCATAAAGGCACGGGATGTGGTCCTTGGTCCCCCCTTCGGTCACATGGCCCACAACACGCGTTGAGAAGCTGGGTCATCTTGGGTGCTTGGTCCTCTCCAGCATCCCAGTCTAAAACTCGTCTCACACGCTCACTACCGACAGGCAGTATGCTCCTTTCACGGCCCTGACGACGTTGGGACATCTCTGCAAACGTCCTGTTGCCTCACAAATACGCAAACACTCGCCAAAGTTCTGCAAAACACGGATGCGTCAAAAAATCGCTCTCGGACGATGCAGAGCTGATGCTCTGGTGCGGGAAGGAGGAAATTTGCGCATGCGGCGTCTGGGTGACACTTATAAACAAAACAACAGCTTGATCCGTGAACTCCCAGCATCCCTCAAGGCGCGTGATTTAAAACCTTTCGCAAACTAGGCCTATAATTATTTTTCCGCGAATATTTAAAAAAAGCATTTTTAGTCGACGTATGGTACGTCCACTTGACACCCAACAGACAATTTTAGTCGACATATGGTACGTCCAGTAGGCGTTTAAGGGTTAAGACACTGATCAGGACATCAATTCTAAGACTTTATATTTCGGACTAAAGATATTACAAGACATTAAAGGAATATGAAGCTAAAATAGAAATAGTTATTATAACAGAATCAAAGGAAAAAGTGCTATACAATTCCATAAGGATGAAACACATGCACACATAAATTATCTCTTAATACCTTTTGAAGTGATCGCGCAATTCGAGTTGCCATCTGATCAACAGATACAGGTGTACGATCAGTTAGTGTTTGCAATGCCTCTCTTAAACCCATCTCGGGAAAATGTGGTAGCAAGCTCCTATGCCTGATGCCAGCTAAGTGATCAAGTGTGTGCATAGAAGCTGGAAGGTCACCTCGACAAATTGGTTCCTCAAGTGGTGTTCCTGGGCTGACATTTGGTACCAAGTATTCAGATAAACTGGAAATGAGAAATATAAACATTTATCATCCTTATGTTTTAGAAAAAAAAAGTTTCAAGTCAATAAAATTTTAAAAAATGGATTCATTAGCTTGACTCCAAGATGGAAAAGAAAATTATTCCAATATGCCAGTTTTCAAAATTTCAAATTTTATTCATTATATATTCACATGATAAGATTAAAATTCTAAAAGCGTTTATGATTACCTAATACAGTACTCTGCCTAAAAAATCACATACAAATAAATAAAGAGACGACTAAACCTGAAAACAAACTTCAAAAAAAAGTTTTGTTTCAAATAGCTAATATTACCAAAGCTCACTGTCACTATTCTTGGAAAGAACATGCCTGAATACTAATTACAGTACAAAAATGCAATGACAGTTGTAAGGCAGAACTTGGATATCACCTGCAATTAAATTTTTGTATAATGCTACAAGAAATGTTTTACAAAAGTACAAACAGTCACAATAACAAAAGCTAAACTATTTTCCTACAATGACTACACTACTAACAAAAGGCGATTTTGACAAAGCTGCAAAATCTATTTTGGGGAGGGGTCTGTCATCCGGTGAAATAATCCATTCAGCACTACTTCAGATAATTCCTAAGTGAAGAATGCCAGAGAAAAGCAATGTGTTGTAAGCCATTAATTTCAGAGCGAGCCCAAGAAATGGAGTTGCAGTATGGTAAAGGTGAGAGATTGTCACAATCACGGACCCCTGCCCTATAAAGATTCCCAGTTTCAAAGTCCCAACGAGAGAGGTGCCGATACTGCCCATGCACTACCTCAAGGACTGTACACAAGGCAATGCTAGCCGATTCCATGTTAGCACTCACCCACCAGAATGATACCGTGCGGGAGGGAGAGAATGAAAAACAGGTGGTCATCGTGACATACCCTCCCCAGAAACAGGATTTTTCTTGTCAAAACCTTTTCTGGATCGGTCCCGCGGTCACCCGTGAAATAATAACAGAGAAATAAATATCATTCTTATGCTATTAAAGACAATGAACTGGCTTGTAAGGGGAATAACTTAGGGCAGTGAAGGGGAAAGACTAAGAATCAGAAAGGGAACCAGAGAGGGACAAAGTTCCTTGCAGGAATTTAAGAGCTGCAAAGATTTCAAATAGAGACGTTGGAAACTAGAGACTCCACCCTGAACATTTGGTAAGGTCCTGAAATTCATGTAATGAAAATAATAATGTATGGCCACGTCTAATACCATGAGTTTGAATTGAACCTGAATAGGCTTGTATTAAGAAAATACAAACTTGCTGCCTAATAGCAGACAATAATGACAGTAATTCTCGCCCTCTTTCTAATAAAGAGGCCTGACAAATTAAGAGGTCCTGTCAAATAAGCCTGTAAGGAATAAACTGGGCACAGAGACAGACCTGTGAAAGGGGAGACTTTCCAAGGTGACCAACCAAAATGAGGACCTTCAACTTTAGCTAGAAAGTTAGGGTGAGCAATTCGCAACACTACCCCTGATGTGGGGAAACCAAATGGTTGGTTCTGCAGACAGGGCAGACAGTACAGGGATACTAGCACTAGAAACTAAGCTGGGATTAAGATTAGGGTCTCTCCCAACAAGGAAAGGTAAGAACAAGATGATTGTTGTTACCGGCCAACTCCGATACATTACCAAAAAGACCAGGAAACCAAATGTGGACGGAGTACTGGTTCAGATGAACACAGGCCTTAGGGCTGAAAGTTAAGGGCCTGTGAGTTTGATTTAACAAAACACTTTCAACATGTGGCTGCATCATTACTGTAGCTTCAGAAAATATGTGAAGAGTGCTAGTTACTTAACTGCAGAACCATTACTGCAGCAGAGTAGAATCCCTGTCTGATCTTAGAAAAACAGTAATAACAGGGACCAATACCAGTTTCCTCTAAACTGTAAATTTAAAGACTACAAAGCCAGGGCACCAGAACTTTGGAGGGAGGCTGACACAGGCTGAGTTTATACCACTGTGGCAGTTTTGTCAGTAGATTTGGAGCACCAAGGTTTCAACCCCAGAAGGAGTGGAAACCAACTGGCTCCGGTCTGCTGGGGAGTTACTAGAGCCACTCAACCTTTGAATGTTCTGAACTTGAAGGACCTAAATAACAGGTTCACTGGGGGGACAGATAAACAATCCTCCACCCGGCTCAAACCTAACGACACTGTGTCCGTGGAGAGCTAGAGGTCATATTAAATACACAACAAGATAGTTTGTGGCTGAATGGGTTGCAAACAGACCAACCTTAGGTCCGGAAATAGATCAAAACTACCTGAATGACGCTCCGCCTGAGGACTATTCCGACACCAGGGGAGGCTCCTGGATAGGGGAACTGTAGCGCACCTTTGGACCCCTTTACGAGAAGCGGGCGGCAGACAGATGCCACTTGTGTCTGTTTCAAGTGGCGGAGAAGATGAACCATAACCTGATTGATTCGATCTTTCGACTTCGGAACCCACTTGTTTACGCAGCGCACTACTGCTGGCGCGCTTGTTCAGAACCAGCCTTAAATGAATCCTCCTGGGAGTGAAGAAGTTTTCCCGTAAGCAGAAGACCGCCACAGGCCCCAAAGCATTGATATGGAACTGCCGAACGCTGCCGATTAAGTCCTATGTACTTCATGGAGCTGTGGCCACCCACCCCACCCTACCAGAGAGGTGACGGTGCGTGAATACTGAGGCCGGAGGGGGAAGTTGAAGCCAGCGCTTTGGACTTCAGAAGGAGAACCGCCACTGAAGCAAACTGAAGAGAGCCCAAGACCTTCTCTTTGGGCACGGCGAGAGTGTACGCTTGTGTGATGAAAATGCCTGGTTGCCCTTGCCATTCTCTTTTCCACTTCCACTGATTACAACCACTGAAGGCTACTCCGAATCAGCGATTCCTTCCCTGTACTTGGCCCAGAGACTCCAGAAAGCCGATTATAATGGCCGCACTTCTCCGCAATCTTCGACGCTGGATGTCCAAATGAGCAGGCACTCAGATATGGGTAAAGCATAACCTTCTGATACCGGAGCTGTTGAATCCACGTCATTGTTCAAACTGATAAGATTCTGGGGTTGCATTGAGGAGAGGCATGATCCCGAAGGGTACACCTGCCCCCGCCTGAATCCCAAGAAAAGGAGAGAACCTTCCTGCACCTAAGACGATAGGAAGGCCGGAGTTGGCCTATAGAGGTGGTTACGTGCTCCACGGGTGCAGTAGGGATCCGAACCTTACAATACTGTAGCAACCGAGACTCATCGCATTGAATGAGGGAATATAAACGGGACAAATCTGGAAATATATTCCAGCGAAGGGAACTTCTTTGGCAGACTGAAAAGTCTGCCCTTATGACACAAGTGTCTCACTTTCTTTAATACCTGTTTTTAACAGACCTTTCACAAAGTCCTCCAGAAAGCCTTGGTCAGGAAGTTGACAGAACTTGATTGGGGGAGGGGGACAAACAGTCCAGCTCCACCCCAGGCCTTGATAACACACACTGGGCCCAGGGACTGAAGTTCCACTGGCCCCGAACGGTACAGCCTCCCAGCCCACCAGAGAAATACCACTGGGAGGAGGCTTGCTTGCCCCCCTGGAGCCTTTGCCTCCCAATTTCTCGGGAGAGGAGCAGGATGCTTCCCCCTCAGATAACCCCGAGGCTCAGTGCCTCTGGTAGAATGCCTAGTAGGTAATTTCTTCTTGGCTTGGCTCGATGAAGTAAATGAAACTCAAGAGACATATGGGGGAGGCGGAGACATATGGGGAGCCACTAGGGGCTGATGTTGGTGAACCAGCACACATCAAGTGAGGCTGGGAGTGAGGTTGACTGCTGTCCAGGGGCAGAGCTCGAAGAGCCTGCACCACTGTCTGAGCAGGGAGGCGCCTTTAACTTGAGCATGAACTTTCTGCCGGATTCTGGGATAGGCCCCACAAGTACAGATTGTTTCTGGCTGTAGGTAGACCTAACGAGAACGGAGGGCTCTGATTAACATTAGTAGCCCCGATGACAGACCAGACACGACACCTGGGGAAAAGATTAATTCCCCAGGTGAAACTGTTCATATAAGTCTTTTCGGCTCAAGGCGGAACTGGCTGCCAAAAGATGTGTTTTCAGCCATCCATCCGCCTTCGGTGATGAAATTAAACAGGTCCTGCAGAAAACCTGACAAGAGGGATTTTTATCAGACCCAAACAACGGAATCGCCATTATATACCACAGACATTGTTCTTAAAGTCAAAGAGTTCCAGACCTGCAAGCCTGTCTCAACTTGTTTCAGCTCGTGGGAATCGACCGGAAGCTTAGGAGCTACGCTGAATAAATTAGAAGCGTAGTTCGAGAATTGTAAGGTTTTACTTCAAAACAAGCTCTGTTGATAAGAGGCTACATTCGATCACAAGGGTAGGAAGCAGGTCTCTAAAGAGAACCCAAAGACCCCTTTGCTGGCGTGAGCTTGAAATTCTCCTCGCCTGGCACTCTGCCAGAATTCTCAACAGAGACGACAGCCCAGTCCCTAGGAAAGATGAGGGTTTCAGGGATCTTGTCAGATAGATACCATGCCCCTCTGCCAGTCTGGCAAACCGGATAAGGGATACGCCAGACCGAAGGGAAGAATGCACTCCGCCAACCTTCAGTGCCCACACCTCGATAGAAGGGTACCCTTCATGCTGGGAAGCATAAAGGGTTAGGCGCCAAAGGTTCCCCAGACCGGGGGAAAAGGGGTGGAGGTGTCCGAACGAGTAGGATTCCGAACGGAGCAGGATTTTTTTTTTTTTTTTTTTTTTTTTTTTTTTAAGGTGATCCATTATTAATGAAACCTGAGATTAATCCCTTTGGGATTTTAAGCCCTGGGAAAGGGTGCACGGACCTGCGAGGCAGATAGCTGGTTAGATAGTTTTGATAGTTTGTCAATGACCCTCAAGTCGAGCTCCTTATATGAGGCCCGTAAAAGAAAGTTCTGCAACAAAGGAAGGAGGGGTAACCGCCAACTTGCTTGGGTTAGGGGTCCTTTCCTAAGATTTGTGGCCTAACTCAGGACGGCACCGACCAGAGATCTGGTGACGCCCTTCGAGGGGGCCTCGGAGCCGGGTCTTCTCTGGGTTTTAAAAAAGGTCTTTCTTGACTGATTTTCACCAGGGACGGTAGACCAGAACCACCAAAAGGGATGAGGATCTGAACGAATCCCCTAAAGGAAAAGCAAAAGAAGGAAGAGAGCTAAGCGGGAAAAGTTTGTCTCACTTATTCCCGAGCCAGCGGAAAAGGTTTGTCTCACTTTATTCCCGCACCTACTTATCGCTTCCCGGGACGATGTTCAGTTTCGAACGACCAAGGCCGCAACGCTTTTCAGTAAACCTCAATTAATAGCCAATTTATTTTAAGAGGACCGGTCATCTCTTTGACCCCGGTAGTCAAAGGCAGCAACTTTTAGCAACTGACGCTAGATCTGCGCCGGGAAAGGAAGATTACAAAATGTCCACCGAAAGACATAGGGAATTTCCGCTCATCTACGTTTCGCCCGAAGCTGGACCGACTAGAGGGTGGTGAAGCTTAAGAGTTACAAGACTGCGCTGCCCAGGAGGGGGAAAATTAGACCCCAAACACCGGAGGAGCAACTATTAATAAGTCATATGAGACAGAGTTTAGCAGAGGAAGACCGACAGGTGTGATATGAAACCTACCGATTCATCAAGAATCTTGCCCGAGAGAGCCCAAACACCAAAGGAGCGACCATTAATAAGCCATGAGTGAGGAGTTTGGCGGAGGTAAAACCGGGACAGGTGTATATGAAAACCTACGGATTCATCAAGTAGCCTGCTCGAGAGAGGTATAGCGCGGCATCACAACCTTCCGGTGCAAACTATAAATTCTCCAACACAGACCGCAAGACCGAATGGGAACCACAGACTCCGTGGGTCGCTGGCTTGTTGCAGATAGCGACATTCTGCACGGACAAACCAGCTTGAAAGCGCATGAGATATGAGCATGTTGGAACGATGCCGAGAGCAGAGTGACTGTGAAAGGTGCCGACTTAGCCTAGTCAGACCAGGAAAACTGAACTGAGTAAACTCGAGAGAAAACCGACTAACAGTACAAATTCACAGACACAAAAACAGAGTCAACAAAACATTCGGAGCTTACTCATGTTTTAAAATTATGACTAATACAAATATAGTGGGAAGGTTATGAATTGGTTGGAAGTATGCACTTTCAGAGCCAAGAGTGATAGCGGTGGGGATAAACACCGACCGCAACACTATAACCGGGCGGAGCGGTAAGCAAGGAGAGCGCCCAACAAGATAATGAAACATCGAACAGGTAGTTAGCAAAATGGAGGGGGAACGCCAGCAAATAAACAGAAGACAAAGTTAGGTGGAAAACGCTAACTGGCTCGTGATGAGATCCCAAATGTCGAGGTGCGACTGGTGAAGCACCACGCATGAAAACGTGTCAACGAGAAAAGAAGGGAAGGGAAGGATAGTCGGAGGTTGGTAACCCAAAGTAGGTACCAGGGTGGACAGCACTGGCGCCCAGAGATCCTCAGGATCTCCCCCTGGAGCTGTGGCACGACAAGAGCGAGAGAAAGAGGAGGAAGGCAAACCTCTCTGGCCAGGGGAGAGCAAAGAAAGGTGCAATGGAGTATGAACAGGAGTGGGGAGAGCACTCCCGGTCACCCTAAGTCTCAGGGTGGGTGCCAGTCGACAAGGTCAGACACTCAACACCGAGGGACAAACCAATCAATGCAGAGGAGGGATGTAGGCTGACAGCAAATAAAGTGATAGTAGTTTTTCAAGCCTTGTACGTTAACAAAACCTTGAAATGAACCATGGGGAGAGAGAGCAAAGGATTAAACGGGAAGAAGGGTTTTGATAACAAATATAGCTGGTAAAAAGACCCAAAGAAGGATTGAACTAGGATAGGCTACGAGGTAAACCTCGCTATTCCAGCTTTTATCAGGAACATTAGCCTAAGTGAAAATAAAACAGGAGAGGGTGGACGTAGGCTATACCCAAGCCAAAACCAAACAAAGGGAAGCACCAGACATAAAACACATACGCACAGATCGAGATCGCACTTCTAACGTTTTTTTCCCTGAAGGAAAAATGCTACACCCCCAGGCTGAACCTAACTGAGGCGATGCAAAGGAAGGAAGCCTAGAGAGGGATAAAGGCTAACTAACCAAACAAAATAAATGTATAATATAACAGAAAATTACTATATGGTACATGTAGGGAGGATAGGCAGGCCCAACACGACATGAACGCAAGGGAAAACATCGACTCCAGTTATATAAAGTACCCAAAATAATCAACAAATTTCAAAGCATCCCAGCACAAGGTCAAAACATAAAGAGAATAATCTTAAATGTACTAATGAAAATCATGTTCCCGGTAAGCTTAGAGAAGTGGAGAGTCTAAAATAAGGCATAATAAAGCCATAATAATAAGCGAATAATAGCCCTTTAGGGGAACCACGTGAGCCTAAACAGCAAGACCAAGATTTCTGACAGCAAGGGAACATAAAATTCACGAAATTTGTACTAAATTGCAAAACAAAGCAAAAACGTAACAGTACCCAATGGAAAATAAGACTTGTGAAAGCTAAGAGAAGTGAGGGACAAAATTAAGCACAGTAAAGCCATGATAATAAAGGGCACAGAACAAACATAAAAATAATCAAACCCACTTAAATTAGAATCATAAATTGGGAATATATCCCAAACAAGAAAAATTACAAATAAATTAATAAAAACAAAACATGCCACCAAGACCGAAGAGAGGTCAAAGGAGATGCTGCGGAGAGTGGAGATCAGACGGCGTTATAAATCCTCAACACAAACTAAAGGAAAAGGGCCATGACTTCAATTGCCTAAAACAACAAACACTGGTACTGGTTGCTGAAGAAGAACCTTTATGGGATGCCATAATAGCTAAACAAAAGGCACAAAAATAAGGAGCACAACGAAATTACGTGTGAACGAAATCGCTGCTAAAATGGAATGCGGCTAGTATTGCCTTGTGTACAGTCCGCGAGTAGTACTTGTATCGGCACCTCTCGTTGGGACTTCTTTGACATTGGGAATCTTATAGGCAGGGTCCCGATTGTGACAATCTCACCTTACCATACACCTACCCATTTCTGAGTCGCTCAGTAGTAACCCCAGCTTTACATTTAGCTTTTCTCTGGTATCTAGCAACAGAATTATCTAGAAATAAGTGCTGAATGGATTATTTCACCGGGTGACATGGGACCCCAATCCAGAAATGCCTTTATTCAGAGTACTACAATCTCAAATACTGTATAACCTATAATTCATTAAAATGAAAATGACAACTAGTAACATAAGTACGAGTACTTACTCAATATTCTTTGCAGATACTGAAAGCCATGTTGAAGTAAAATGTTTTACATCACTTAATTTATTAGCACGATCACAAACATGGGGAGGTGGAGGAGGAGATGCAACTCTTTCTCGTACCCTCAACAAGACATCTGGTAGTGGATCATCTTCAATGACAGAAACATCTGGATTTGGACTAGTGTCTGCATCTGCTGTTGTGAGAGTAGCATCTTCTGACCCCAGTCCAATGCGTACATGGATCTGCTTATTTAACTGCAAAACGGGTGAATACTGTACATCTAATTTTAGTAATTATTCTAACATTGTTAGCAACTAAAATATCACATACTACACCAAATTTACTATGAAGCATAAACATGTACAGTACCTCTAAAACAACAAATGGGAATAACAAGGATAGAACAAGAGACTAATATGCAATTAATACTGATGGTTCCAAACCATCATCAGATATAAGAATTGCTGCCATATTACCTAATAAAGCAAAGTAATTCTCTTTACCAAACATGTTTTTTTCCATGACAGAACTGTGTGCATTAGGTTCTATAGTACAATTGTTAAACAGAGGCTACCACAGAAATTTGAAGTCTCCAGTGACTCTTCAAAGACATAAAAGCCCCTCAAAAACTACACTACTGTCCTGAAACTTCTGTACAGGAAATAAGGTTTTCATTACAATGCATAAAATTATAAAAAGTTAGTGCAAATTTTGAAATTTATTGGATCCCTTCCTATGTGGGTATAGAGAGATATGAATATAATGATAAAGCAACCCAAGCTGCAATTACTAATGACCATATCAAACACAACCATTTCCATTAGTGACTATACAACATCTCTGAAACCAGTCATTTTTTATAGTGTAGTCGCTTGTTTCATCCTCAAGGAGTTACCCTTCCATGGTCTACCAGAGCTCCTTGGTGATCAAACTAATATCAAAGAATTATCTTTTAGTTGGTCTCATGGTCAGGTATTGTGTCATAGTGATAAACACTGTAACACATGATGGAGTATGGAATGGACTCAAAGATAAGGGTGAGCTTTTCCAAATCTTTACAGCAAGGCTGTAACCCAGGTTCTTCCATCGCCAAAACCTGCTTAGAAGAAATGATTAATGTGCATGCGCAGTCCATCATATTGTCGACAACAGACCTGCGCGGACACCAAGAAGCATTACTCTCCTTGGTCAATGCAAGTACAGCTCAGTGTGATTACCAGTGCTACAAAATCTCAGCTTTTCTCTGATTTCATTAGCAACGATCATGGAAACATTTGAAATAGCAAGTAAAGTGCTTAATTTTAAGTTCCAGCTAAAGTTTTAGTGTTAAATCTTTGGAATTGGTAATTAATTTGTGTGAAAACCAGAAAACAGGCGTTTCTTGGTACCACATGGTTGGCATGTACTCATGATTGCTGATCGCTAGTTTTAAAAGTGCAAATTGTTTTAAAGAATTTGTCGTTCTAATTAGATGTTTTAACTAAAATAAACATTTTAACTAAAATAAACATTCCATAAATTATCATTAATATAGAAAATCCTTTCAGATTATAAGATGTCTACAATAATCACCTTAAGTGAGAATAATTTAGACTAAACTAATAGTGGGTGTTGTTTGTAGCTATAACCTAGGATTACATATCTTAAGTGTGAACTAAATAACCTGGATTAAGTAGTGACCTAAATTAAGGTAAGAACCCATTAAGACATACCCTATTTTAGGCAAAAACAATAGCTTCAGCTATAAGGCCATACAGTATTAGTAAAGTTTTTCCTTTATATAGTCACACACTTTAAGCATTGATCTAAAATAATCCAGATCAGGCAGTACCTTGCAAAGGTAGTCCCAGGTTATTGGCGCTAGGGGTTCGATTCGACCGCGAGACGTGATGATAACCGAAATTCGACAATAATAGCACCAATCCCTGGTTATCAGCGCTGATATCCAATTATCGGCACCAGGGATAGTGGGGATCGGCGCCAATAAGTGGGGATCGGCGCTAATAACTGGGGAGCAGTGCACAACGAGATCAGTGCCAAACCGGTCCTCATCGCTAGACAAGCCCCGTAAAACAGGATCGCCAATAACCGAGGCCGTCGATAACCAGGGACTGCCTGTATTAGGTTAAGTGATAATCTTTTATGAAACAATCCATTATTGGACTCGCTTCAGTCTAATACAAGTAACCTACGACTAGATGAAATAGTAATCTGTGCTAGATGAAATGGTAGCCTAGCTTTAAGACTATATATTAAGGTAGCCTAGATTAGAGTAAGTGATATCCTGTTTATAATGTTACATATTGGTAAGTTACTGTTTTTATATAGTAGACCAAATAGCCTAGGACTGGATATAATCAACAACCTGGGTTAGACAAAAATGGTAGCCTAACTATAAGGTTACATATTAGTAAGTTTCTGTTTTTTTATAGCCTATATATTTAACAGACTCTAAAATCATCTTGATTAGGCAATACCCTACACTAGGATAACAGAGAACATTTTAGGAAATATTCTATTATTGGTCTAAGTGGTAGTTTAGGCCAAATAGCCTACGGTTAGATATAAACAGTATCCTTGGCTTAATAAAATGATTACAGTAAAATCCCCCAGATCGCTTCTCCCTCACGATTCGCAGACTCACGACTGCGGGTTTCTTGTAGAACATATCTACCCATTATTCATGGAAAATTCGCCCATTCATGTATTTTTAACTGGAGAAATATTCACTAATTACTGTACTGTCATATAATTTTTATAAATAAATGCACTTTTTGTGATAAAACTATTAAAATACCCAGGTATAAGCATTTTTACAGGTTTAAACTATCAAAATGGGCAGTTCTAAGTGTTTTTAGAGGGGTTTTAAGTATTTGCGGATTTTAGCTATTCGCGGGGGGATGTGGTACGCACCCCCCACGAATACAGAGAGTTCACTGCACCTAGTTTTACTCTGAACTCTGTTTTGTTCGCCTCGTGTCAGGCACTACATTTCTGCTTGCAAGAGTTACTGACCTGTCTGTTTGTTGTTGAATAAATCAGTAAGTTTGTAAATTCAGCCTCTTACTCATGCACTTCACTACTAAGTACAAGCAGTCCCCAGTTATCAGCGGGGTTCCAATCCCAACAATGTGACAATAACTGAAAATCTCCAATAACTAAAAATCAGCAATAATAGTGCCAATCCGCAGTTATTGGTTCATATAACTGGGGACTTTCGGAACTGATAACCAGGGATCAGCAATAACAAACGGGGAACGGCACATATTGACACTGAAAATCCAGTTATCATCATCACTATACAAGCGCCATAAAACCATATCGCCGATAACTGAGGCCGCCAATAACCGGGGACTGCCTGTAATACAACCATATACTGGTATCAGAACTCACCTATTATTATTATTAAAACAGTTTAACCAGACCACCAAGCTGACTTTCAGCTCTCAAAGGACTGGCCTGAAGGATTACAATAAAATACCAGGTCTAGGTCTGATATTTAATAAAATATGTTACAGCTATACATTTGTAATCAAATTAGCCTGTAATATTGAATATACTATCTATATAGGGGAATACACACAATTAGTACTAACTAGTTTCTAATAACAACTTATTTTATATCACTACATTCATTTTTTGCCAGTGGGTACGGCCCATACCACCTGCCATGAGCACAGTCCTTGTGAAAAACAAGGAAAATTTGGTTGGTCACCAGATATGTTTGAAATTTGTATTATGCTCCTGGCAGCAAGTTTTAAGGAAGAAACGGCTCCTTTTAAGGTGTCTCGATGGGTCCTAAGGTTCAGTAGGGGTGAGGAAGGGGGAGATTATGTCTTTCTGGCAGAACTCTGACAGCAGATATTTAACCCTTTCTTAGAACAAGATCTATGTTTGGGCCAAAACCCAGTAACATCAGTCCCCAGTACCTCCCAGGTTAACACTGCAGAGGAAGTAGAGAAATCTTTACATGTGGGTGACATTCTTACTAATGAACATGAAGTGGACATTGCCACTGAAATGGCCCTCCTGAACCGAAAAGGATCAGGGACACAAATTTCAGCCACCCATGGGAGAAAGCCCTATGCAGCTATCAGAGGCTGAAGAGGATCTTTCCTCCAAAATGGAAGTTAAAGAATTGCAATTTCCTTAGAAGGAAAATAGACTACCTGGGACACATTGTTGGTTGAAAGAGGTGGAAGTAAATGACTTAAGATTAAGTCAATCAAAGAGATCCTACACCTCAATGGAAGAAGGATGTCAAGTCATTTTTGGGATTAGAGGGTTTTTACCGCAAAACCCAAGTATATAAAGAATTTTGCAACAATATCTGCTCCGCTGACGGAGTTATTAAAGGAACACGTGTCATTCGTGTGGAAAAGGGCAACAACAAGCATTTAATGAAATGTTAATGCATTCTCCCTTACTTAAGTTTCCCAGACTTCAGTAAAGAATTCTTTTTAGCTACAGATGCAAGTCACACTGGTGTAGAGGAGCATGCTTAATGCAAAGACATGATAATAAATATAATGCTATAGCATACACAGCAGAAAGCTAAATTCACAGAAGTAAACTACTCAGTAACAGACCTAGAGTCTTTAGCCATAATAGATGATTTAAAGCATTTCAGGTATATCATATTTGGGTATAAGATAACTGTCTTCATTGATCATTCAGCCGCAGTAGAAATGCTTAAGAATCCAAATTTTTCCGGACGTAGAGCTCGTTCGTTTATGACAGCCCAAGACTATGACATAGTGTGTTCCAGGGAAGGCCAATAAAGTGGCACATGCCTTATCAAGGCATAGAACACAAGGTGATAGTAAAAACATGATAAATCAAGAAGCAGAACAAGGTGAACCTGTAGGCAATGACATAAATGTATTTACCATGCATTATACAGAGGAGCTTTCTCAGCAAAATTTCATAAGTGACCAAAAAGTGATGAAGATTTAAAAAAGATCTTCAATTTTGCAGAAAATAAAAAAGAATTTAGTCAAAGGGAATGAGCAGAATGAGCAGAATTAAGTAACAGAATTGGATGCCCCATAGACGCGGTAAACGTCATAGATAACATACTAATTTGGATGTTTCATGAATGTGACCCATTTGATCAATTTCTAGAGTGCTCCATAAAAGAATAGTACCCAAGAGCCTAAGACATAAAAACACTGAGTAATGCATGATGATGACATGAGAGCACACCCAGGAAGGGATGAGACAGTTCAGACTAGTTAGGAGATCTTTCCACTGGAAAGGAATTTACAAAGATGTTAGTAATTGACATGAAGAGCTACAACACGGTAACAGTTACAAGGGGAAGAAATGATAAGGAAGTACTTAGGAAAATCCCATCCCTCAGACTCCATTTGGAAAGAGTAGCCATAGATCTTATCACAACTTTCACACCAAGAATAAGGGGAATAGAAATATATTTAGTGCATTGACGCACTCCACTGACATACTAGAGTTACACCATTAACTAGCAAAGGGGCCAAGTGTAAAAGCATTGCTCTCCTTGATAAGATATTTTGTAGGTATTCTGCCCCACAGCTCATTACATGATACATGCAGAGGTTGATTAAACTTTTTTCTATCTAAATTCAAATTTCCTGTGAGGCTAGTGACAGCTAGTCTTTTGTAAAGTATTGATTTAATTTAAGGCAATAACCATACCACAGAAATCCATCAACTAAGATAATTATAACTGTCAAGTTTGTATAAAGCAAAGGTGTTTTCTTCATCAACATTTTATTTATTTATTCATTTTATCCTTTTTTACCCATGTTTTTTATTGGGGGTGTGAAATTTTGGAGAAAAGTGAAAGGGAGCCACAAAAAGTTGAGAATTCATGAACGGAGGAATGACGTAAAAAAGGTTGAAAACCCATGGTTTAGGATCTATGGAAGTGTGGCTGCTTGAGGATTTTCCTCCAAACTGGGAAATTTCAAGGACTGTCCATTGCCATGGCTAGTAGGTCTCAGAACCAGTCTTCTTGTCGCCATAAAAAATCCTCAAGTTGACTGAACCATGGAGCTTCTCAATACCTTCCTGATGAGGCCTAACAGAGAAAATCATAGATGTCAAGGTCATCCCAAGGATGAAGCATTGCATCTACTGTTTTACCAGTATACCAGTACCTTATGATTTTGACTCCTCAAAAACAGGTCCACCAGCAGTGTGCCCAACATACACAAGAGCTCTGGTTACAGCAAAGTTTGGTGGAACTCTGACTTTAGAGCCTGATTTACCCACCCCCAGCTGTCCATTCTAATGTGATTTGCTGGAACAAACCTTGGCACTAAGCCCACTGCAAATTCTTCTACCCATGTGAAAATTGTAACTGCCAGTCTGTATATCCCTGACTGAGTGATGCCTTGATTCCAAAGGTATACCAATGTCACCAAGTTGTCAGTCATCAATTTGGAGGCTTACAAAGACAGCCTTTAACCCGAGAAAGTTGACTGTTGCCTCATTTTCCTAAATCCACAATCCTGTCATGTTGCTTGGTGACCCAATATGTATGTACTCCAACCTGGACTTGACATATCCACAAAAGCAGGACCTCCTGACATGGGGAATCAATGAGACTCCTCATAGGTGATGACCAGGGTTCTATCATTGTCAGAGAACCTATAGGACTTCCTTTGGGTAGTCTATGGTAGAGACAACACTGAGCACAACTTTGCAGGCTGTAATTGAAATGATCTCCACCTAAAGCAGCGGTATGGAACTACACACAGCAAGCTACCCAATTAGGGACTGTCACAATTTAATTGGAGAATGAACAACTCATGAAATAGGTGGGTCTTGCAGACCTGACAAAACTTGGATCAGTGATATCTAAAGCTCAATTAATGTTGTCACCATCACCAGCCAGTCAACACCAAAAATTTCATGTTGGGAGCCTAATACCCTCTTCTTCAAGAGCTTTTAGCATTGTCTTCTATGCCTACACAAGCTTAGCAGGCAGTACTGTATCTCATTAAAAGGTTCCCAAGTGGTTACAAAAAGTATTGTACTTAACTATAGAAACAATACTACTGTACTTGCTGGGATGGATGTAATCAATATAGAGATAAGGCTTAAACCCTGGGACGCTATGGTCATTCAGTACAAATGTATTTGTTAGTTTTATGTAAGTACATATATTATAAAATTAAACTTCTGCAATCAGTATTTATATTACACAACTGCTGCAATTGGAAGAACCAAAATGATTTAAATGCAACAACAGTAAATCTTATTTCTATAAACATAAAAATAACTAAACAATGGATAATATCATGAATACAATATACATAATACTATCAGAGGAAAATACAATTACGGACCAGAGAATTTCTGTCAGCCAGAAAGAGTATTATCAGGTTATATAAACAACAACAGTACAAGACTGCAGTGCATCTCCCTTTCAATTCCAAACCTACTTGTTTTCTATACAGTAAACTCCCTATAAATTACTCCAAATTGAATCAATTTGTCACTCTCTCAATTACTGCTTAGGGATAATACAAATTACATCAATCAAATATTTCTTAATTATTTGGTAGGAGAGAGGAGGCATTTTACCTTAAAAAGAACGAAAATTTCAGAACTTCTTAAACGTACAACAATTATTCTATAAAAAATAATTCCCATTCTACAGCAACACCAATGACATGACTCCCAAAGGCCACTGTCTACACTTGGTGATGATAAATGTACAACCAGCTTAACTTCTAAAATACTGCACTGTAAAAGTATGCTAAATAAATGATACTTCTGACAAAAGGAACAAAATATACTGATCTCTCAAAACAAAGTTACACTAATTCATTAACCAAATTAAAACCTTACCTTTCCAGCTTCTGGGCCTTGAGGATCAGTTGTTGATACTTTGGAGTGATTTTCAGAAGCCAACAATGATTTAGATGGCAAGACATTATCTCCATCCTCAGGCTCTTCACCTTCAGTATCAATATCAATGCTAATCATATCATCTAATTCATCTGTCAAAAGAACAAAAATACAGTGTCAGATAAGCTTACAATTCCAGTTAAAACGAAGTAAAACATTCTTGTAAAATTCAAGGGCTCAAGTACTTTCAACTTACTCTACATCTACATGTAGAGATTAACTTACTCTACATCTACATGTAGAGATTACACAATATAAATCTAATGCAGTGATACTTCTTAAAGGTTTCTGCTTTCCTAATGTAACCCTGGTCTGTTAATAATGAAAAACCTAGACAGTGCATAAAAAAATGAACCCAGTCTAAACAGCCAAAACCCTGTATGGACAAACTACAATACAATAATGAGCTGCTACTTCACACAAATCCAGGTCTGAACCACATCCAAATCCAACTACAAATAAGTCAACAGCACTCATAAATTGTCATTTACCATAAATCTGAAAGTAAGACTGAGTAAAACATACATCTCCAACAGTGCACAGGCTCCCTATACATACTTGTAATCTTTCATTTTCAACGAATTTAAACTTTACTGCAACCAACCAAAACCATCAATAATTGTATAAATTATAAAATGTAATATCCCACACAATTAACACTGAATCATAGACAAAACTACATACATTAGCATACATGTCTACTACAATAATTCATTCAGACTTTATTTACAACCAGTCCACTCCCCATGGTACTCTCAGTTTTCTGCTGCAGGCCTTTAGCACCTAGTTACCCTGATATCTACCCGTAACTTTTCATCTACTCCCTTTGGTCTTCCAACCTCTTCTCTTTAACCTTCCAGAATTTTTCACCCCTCACTTACAACTAAAGCTTTAACCAAGGTGTATGCAAGTCTAGAATTGTGACTTGGTCTTGGCACACTACTTTACAATAATACCAATTAAATCCAATATCAAAACAAACATACATATGCCCAGATCATTAACAAACTTGTTCTAAACCTGCCATGTTCCTCCTCTACAATTATCATCAAACCATCCTCCCACCTAATATTAGCCCTTCCACAACCAAGTTCTCATCAACCAGATAATGCATGCAGTTCAATGATAATGGCACCAGAATCAAAGTGATAAATTTGCAAAATACACTAACTTGTATTTTTCCTACATATAAACACCAGAGCCTTTTTGTGTAGAAGTATCCTTCAGCATAAACTGCAGTAGTTAAACTTGTTAACAAGGTAGCTAAATAGTAGTTACTGGAAAGGGAGGGTTGAGTGGGGGGAATACCCCTCACCCACCCACTATCACCAAGCACTTTTTCCTTCAGCCTCGAGAAAAACTGGGATGGGTGACGTCAGCACTTTGACATCAGGTTTTAGTTTGTATACCCTGGAAAAATACATATTACTTAAGAAATTTGTCTTTTGGTCCTATTGAAATGCAAACCATTGCCTTTTAAGTATGAGATTTACTCCTTAAGTGGGAGGTCATCTCCATCAGCAGACTGGATATTGAGAAACCAACCCAGTCCAGCATAGGAATGACAGAGCAGTAGGGCTCCAAGCCTGAGAAAAGGAGAAGAGCCTCACTCATCAGAGAAACGCATGCTACCCTCATCAGGGTTGTACAAGTCACAAGGCAGTGAAATCTTGGAATGACAACATAGCTCCACCCCCAAACCCCCTTGTTAAAATGAAGAGCAGAAGGAGTCACGTCTTAGTCACAAAAGCTCTAAGAGTGAGTGCTCGACTGAACAGCCACTTACATCTATGCTTGGTCCAGCATACACTCAGGCCAAGCTGCTGCTCTGTAGAGGGAGGAAGAAGGAAAAATGGATAGTAGCCAGTCACCCTACAATTGAGGGCCTCACAACCAGAAGGTTGTAAATGCCACTTTTTAAAAAAATGAGCAATTGCCCTCAAAGTCTAGCATTCATTACTCATTTCCAAGAAAGATATTGATTTAAGCTAAGTTTCATATGAAAGCCTCACTTTAGAACTTTTGTGAAAATTTGAAAAAATTGTAAGTGCGCCATTTGGCCGCTAGCATTCAAAATGTCCACCTAACTCCCTCACATTTGTGTATATTCTGGTCATAACCAGCACTTTAAACCATAATTAAATGTGTAAAATGATAATAAAAGTGTTATTATATTTGTGGTATAACAACAATGGATGTAATAATGATAATATAATTATAATAATAATAATAATGCTAATAGATTCACAATTTTGTGAAAACAATCTGAGTAATAAAAATCCACAATTATAGTAAATAGTATTACTATGTAAAAGAGAACAAAGACTTTCGAACACCTGAACAATTGTTCCCTCATCAATGTTAACGTTAAAATGCAAAGTGAGGGTAGTTTTCTTTATGAAACAGATTTTAAAGTTGGGCGAGAAGATAACAGCCCATCACGGAGTGCTGGTTCAGGTGTTATGTATTACCAAATTCAACAGGCAGTTGCGCCAATCTCCTTGATCTTCATACTTGGAGGTTGCATCTGCAGCCGCAGGCAGATGCAACTACTGCAAGTACAAAGATCAAGGAGAATGGCGTAACTGCCTGTTGAATTCTGGTATTACATAACACCGAACCAGCACTCTCCGTAATAACTGTTGTCTTCTCGCCCATTTTTAAAAACTATTTCATAAGAAAACTACCCTCACTTTGCATTTTAACGTTAACACTGATGAGAGAACATTGTTCAGGTGTTTGAAAGTTCTTGGTCTTCTTACACATAGTAATATATTTACTATATAATTGTGATTTTTATTACTCAAATAATAATAATAATATAATAGTAATAATAATAATAATAATAATAATAAATAATAATAATGATATTGATGAGTAATCAATATAGTGTGATGGAAAATAATAATAATAATACAGTAATATTAGTAATAATGATGTTGACGATAACCTTCCACATTCATAATGTTTAACCATTAAAACGGCTGGCCTACATTATGTGCAGGCACGAGTTTGTCTGTAACCGAGAAACAGCATCGTGCAGTAATTTAACACTATTTTTTTTCCATGACGTTTCATTCCTTGTCCTTTTTCTTCCTCTTGGCCATTGCACGACATCACAATGATCACTTTCACTATCAGAGGAAGACCTAATGGCGCTAAATAAGGCATAATAATAAAAAAAACAAATCACAACACACGGATGTTCAATTTTCGCCGCGAAAATCACTAGACTGGGAATAAAACAATAGCGGAGATGTAACTGCGCGGGTGATCGCCGACACTTCATGAGCCCCTTTATGCGCGGAAAATGCTGATTGCCCAGAACTGAATACCGTTTAGTGACGCGCGGCATTGGCTCGCTCTGAGTTGCTGCACATACAACCTTCTGGTTGTGACTGGAGCTCTTATGAGGCTGTAAGCTCGTGCAACATCACGTTCATTCATGTAGCTAAAATCGATAATACTGTTCCAGGGATTTGACCTTACTGAAACGGCTGAATAGCATAGAAATGCAACGAATAGACAGGAAACGTTGCCACATCTACTGGTATGCCTAACTCCAAATCGGTGGGGGTGGCATTTACAACCTTCTGGTTCTGAGGCCCTCAATTCAACTCCAGTCTTACATTCTCAGAATACCTTATGTGAGATGCTCTTCTCTTGAAAAGGAGCTGGTTGCTTATACAACCTGCTGAGCAGCCACCAAAGTGTACAGAATTCTGTGGTTGAATTCCTTAACGCAGAATAAGTAAAGGTGATCTGATGCTGCAGACAACTGCCCTCATCACCCTAGTACCAAACATTAATCCAAAATGACAAAAATGGCTGCAAGTCCTGCCTTTGTGAGTTTTTGCCTAAGCAGCATAACTGACTACTGTCAGAAACATTGTATTTGATATGTCAGAATGCCACAAAGAAAGGAAGTGTTTTTAACTACCGTACCCTTTGTGCTTGCCAGCACTAGCAAGAGATACTGACACTCTTGACAGGAGAGATCAGGCCCTACTCAGTAGCATACAAGGCTCACACTAGGAATAAATGCCTCTTGTCCAGACCACCATCAGATCCCAGAAGAGGCAACAGAAGCATCTGTCTCTCATCAGACTGCTATTCCTGAGTTTTGCTACAAACCTTGGAATTAAAGACACAAGAGTGACCCCAACCCAATATGTACCAGATGGAAAGGCAGACACATTCACCAATACACTTCATGGAGGAATGACAGTCCTATGAATGAAGTTTCAATCCAAGGCCTGTCTCAAGGGCTCATACAGAGCCCAAGCAGGCTACAGAGGGCAAGACTCATGTCCCTCCCTGAAGCCAGAGCCTTTGGGGGATAAGACTGAATGAAGCTTTCAACTGGCATAGACAACTTGGCAACAACTGAGAGATCTATGCCCTTCAGTCTGAATGCCTAGTTCCAGGATGGCAGCTAGCCTTTCATCATGATGATTTAAAAGTTTGGTTTAACAAAAGTGGACAAGGAGGTTTATGATCTGCTGAATGGAAGCTACAATTAGATAGATAGTCCCGTGTTCACACAGATGGCCAAATCTCCTGGAAAGGAGAGTGGCTGTAAGGAATCTCTGCAAAACTGCCAAGAGCCAGCAGATCAGAGAACACTCAGCATGAGATCCATGAAAAAATGCCAAGATGTCTGAGCCATGGAGCAATCAACACAACTGACCACCCGGTGGAACACTCCTACACTCTTTCTTGGGGAAAAAGAGTGTAGGAGCTCAGAATGTCCCAAGGGTGTGAGAGGCATCATCTGGAGAACAGATATCTGAGAGCTCACTGTTAGTTGTCTGGCAAACTGGTTGATCCTTTGTGAATCCCAGAATTTGAATTTCCCAAAATTTGAACTTCCATTCTCTTGCAAAGACACAAAGACCTATAGTCTTTAAGCATCACTTTAGGAATTGAGCTTGGTCCTGCAAAAAACTTATCTCCATCATGGAATTTATCTGGCTAATGGCTCGATGGCATGGTGGGCCTCCATTGTATATGTGCTTTACCAACTGACAGGGTGAAAGGAAACTGTCCTTTCCTCCAGCTTGTTCATGTAAATCACTATGGATGTGTTGTTGCTTAACACCAGCATGAAAAAACTTGTCAAACAGCTGTGGAATTGAGGGGTTAAACAGCACTACTTGCCTTCCGAAAAGTTTATGTGCAAAGGAGGATTGCCCTTGGCCCACACACTTGAGACAAATGAGTGCCTCAAGTGTTCACCAAAATATGTCTGTGAGCAGACAAATTTTGGCAGGTGTAGAGTTAAGGGATCTATCACAATGAGGTTTCTGTCATCCAACAACCATGTGAGATCATTTCTGGTCTCCCTGCTCACAGAGCAAGCTCAGAGGGAGGATAGCTTGGAGCTGATCAGTATCACTTCAGTTGTCCCCAAACCAGGTACAAGGGACAAGCCTCCTCAAACCTGACAGGTGGCTGAGGAAACCTGCCAAAACTGAGGTGGTTGACAGGAAAAAGTACCCACCCTAGGTGCCTTGTCTGCTTCTTGGGGATATACCAAACTCATCCCATTTATCATGATCTTCCAGTTGTGACAAAACAGTGAGTTGGCGATCTCTGTTCTGAAGTAACTATGACTTTTAGGACATCAGAACAAACCATCTGACTTGGTAATGGCACAGACATAATACAACTCTAACAGGTCTAAGCAGGGTGTAAGCTCTCATGAGCACCCAAGAGGCCCTTTTGCCAGCCTAAAACACAGAACTTTAGCCTGGTAAACAGTTCCACTGCAGACAAAGTGGTGGTACTTCCTACGTCCTACAACAATTGTTGCAGTGCCTGCTCATGGGACTCTGGCACATACACAATAAGCCAGAAGCAGTTGATGCACCCAAGCCATGGAATACCCATACCCAGAAAGAAGTTCTGAGCTGTGTTCAACCAATCTATATGACTCAACATGTTTGGCAATGCCTGAACAAGTAAAAGGTACCAGTGAACAGGTACATATGCTGTCATGCAAACACAACTCTGCGGCTGATGGCGAGCAACAGACCAGGTGGGAAGAATTACAAATGCAGGCAACCAGATCATCCTGGTAAGATGAATACTAAGCAAAGACCTGCCGTGTGCAAGGCCCCCAACTATGTATGTACCATCTAAGCATCATGAACATACCAAACAAGGGTACACTGGCCTGACCAAGTGTGTTTCAGGTGAAACACAGGATCTCTTGTCCAAGAGAGAGGGCTGTGATGGAGTACCAAGTACAGTACTCAGTAAGACTCTTGCCAGGCCCACTTACGGTGTCCAGGTTATCCATGGTGGCCTATAACCATCCCTTCTCAGAGCCAGGGAAGGCTGCTCATTCAGTCATAAAAAGGCTTCTTGTGAGAGGTCTTCATGGACTTCTTAGCAAGGAGAACAATGAAGGCGAAGACAAGGAGGAGGACAGAAAGGTACTCAACAAGGAGGAAGAGCAGGAATAAGGAAAACACTTGCAATTTTCTCTCTCCTCTGGACAAGGTCTTGCTCCCCTTTAATAAGGAGCTGTGATTGATGCTGCTACGGCACCTTCCATGTTAGTAGCCAAATGGTTTTTTGATTAATGGATGACAGGAAACTTTCTCATCTACAGATCAAGATTGTTAACCTCATCCAAAGCACCACAAGCAAGCCACAACCACAGCAGTGAGAGCAACTGCCTCACCTTCTGTGTGAACCCTAAAGAAAGCTCCAGTGAAAATAGGGTTCAGCAAAGGGGCCATGGTTACTTTCCCTACATTAGTGGTTTTCAACCTATGGGCCATGGTCATTCTGAGGGGTTTCCAAACTGTGGGTGCATGGGCAGTTCTCTGGAGGGGACGCCATGAACATTTTCAAAATAGTATTTAAAAAATGAACAATCATTTACAGTAAATGCAGGCCAGTGCTTTCTTTCATAAATAAAAATGTATAACTAATAAAGTGTTCCGAAACATAATTCCATAAGTGAAAATGTAAAACTAATTAAGTGTTCTGAAAATGCTTTATAATAATTCTATTAACATCATTACACAATTCTGAAGGGCAGTGGGCCTTGAGTATTTAGGGATGCCAAAAAATGAGCCATGGGCACACAAAGGTTGAAAACCACGGATCATTAGGCTCACAAAGAGCTAAACAATCTCTGTATCAAAACTGTTGAAAGGATTCTAAAAGGAGGACAACATCATGGATAACACAGATTCCTTAACACAGTTGGAATCCTCCACAAATAGAGTTGACAAACCAATAGCACTGAACTCTTCCTTGGACTGTAACAAACCACTAGTAGACCTGAGTGCAAAAAAATCACTTACAAACAGATCATCCCAGCATTTTAAGTACAGTACTGCAAATAAAGGTCTGTCACTCTCAAACCCCACCTATACACATGCACAGTCCGAGGACCACATACACACTTATCAGAACGGCTGCACTGACTCAACTACACAAGCCCAGACAATCACATGTGACAATCCATCGAATTCAGCCCACAAAGGGAGGGCAGGCTGAGCATGGAAAGGCTTGGGGTGTTCACACATTGTACAGGACAAGTGGGCTACTGCACACACACACACACAAACACATACACACACCCTGCAAGTATACAGTACATGTGGTCTCAACACCATACACACACCAAGTGCAAGATAATGATGGCTATGGCAGATATGGGTGATGAATCTGCTCCTGTAACTGCTTCCAGAACAGTGTTGTATGATCCGTAACACAGGTACCAAGTGAAACACACAAACCGTGGCTGACCCATCTTCATAACAATATTCCAAGCTCTAGTTAACAATCCATACAACTCCCTATGTTCAGTAATGGTTGAACTCGTAAAGGCTACTGGAGAATGGGTACGTGCACTGCCAAGCACGCATAACCTTGGGTCCAGTGGTGAACAATGGGCTGAACTGTATGATCAAAATCAAGAGACCTCATGCACAAACCCACTGGATAAATGGTCCCAATTCCCAGACAAAGACTAAACCAGGCGAGCACGTAGTGCTGGCTCAACCAGGTGTGTTTCTGGTGAATCAAGGTTCCAAGAGCTGGGAGCAGTCCTTGTGTCCAAGATGGAACAGAGAGGGACTGAGTGCTGAGCATGCTCAGTGAGACCCATGCCAGCCCCGACAGCAGACTGGAAACCCAAAGTGCTCACTCAAAGCCCTAACGGACTTCTTTTTAAAGTCCTTCTTGGACTTTCCTTTCTTCTTCCTCCTGCAGGAAGGGGAAGATGAAGAGGGGAGGAGGAGGAGGAGGACAAGCTCAATGAAGAGGAGGAGGAGTTAGTTGGAAAGCACTTACACTTCTTTTCCTTCTCTCCTCAATCACAGGAAGACTGGAAGCACTACCATCATAGGAGGGTCAACCAAGGCATTGGAAGCAGCAGCAGTAGCAGCAGAACCCTCCATCCTGGTCAAAGCTAAGTGCTAATAGAGGAATACAGCAAAAGAGGGACTCCCAGGAATGTGCAGCAAAGGCCCATCTCTGCAGGTATTCAATCAAAGATGACTGCATCCCTGATCTTCAAGAAAATCAGTAGTTCACTCAAGGGTGAGAAGGGTACACCAGTGGAGGTCCTGCTCAGGGCTAGTTGGCCTGAGTACCCACTGTCTGCCTTAGAGGGCAGTCAGCCTGAGTACCCAATTCAATGCCCAAGGAAAGCATGTGGCAAACAACACCACCCCCTCCACATAACTGGCCCCCACCAAAGGGACAAGAAGCACACTAAGAGGGTAGGGAAAAGAAAAAGCTTGGAGGAAAGAAATGCTTTCCTTCCTCCCAAGGACGGAATGGTACCATTTGGCTCTGCCATTTCGGCGCCGATTTTATAGCACCATAATTTTGGCGCTCATGCTTTTGGCATTCAACGATTTGGCACCAGCAATAGTACCTAGTTAATGCTTATCACCCAAACTATTCTTCTTAAACCTTTAAAGCCAGTAGTGCCTAGTTAATGCTTAGTACCAAAACTACTTTTCTTACATCTGTTTATCTTCGTGCGCGGAACATTGCCACTGGGAACATTGCCACCTGGAAGATTGCCCATGTGGGAATATTGCCAATGGGAACATTGCCACTGGGAACATTGCCCATATGGGAATATTGCCCATGTGGGAATATTGCCACTTGGAACATTGCCCATGTGGGAACACTGCCAATGGGTACGTTGCCCGCTTCTTTTTTTTTAAGGTAAGTAGGTAGTTTACTATTTACATTATCATTTTTTTTTCAAAATATTATTAGCTAGTTTACTAGTTAACTGTATTTTTATGTTTTTCCTCGAAAGATAATTAGCTAGTTTAGATTGTTGTAGACTGTAAGCCAAACATCGAATTTTTATATGAAAAATATCAGTCGTTGGTGTTTCCAGTCTTCCCATCGCTTAACAGAAATTAGTTCATCCTAAGACCCATAATGGCACGTGATATATAGCGTAACGTGGAAGTAATATGCTCGTAGATGAGCTCCAATACATATATCATAAGCATAGCACAAATAAGACTGGGAAAATCATTTATTGGGAATGTTCTCGAAGAAAGAAAAATAATTGCAAAGCAAGATTGCACACGGAAGATGGCGAGATTATAAAGCATGTTGGTGAGCACAACCACTCTGCGACTAAGGATGTAGTCGAGGCTAAAATTGCTCAAACTACTTTAAAAACGAATTCTGCAACATCACATCAATCAAGTCGTGTATTGGTATCACAAGCGGCTGCAACGTTGACGAAGCTACACTTTCGCAGCTACAGCCTTCTGTGATGCGATAGTAGAAATGTCAGAAAATGGAGGCAAAAAATGCAATTTGCTTCTGTTCAATGTCACGTACAGGATACGCCATACCAGAGAATTTGTTCTCGACTCTGAAGTTTCTCTGTGCGATCACGGGGTTTGAATGATGAAAATCGGATGCTTATATTTTATGACAGCAAGCGGTATGGAAGAGATCTAAAAGCGATTCCCAAACTGGGCCAGTGTGGAACATTCAAAGTTACGCCAGGAATATATTACCAACTTCTAACTATTCATGTTCAAGGGATAATTTTAGCATTCCTCGAGCATTTGTTCTTTTACCAAACAAAACCGAAACAACACACAGAGCATGTTATGAAAAAAAATTAAAGAGTTATTGGATAACAACCAGCCTCAAAATATTACTGTTGACTTGGAGAGGGCTTCTATTAATGCACTTAAACATGTTTACCTAATGCAATTTTAAATGGCTGTTTATTTAACTTTCTAAGTCATTATACTGTAAGGTTGTGGAACTTGGATTTAAACACCAATATCACAACGATAATGCATTCTCTCTTTTGATGAGGTATTTTTCAGCACTTACATTGTACCTTCCGATAGAAGTCGTTGAAGTTTTGAAGAGTTATCATGGAAGATGATTGTATACCATGAATTTATCTCTTATTTGAAACTACTTACATAGGTGTATTGAGGAAGACAAAACAACCGACGCGAGATCAACAACTATGTACCCAATTACTTTCTGAAATGTATACTCCTGAACTCAACAAGCTCTACCTGGGACTAACAACAGTGTCGAAGCATTTCATAATGCTTTGAATCATCTGTGACTAATTCTCATAACTCTTTTGAAATTAATCATTGCATTGAAACGGGAGGAAAGCTTAGCCTTTACAAAGCGTGTTCCAGTTTGAACGTGAGTGTTCCTTTTCGAAAAATAAACAATACACGACATTAATGCCCACGAGCCAAAGAACATTGTTGATAATTATGAAAATGGCCATGATCAATTAGCATACTTGAGGTCCACTGCATATAACATGCACATATTCTAATTAAACTTAAGTTCTCTTTTTCGTCAAAAATGTATGATTTTAATTTCTTTTGTTTTTAATAAAATTGTGATTTCAAAAATGTGTGATTCCCTAATAAAATAATAGATTCAATGAGATTTTTTCTAAAAAATAAAAACTTATCCTTTGTTCTGAAAATAAATAAACCCTCATGTAAAATAAAACTAAAGTAGATGTTTGGCTTACATTTTTCAATCTAATGGCAGTTAAAAAGTTCTAGTTTCTAAAAATAGCTGTAAAATAACATTAACCTTTTAACTTGCCCAAGGCGGACAATTTATGTCAATGAAATTCACCCAAAACTGTGTGCCTTATGGCACTAATACTTTCATTCAGCCTGGCAGTCCTTTCTGAGGCAAAAATACAATCTCATTAAAAACACCCCAACTAATATAAACTGTTATATGGCTGATGTGTGCTGTAAGACACACTGTCATTTACTTGCCATAAGGCTATGAAAATTGATAGATAAACGTGCCGATGCGTTGTTGGAGTAAAAGGGTTAACTAGTTAAAAAAAAAAAAAAACTGGGTAATGTACCCAGTGGCAATGTTCCCACATGGGCAATGTTCCAAGTGGCAATATTCCCACATGGGCAATGTTCCCAGTGGCAATGTTCCCAATGGCAATATTCCCACATGGGCAACGTTCCCATTGGCAATGTTCCCAGTGGCAATGTTCCCAGTGGCAATGGTCCTAGCGCCGTTTATCTTTAACTTGAAAAACATTTTAAAGTAAATACTAAAAGTATAGGAACTGCCTCATTAGTACTAAGCACCTAATTAAGTAGTGCAACATACTAGTTGAATTTTACTTTACTCATTCTCTTAAAAAATCTATAAGTAGTTGAGTCAAACCCATCTGCAGAAATGGCTGAAAGTATTTTAAGTAAGAAAAACGACACAAATTTTCCCACGATGGATATCTTTATGTGTTCAACAAGCACAGCAAGAAGGACCCTTTGATGAAGTTTTGGAGATGTGAAAGCAAGAACGAGTGCAAAGCCTGTATACACACTAAAAACAATTAAGCGATAAAGGAAATAAACGAACATACTCATGGTGCTTCAGCAGTAAGTGTGGAAATAGCTGTAATTAAAGTCAATGTAAAGCGTCGGGCTGGAGAGAGTCAAGATCAATCATCGTCAATTATACGTTCATGTAAGAGAAAATATTTCTCAAGCCGCTCAAGCAGCACTTCCAATTTCAGATGCAATGAAGCAAACTGTACGGAGAAGAAAAAATCATATGAACCTCATTTCTCCAAATCCTGTTAATGTTCATGATTTAGTGATCCCAAATGATTGCAGACATTATATGAAGAACAATGGTGAACATAAAACTTTTTAATAGCTGACAGTAGCCATGAAGATGGTAGAATTTTAATTTTTGGGAGACAGAGCTGGACTGTATTTTTACAAGATTCTGAAGTATGGTATGCTGATGGGACCTTATCTCCTCCCTTATTTACACAAGTGTATGTAATTATGGGAAGAAGGTTTGGAGGAGTTTATCCAGTTTTACATGCCTTATTACCAAATAAAAGGAGTGCAACATATGTATGCATGTTTCAGATGGTTCATAATGCAATCCCAGGATTAAATCCAAGAAAAATTTCTTGTGACTTTGAACAAGCAGCTATTTCTGCAATGGAAAAATGTTCTCCAGGAGTAATGACACAAGGGTGTTTCTTCCATTTAGAACATAATATACATAAGCATCTTGAACAGATTGGGCTCCAGGTTTTATATAACAATGATTCTGAATTTGCTTTAAGAGCTAAAATGATCACAGCCTTATGCTTCATCCCTGTTCCTTACTTGGATTACTACACTGATGCCCCTTCAGAAGACTTGCCTCTAGAACTTCAACCACTGCTTAACTGGTTTGAAGATAATTATGTAGGACAACCAATGAGAAGAGGCAATGGCAGGCAGCCCGCTCTTTTTTCCTTCAGAGATGTGGGACCAATACAACTGAACAATAATACTGCTGGAAAGGACCAAACTAACAATCAAGCAGAAGCAGCGCATAAAAAAATATATGTGGAATTAGGAGTTCACCACCCCATTATATGGAAATTTATTCATGGACTGAGAAAAATTCAAAAGAGCCGAGACACATGCGAACAATTGGTTGCTGGCCACGCTCCTAAACAAAAACTTCTTAAGTATGTGAGAGCTGATGAGAGCATTTTGAATACTGTGCATCATTTTGACGAAAGGTAACCATTAGAATTGCGAAACACATTAAATTATTGATTTTAATTATAATTTTCTTTTTCTTTCACATAAATGTTTTAGGCCAGAATAAAGGTTTTGCAATTGTAACCTAATTTAATTTAATCCATTTCTTCCATCCTTTAATTTTAATTTTGGGATCAAACCGTGGTGGGCCAAAAGCATGAGTGCCATAACCTTTGAGCTCCAAGATTGGGGCCAAAAGACCACAAAAGCACTTCAACCTCAGGAGACTCAGAACACTTCCTACCCCTCTTCCTTCTAGTAAACTTCTTCCAATCAGAGGAAGACCTACCAACATATTGCTAAAGTGAGAGGCATAAAATACCTGTATGGTGCATTACCTACAAGGGACATGAAGCATCCACAGAAACACTCCCACCTCTCATGATGCCTTTGTACTCTTTTCTTTATAATGAAAAGACAAGCCCCAACAAATTATTCAAACTAAAAAGACAGCCAAGCAGAGAGCAGATGTCTGCACTCGGTAACAGCAGATAACAAGTGCTTCGTGACAGCAGATGAGTGAGCTAACCCCAGTAAACACCCGTTAACTACCCTGTAACATGTTCAACGGCTGTCTTCTACATAAAAGGTGATGTTTTGCATTTCCGTAGAAGCAAAAGCATGTGCATTATTCCCCCTCCAACCCTGAATGCAATCCCATTATCATTGCTAAATTATGAAAAAAAAATCATTTATATATAAACTGCAAAAAAATGCACAACAAATAAAGAAATAACCAAGTGATAAAAATTTATTAAAAACAAAAACATTGTGTGAGGACCACCTAATAAAAGAAAAAGATTAAATACAAAAATGAAATAGTGACAAATGCTCTATCAGTGTATTCTGTGATGAAGTATATTATGTCTCTTGCACTGTATAAAAACTTTCATATCCAACCATTTGTTTGACAGGCCCTGCTCCTCAACCATCTTGTCAAAAAAGCAAGTGTAACAGTCACTCCTAGTCTCTCAAGTTCTACATACTCCATACTTCAGAGGAAGAGGTTTGCTTGTACTATGAGGAAATCTGATATCATGAAAATGTATCATGAAAATTTTCTAATGCTGTACAGTACTTTGCATGCCAATTTAAGTTTTCAGCAAAAGCAAGTCCAACACTTATTTTTTTCCATCCTGAAAATTCTATAGCTTACATTCCTAGTAAGAGGGGCTCCTCCCACTCCATCCTTCTATAAAACAATAACCTCCTAATTTATCTCTAACTATAAGGTTTGCAAGGTGTTCAGATCCTTACAAAATCTGCTAGGGATTTGGCCTGAATTACATTCCTGCAAGATTCCTAAACAAGTTTACATATGAACTGGCTTCTGCACTTGGTTTGTTAATTTTAACTTACTGCATTTTCCTGCATATAAGGCACATTCCAATCTTTTTTTTTGGGGGGGAGGGCATTCTGTGAAAAATAAAAATATCCTTTTCCCTACATCTCAATCCTTCTCAATTTGGGTTATTTTGAAGATTCTTACCTACTATTCAAATATTACTATAAATGAGAACGGTAATCCTTGAATATTTCATCACACATTAGGCGAATGAAACTTATGAACATATTTCTGTTTGCTAGCCTGATGTTATGGTCACAAAAATTGACCATAACATCATCCAAAATGCACTGTCAACCATCTGAAATAATATGAATCTCTCTCTCTCTCCTCTCTCTCTCTCTCTCTCTCTCTCTCTCTCTCTCTCTCTCTCTCTCTCGTACAGTATGTATTACTGATACTGTTATTTTAATCTTCAACTATTTTACACCAATACTCAAATTTATTTTATATTGTACAGTACACATTACTTTGTCATCATACCATCCACAACATCTAGTAAACATGAAAATTTACCCATTGTGCATAATCCCAGTCTACTCTTTTCTCTATATATATTGTTCATCATGCTTTACTTTTACTATCAGACTCCTTACTTATTATGAATGTAAAAAATTGACAAGGTGTGATAAGTGCTTGTAGCAATAAAGATAAAGTACTCTTTAAAAACTTGCACACTACCTAGTCTTAAGTGCAGTTTGTATGCAACTGTTAATTCTTTGATTGCTTTCCATCTGTGTAAGTGATAGTATAGTTTTTTTACATTCTTCTTTCCCCAAAATTTTCAAATTCCTCTTTCCTGGATATTTCTTCTCTAATGTACTTGTTTCCAAGAGGTTCTTTTTAATGTAACTAAGATGACATGTCTAGCATTCATTATTCTTTTTATCCCTTCATAAATTTTCTCCTACTCTTCTTGATAGGATTCCCTGTTTTGTACCTTCATGATTTTTACTTGCTTTGTTCTGTAAATATTTTCACCTGAAGTTAATACACCTACAACTGCTTAACCCTTAAACGCCTAATGGACGTACCATACGTCGACGAAAATTGTCTGTTGGATGTCAAGTGGACGTGCCATCGTCGACTAAAAATGCTTTTTTTAAATATTCGCGGAAAAATAATTATAGGCCTAGTTTTGGAAGGTTTTCAAATCCGCGCCTTGAGGATGCTGGGAGTTCGCGGATCAGCTGTTGTTTTGTTTATGGCGTCACCCAGAGCGGCGCATCTTGCAATTCCCTCCCTTCGTACCAGACAGCATCAGCGTCGGACCGTGCGAGGCGATTTTTTGGCGCATCCGTGTTTTGCAGAACTTTGGCAAGTGTTTTGCGTGTTTGTGCTGCAACAGGACGTTTGCAGAGATGTCTCAAAGCCGTCAGGACCGTGAAAGGAGCATACTGCCCTGCCGTTAGTGAGTGTGTGAGGCGAGTTTTAGACTGGGATGCTGGAGAAGGACCCAGCAGCCAAAGTGACCCCAACTTCTCAGCACCGTGTTGTTCGCCCGCCACGTGTGACCGAAGGGGACCAAGGACCACATCCGTGCCTTTACGACCCTAGGAAGCATCGGGGTGTCTGAGGGCATCCGTAAATTTTTAAAAAACTTTTCCTTCGCTGAAAATCCTGGCATTTCTTAGTCACCTTGTCGTAATTTTTCGCCATTTTATATTATTTGTTACATAAAGTGTTATACATCAAAATGTGTGCAATTTCATGTAGAATACAACAAAAAAATAAATCATTCTTTTAGCTTTTAACAGTTTTGAAATATTTTCATTTAAATCACGATAACTGACAAAATTTTAACATTCGGTCAATTTTGACTCGACGAAATGCTCGAAAAGCTTAATCGTAAAGCCAAAATTCTTACATTCTAGTAACAATCAATCATTTACCTTTATTCTGCAACAAACGGAAAGTCTCAGCACAATATTTCGATTTATGGTGAATTTTTGAAAAAACTTTTCCTTCGCTCCATAAAAAATCTAGCATTTCTTGAGTCACATTGTAAGTAATTTTTTCGCGTTTTATATTATTCGTTTATAAAGTGTTATACATGAAAAATGTGCGCAATTTCATGTAGAATACAACAAAAAATAAATCATGCTTTTAGCTTTTACCATTTTTAAATATTTTCATATAAATAACGATAAATAGAAAAAAATCAACCTTCGGTCAACTTTAACTTTCGATCGAAATGCTCGAAAAATGCAATCGTAAGCCAAAATTCTTACATTCTATTAACAATCAATCCTTTACCTTCATTTTACAACAAACGGAAAGTCTCTGGCACAATATTTCGATTTATGGTGAATTTTTGAAAAAACTTTTTCCTTCCATCTCTTCCTAAAAATCCTAACATTTCTTGAGTCACCTTTTGTCATTAATTTTTTGCCATTTTATATTATTTGTTACATAAAGTGTTATACATCTAAAATGTGCAATTTCATGTTACAACAAAAAATAAATCATTCTTTTTTAACAGTTTTGAAATATTTTCATTTTAAATCACGATAACTGACAAAATTTTAACATTCGGTCAATTTTATTTCGACGAGAAAATTTTAGCCAAAATTCTTACATTCTAGTAACAATCAATCATTTACCTTTATTCTGCAACAAGCGGAAAGTCTCAGCACAATATTTCGATTTGGTGAATTTTTGAAAAAAACTTTTTTCCTTCGCTCAAAAAATCTAGCATTTCTTGAGTCACATTTGTCGTAATTTTTCGCCCGTTTTATATTATTCGTTACATAAAGTGTTATACATGAAATGTGCGCAATTTCAACAAAAAATAAATCATGCTTTTTAGCTTTTACCATTTTTGAAATATTTTCATATAAATAACGATAAATGAAAAAATCAACATTGGTCAACTTTAACTTTCGATCCGAAATGGTAAAAAAATGCAATTGTAAGCTAAAAAACTTACAGTCTAGTAATATTCAATCAATTTCTTTCATTTTGAAACAATTGGAAAGTCTCTAGCACAATATTTCAATTTATGGTGAATTTTGAAAAAAAAAACTTTTTACGTCCTTTCGTTACAATTCATGCATCATTTTTGTGATAATATTTTCTCTGTGTTGCTTTAATCGTTTACAATCTGTTATATACCAAAATCACTGCAATTTAGTGTACAATACAACTAAAATAATTAACTCATTAACTTTAACCGTTTTGCTTACAAGCGTGATTTGTATACAATTATATACGAGTTTTTAGCTGTCATATATGCCAATTTATATATGATAATGATATTTTTTTCATTTCTGATGGTTGCATATTACTAAACTGAGGCAATCAGAAAAAGACCAAAAATGAACTCTTAATCTTAAAAACTAAGCGTGCTGTGATTTTTGAAAAAAACTTTTTTCGCCGGCTGCTAGCTCCCCGAAGATACGCCCGGCATACGGGAGACGTTTTTGTAAATAGGGCTTCGGCGTTTAAGGGTTAATAAATTGCACCAAAATACATTTTTCAGCCAGAGGGGTTATGCAGAGGTTAATTCTTTCCTTCAATTAAAATACAATTTGTGGATAGCATCTGTGGTATTAATATATTTAGTCATATTTTGGACAATTTAGCTGTTCTTCATATATTCATACTATAAAACAGTCATCTCCCAGTTATGAACACAAAGAAAAACCCATAATGCAAGAATTTGTATTTACCTAGTACCATAAATATCCTCTTCATCTGCATAGACTATTATCTAAACTACTAACAATTGCATACTCACGTCTCTCGTCACCAGAGGACCCACTTTCATCTGGTACTTGGCATCCACCATCTGTAGTGCATACTCCCTCCTCAGCAACACCCTGAAAGCCATTTGAAATTAATGTAACTGGACTCTTAAACAGTACATCAGTTCACTCTAAAGTACAAGAAACTATTTCAAGTACACCTGTAGGTGGTAATAAATCAAACAATATTTCTCGTTTACATTAGTGGAGGACAGTAATACAGGACGGGTGAATTTCAGGCATCTCAAAAGCATGTTATTAGTTACTAATTTCTGTTATATTACTTTATTAGCTTAAAATAAAATGAAAGTGTCACTAAAACAATTTTCAAGGCCTTAGGCATTTTAAGGCTTTGTATTTTTTATCTTTTTCAAAGATTTTTAATAACATGTTTTCTAAAATTATCATCAACAATGAACAATTATACTGTACAAAATACATAGTGATACAATGCACAAGAGACAGAATACAAGCAAATACATAAACTTGGGAGTCTCTAGAATACTAAAAATATTCAATCTCATTGTCACACAGTTTCCAACCATATCCTGAGACCCTGTCTAAAACTGGCACAGTTTCAATGTCCCTCAGCATTTAAGGGTTACACAACCTATTTATTCTACTAAAACCATTATAAATTACAACTGCATTCAGCTACAACACTCAAATCCCTCTTGATAATCTTAAATTATTTCAACTCAATAGCCCTCATTTGACCTATCTTGTTACCATCTCATTTTTATGATAAAATAAAGTTTTATATATATACTTACCAAGCAATTACATAGATACTAACTTTCTACACGGCAGTCTAAGAATTAAAATTTCACGGTGGCGCTACTATCGTTCGTGTAGGTGACAAGGTCCCGCCAACTTTCGAGACATAGGTACAACTCAGCAAAAAGCTTCAATTTGTTTTAGCCCTGATGTCCATATGAAGGGAGGCGGATGGGCTCCAATTACTTGGTAAGTATAAATAAAACTTTATTTTATCATAAAAATGTCATTTCTGAGCTCGGCCCTGTGTCACCGGTGAAATTCCATACTAACACGAATTTCTAGGTATATATATTTGCTAAGTATACCAGAGAAAAAAGCTTTCAGGAATGCTGGGTTACTACCCCCAGATCGTCGTCTTCTATATGGAAGGCGTCGATGTGTCCAAGGGTGAGTGAAAGAATCACAACCACAGAGCTACACTTTCGATAGACATTCCCATGTCAAAACCCCCGGAAAGAAGCGGAGAGCCGTACCAGCTCCACACTCACCGCCATAATGGCGACTCAGCGCCCTACACTCATTCCATTTCTAGCACACATGATCATCACGCTTTGTGTTTTGCTTTGTGCTTGTGCAACCCATATTTGCCTTGTTTCTCAGCATGTCGCCGAGCATCTTTACTGTCACCAAGTTAAGTACCATCTTTTTGTGGGTTTTTTATGATAAGTTTGGCTGTTTGGCCCGTATTTTCATATTATACGTAGTTGTTGTTATGGCGTACGTGTCCCCCCGTCAGCCATGGCGGCGAGATTTGCCCATCCAGCTTGTTCTGTTTGGGGCTTCTCCTAAATCATTTACATTATGCTCGTTATTCCCCTAGGATTCATCCTGGTGGCGTTTCCTGGGCGGGTTGTTTTGGTGTTTCTCTACGTTAATTTGTCGAACCGCATATTGGGGTTCCTTCATTAGGGTTCCCGTCATTTTCCCGCTTAGGTTTCTCCACAGGGTGTTTTCCCATTGACAGTTTTAGCTATGTTTACTATTATATTGTGGTGTGCTGGTGCTTTTAATCAGTACGGGGGAGCGTCAGGTACGGTTTTATTGTTTACTCCCTGTCGCTCCTCTTGGTTAGGCTATGTGGCTTGCACAAGCACATTTTTATATATATTTATTATTCTTAGTGATGGTGATTTATTTTTATCTGGTTACTTTAGTTGTGTGGGGTCCCCTAGCCTGCCTATGTTACGTTAGGCTTGTATTTTGCTTCCTTTGGCCTCCCGTTCTCCCCTTCACCCTGAGTTAGGTTAGGTGTGAGGGTAGGATCAGCAGGTAGAGAGAATTTCTGTTGTTGTTCCTTCCACTGGCCGTGGTTTGGGTGATAGAGTGAGACCCCATTGTCCTCCCCCTTCTTTACGGAGGGGTAGAGGGGCCCCCTTTTTTATGGGTGTGTCTCCTCTGTGATGTTATAGCATCCCCCCCCCCCTTCCGTTCGGCTTTGGTTGGTTTTCAGCACGGGATTTCTCTCCCCGTTGTTTCCTCTTTCCTCCCTTCCTTATTCCCCGTCTCCTGTGCAGAGGGCCTCTGTTTCAGGTTCTGGCTAAATCCTGTTGGCAGGGTTTCAGTGGACCTGTATGACTTTAATAATTGGCAAAGTTAGAGTGCCTTAAATTCATCTTCACGGATGCCACCATTCATCATGAGCCTAACAAGCTCATGAAGAGTTCCATCTGGGGTTAATCTCTTCCCAGGGGCGAAGTCTCCAGCGTCCTGGCCCGAGGCTACCAGGAGCCAACCAAAGCCCTACGCTCCGTTGGGGTATCTCCGCCTTCAAGCGGAAGACCCTGATCTGGCAGCTCCCAGGTAAGTCACAGCAAGCGTTTTGGGTGGCACAGGAGGCCTCAGCACCAGGCGGTGGTTCAGGCTGTCCCAGTCTCGGCGGTGGGCCAACCCTCCACCTCCAAGGCTCAACCCCAGCAGTGCGTGCTGGTTCAACCAGCCCAATCCCCTACTGCACCATCGTGCGTCTCCTCTCCAGCGTACAATCCCACCTACCTATGAGGCCGTGGGGTCTTTCACGGCCTTAATAGGGCGCAAGGGGAGAAGGTCGAACCCCATACAGAGGCAAAGCTGGATCTGCCTCGGGAAAATCAGGCCGTGGTAGAGAAACAAACCGCTTCCTCCCACTGAGACCAGTCAGGTAGGTGGTCGCCTTTGCTGGTTCAGAGACAGTGGTCCTTCAGTCCTTGGGCACACAGCATTGTGTCAAGGGTCTGGAGTTGGAGCTGGATCAAGGATCCCCTCCCCTGACCAGATTTTACCAGCCCCCTCCAAGCCCTACAGGACTTTGTGTGACTTCTCAACAAGAGAGCAATAAAAAAGTAAGGCACCTCAAATTTCAAGGCAGGTTGTTCACTGTTCCAAAGAAGATTCCGATCAGCAAGAGTGATTCTAGATCTGTCGCGTCTAAATCGCTACATAAGATGCGACAAGTTTAGCATGCTACGGTGGCTCAATGCGGACTCTACTGCGGCGTGGGCCGTCACCACCTCTATGTCGATCTTTCAGGCGCTTACTATCGTCCCGGTTGCGTTGAACTTCTCTCCCTTCCTGGGTTTCAGACTCGGAAACAAGCCTCCTCCTTCAGGGTCATGCCTTTCGGACTCAATATAGCCCCCAGGATTTTTACGAAAATGGCGGAAACAGTCGTTCAGCAGCTACGGTCCCGGGGGATCTCCCTGGCGGCTTACCTGGACGATTGGATAATCTGGGCTCCAACAGTACAGGAGTGCCGGAAGGCTACAGCCATAGTGATCAAGTTCCTGGAGTTGTTAGGCTTTCGGTTGAACAGGAGAAGTCCCGCCTGACTCCGAGTCGGTTTCAGTGGTTGGGTCTCCAGTGGGACCTGTCCTCGTACAGGCTATCCCTCCCGCCGTCCAAGCGGAAGGAGATAACCGCCGCTTCTGAAATTTTTGAAGGACACAGCAGCATCCCGCCGGTCTCAAGAGAGAATTCTCGGCTCCTTCAGTTCGCCTCAGTGCGGACCTGCTCTTAAAGCTAAGCTAAAAGATATAAACAGAGTGTACGGAGGCAGGCCAAAGTCAGGCTCAGAGACAGAGTCTCTTCAATCCCATGATCTTGAAAAACAGGCTTCGACCAAAGTCCACAGCCAGTGGCCTGTAATAAGTCGGTCCCCACTCAATTTCCCTCCAGCTTTGGTAATCACACAGACGCTTCATTAAGCGGCTGGGAGGGTACTCACCAAACCAAAAAGTTCAAGGGACATGGTCTACAATGTTTCAACAGTTTCATATAAACACCTCAAAGCTGGCAGTGTTTCTAACTCTCAAGAAACTCCGCCCGGTGGCCAGATTCATCAGGCTGGTGTTGGACAGCGCCCGTGGTGGTTCATTGCATCAACAGGGCGTGCTCCAAATCAGGTCGTAAACCAGGTGATGGTAGCTATCTTCTCCCTGGCGAACAAGCACGGCTGGCATCTGTCAGCCACCCACCTAGCGTGGTGCGGGCGTGTGGCGGACTCCTGTCAGGACTACTCCGTTGGAGACGGAGTGGTCCCTGGATGGGGAATCGCTCAATTGGATTTGCCGCCGGGTTCCAGGACTCCAAGTGGATCTGTTCGCTACGGAGAGCAATCACAAGCTTCCCTGTTATGTGGCTCCCAACCTGGACCCCCAGGCCTTTACCATGGATGCGATGACCATAGACTGGAACAATTGGGAGAGGATCTACTTGTTTCTCCCAATAAACATGCTGTTGAAAGTACCGCACAAACTCAGGTCATTCAAGGGCCAACTACCTCTGGTGGCTCCCTATTGGCGAAGAACAACGCTGGTTCCCTGCTCCAGGAGCTCAAGTTGCAATGTCATCAGATACCCAAACTCAGACTGAAGTAAGTAGTACAAACCAGACTGTGTCAGCTTCCTTAAGAATTCAGAATGCCCTGGTTTTATGGACTTTATAAAGTTTGCTGCAAAAAGGGAGCAAACATTGACCCGTCAACACTCTGTTTCTAGAACCTGATAAGAGGGATTCTACTCTCAGACAGTATGATTCAGCAGTCAAAAAAATTAGCATCCTTTTGAAGGCATCTGAAGCTCAAACTATGACTACTAACCTACATGGTTACTTTCTTTAGATCATTGTTTGAAAAAGGCCTTGCTCCGGCCACTATTACTACAGCTAAATCAGCCTTAAAGAAGGTATTTTTGTATGGTTTAAAATTGACCTTACAGATTCATACTTTCTCCTCCATCCCTAGAGCATGCGCCAGTTTGAGGCCCGGTAACACGCCCACATTCTGTTACCTGGTTCTCAGAATGTTCTAAAATTGGCATGATGCTGATAACTCACAATGCTCTTATCTGGATCTGTTAAGAAAACCTTGTTTCTGATTAGCTTGGCTTCAGGTGCCCAGAATTTCAGAGCTATCAGCTCGCTAGAGGTGATGATCATGTTGATTTCCTCCCGTCCGGAGAAGTCCTCCTTTTCCCTGATCATAGGTTCCTAGCTAAAATGAAGACCCTCAGGACAGGTGGTCCCCTGGAAGGTGGTACCTCTTCCTCAGGACCAGTCCTTATGTCCAGTATATACCTTAAAGTCTTATCTACAAAGAACTCCACAGTGTAAGTCAGGTCCTCTTTTATCAGGAAAAAGGTGGAACTCTTTGATTGAACGCTATAAGACAGCAAATTCTGTATTTTATTAAACAAGCCAACCCGGATTCAGTCCCTAAGGTTCATGATATCTGGCGGTAGCTACCTCTACTAATTATTTTCATAATATGGATTTTGCTTGAACTTACCAAGTATACGGAATGGAAATCACCTCTAGTGTTTAAACGCCACTATTTAAAATCTTTCAAAAGCCCTGAAATTTTCTACAGTGGCTGTGGGGGTGTCATTCCCCACCTTTAATTATCCTTAATCCTTTTCCTTCCCCCTCCCCCCACCAACCTGCCTCATTTATTTCTCTGCCTGCTTTTCTGGATCAGTCATGCCTCACTGCCTTGCTCCTCATAATTGATGCTATTGCCCTGGTTATTGTTTGTCTTGGTGATTGGATTTTGATATGCTGTGAATTTAGATTAACATAGAGGTACTGGAGTGGTTTTTATTTTGCTTCATGTACCTCAATTCCTGATTTTGTATATCTCTCATTGTTCTTAGGTTTAAGTTTGTATTTACCTGTTTATACCATTATATTGTGGGTGTGTTTTATTCCACCCATAATTATATTGTATATCTGTCATTGTGCATTACTCTTAGACTTAAGTTTACATATTCTTCATTGTGTCTTTATATTGTTGGATGTGTTTTGTTCCACCCGTACTTACCTGTTATTAAATCTATTTTTCCTTGATGAGATATCATAATTAAATCTTTTTTTTTTTCATAGCATATGTTTTTGTTCAAATCAACTTTTGTTTTCTTTTGTAGCTTTGCAGTCTTGGCATGATTCTCTGTCACTCTTCACCGGGTGACACGGGCCGGAGCTCAGAAAGGGATTTTGACAAAGGAAAATCTATTTCTGAGGAGGCCCGTGTCACCCGGTGACCCTCCCCAGCTACTTTCCCCGACTTGCACATGCCAAGCCTGGGGTGGTGCTAATCTGGAATGAGTGTAGGTGGCGCTGGAGTCGCCGCATGGCGGGCGGGGTGAGTGTGGAGCTGGTGCGGCTCCGCTCTTTCCGGGGTTTTGACATGGAATGTCTATCGCCAGTGTAGCTCTGTGGTTGTGATTCTTTCACTCACCCTTGGTAATACCGGCGTCTTCCATATAGAAGGCGACGACCTGGGTAGTAACTCCAGCATTCCTAAAGCTTTTTCTCTGGTATACTTTAGCAATATTTATACCAGAAATTCGTGTTAGTATGGAATTTCACCGGGTAACACGGGGCCTCCCTCAGAAATAGATTTTTCCTTTGTCAAAATCCCTTTTTTATATAAGTGACTTACCAAGTAATTACATACCTGACTCCATATTGAATGGAGGAGGGAACATGGACATATTCTACTCCAAGACATTAAGAAAGTAATGACTGAAATACAGTAGAAAAGGTTGCTAGCATCAGAATATCACTTGTTGTTCCTTACCTGGTAAGAGAGCTCCTGCAGACTGGCACTGCCTTTGGGAGGAGCTCATCTTAAGCTGTGGAGGATATAGCAGTTGGGCCAAGGATCGCCTCCACTTCAGTGGGTACTTTGCAGCCATGGAAGTTCACCGATGGTTGGCAAAGATTAAAAAAGGGTGCCCTTGTCCTGGGCGGAGACCAGAGTAAAAAATAATGCTGTCACCTTCACTAGAATAAAAAAAAACCTCCACCCCAACCACTAAAATTTGGTGGGTACTCCAGGTAAAATGTACCCCAAGACTTCCCTTGAACTCAACACCTTACAACAAGGCGAGTGGATAGTAGAGGGACAGACAGACCCCTATGCTTCCTCTCCCAACACATGCAAACCATGGATAAGGATCCTAATGTGCTGCAGTTTTCGAAAACATTTTGATGTCCTTGAGATAATGCAACGCAAAAATAGACCTGGACCTCCAAAAAGTTTATTGCAGGATAGACGATGAAGACAAATTATGGCGAAAGGTAAGAGATGTAGTGATGGCTCAAACCTCATGAGCCTTTACTCTAATGGAAGGAAAGACATCATCCTGTATCTGAGAATGAGCTTCCAAAATAAGGCTCCTCAAAAAGAAAAAAAGGGCATTCTTCGACAGGGGTCAAGATGGGTTCCTCACAAAACACCAGAGATTATTCAAGGGCCCTCTAATTTTCTCTGTCTTATGGAGGTAGTACCTCAATGACTTCACAGGGAAAAGCAATCTCTCCTCCTCCTTTGGTCCACGAATGTCCATCAAATTCTTAATGGCAAATGAGCGAGGCCAGGGATTGGAGACATTCCCATTCTTGGTGAGGAAACCAAGAGAAAGGGAGCAGATAGCGTCCCCTTGAGAAAACCCAACTCTCTTGTCAAAAGCATGCATTTCGCTAATGCGTTTGGCAGTAGCCAACGCCACAAGAAAAAGAGTCTTTTTCATGAGATTCTTGAGCGAAACTAAGCTAAGTGGTTCGAAGGTGGAACTAGTAAGCCATTTCAAAACCACGTCTAAATTCCAAGACACTGCACTGGCCTTCTCTTGCTTGGAGGTTTCAAAAGATCTAATGAGGTTGCTAAGGTCCTGATTGGAGGACAGGTCCAAGCCTCTATGCTGAGCCAAGCATTGACCTGTATCCTTTGATTGTAGGGGGCAATAGCTTTCTGAAGGTCCTCAAGAACAGTAAAAAATCTGCTATTTGGCTAACAGTTGTCCCAGAAGAAGAGATTCTGTTAATCTCACACCATCTTCTGAAAATGGTAAACTTAGACTGGTAGAGCCTGCTAGAAGAAGCTCTCCTGCATCTAACAATAGCCTCTGCAGCTTGTTGCAAAAAAGCCTTTCGCTCTGACGAGGCTCCTGAGTCTGAATCCTGTCAGGGCCAGAGCAGGCAACCCTTGATGAAACCTGAGGAAGCGGGGCTGTCTGAGCAGTGACTGTTTTTGTGGAAGAAGCCTTGGGAAGTCCACAAGAAGACGTATCAGGTTCAGGAACCACTCCTTCCTGGGCCAGAACGGAGCAACTAAGGTTATCGTGACGTTCTGGCGAGACGATACCTTGTTGATCACCTCCCTGAACAATCCAAATGGTGGAAAGGCATACACATCCAGGCCTGTCCAATCCAACAGCATGGCATCCATTGCCCATGCTTGAGGTTTTGGAACTGGAGAGCAAAAGAGGGACAGACGGTGGTTCCTTGACATCGCAAAGAGATCTATGGAAGGCTTGCCCCCATAGCCTCCATAGATCGAGGCAGACTAGAGGATCTAAGGCGCACTCCGTCGGCAGGACCTGACGGCAACAGCTTAATCTATCTGCCAAGACATTCATCCTTCCCTGAACAAAGTGAGAAATGACTGTAACCTGATTCTGTTCTGCCCAAAGGAGGTCTTTCACTGTCTCGCAGAGAAAAAAGGAGTGAGTGCCCCCCTGCTTGCGGACATAAGACAAGGCTGTGGTGAAAGACTGAAGGCCCAGGTGAATGGCCTTATGGCCTTTAGCTCTCTGACATCTATGTGTAAGGTCCTCTGAACTGACGTCCATGTTCCTGAAACCCTTTGACTCCCTAAAAGGGCTCACCAACCTAGATCAGAGGCATCTGAATAAAACTCTACACTGGGGTTCAGACATGGAAGAGATGTTCCTCTCTGATCTCTGATGAAATGGGGGAGATGAAGGAGTCCGGCTGGGTCTTCCTGCACCAGCTTGCTCTCAGATAACACTGCAGGGGCCTCATATGCGGCCTGCCCAACTTCACGAATTGCTCTACTGAGGCCAACATGCCCAAGAGACTCATCCACTGGACAGCTGAGCAAGCCAAGAGAGAGATGAGAGTTCCTCTGGAGACATGACTCGATCCTTTTGGGGGATAGAAAAACCCGAAAAGCTTGAGAGTCCAAAATCATCCCTAAATAGAGAATCGTCTGTCGCCGTCAACCGTGACTTCTGAGGGTTTATCAAAATGCCTAGCTCGTGCTTGGTGAAGAGTCTTTTTCAAGTCCTCTGAGCACTGAGCTTCCGTTGTGGAGCAAAGAAGCCAATCATCCAAGCAGAGGGACACATTGATCTTGTATACAATTACCAAGAGTGAGCGAGGATCCTGGTGAAAACTTGAGGGGCTGCATAGACCAAGCAAGTGCAAAGGGCCCAATATTGGAAATCTTGCCTTTAAACATGAATCTCAGATATCTGCTAGAGTCAGGATGGATGGAAACATCGAAACAGGCATCCGTATAACCAGGGGGTGGGCCAATCCATTCACCTGATGGAGGAGGACTAGACAGAGCAGGTCGCTCATGTGAAACTACCGCCGACGTAAAAGTTCAGGCACTTGACGCCCAGAGTAAGGGCCTCCAACCTCTGATGATTGGGATCATAAAAGAGTCAGTTGTAAACCACTCCAACAAAAATGATCCATTACCTCCTCTACTGCTCCTCTGTGAATCAAGGACTCTACCTCTTGAGCAAGAGCCAAAAACTTCTTAGATCCTTCAGAGTAGGCTGTCAAGGTGGTCGGCGACCTGGACAAGGGAGGCTTCTCTTTGAAAGGAATGGAGTAGCCTCTTCTCAGCCCTTGGACTGTCCATGGGTCTGCCCGCCTGCAACTCCACTCCTCCCAAAAAAGACGTAGTCTGGCCCCAACTGGCATGCAAGGACAGAAGCTTCATTTCTTAGAGGCGGGCTTGAAGGTTGACTTCTTGATGGAACTTGAGAGAGGGCACAGGCTAGCTCGAGGTCTGGGTTGAGGTCTTGATCGTGCTTAATGAAAGGGCTGAAGTTGCAAAGGCAAGAAAGACTTGGAAACAGAGGGAGTTCCCTTAGGGCGTCTGGTGGATTGAGCTTACAGGTCCGTAGTAGACTTCTTCTAAAGGGCCGGCAACACTTCTCTAACCATATCTTGAGGGAAGAAATGAGTCTTGTCCAAAGGAGAAAACAAAAGCTCCGACTTCTGCGTAGACATTACTCCCTAGTGGCAAAGGAACACCGCAACTCTCGTTTTTTAAGGATCCCCATCGAGAAAAGGGAAGCGAGTTCAGCGGAACCATCCCTGACTGCTTTGTTAACACATGACAAGACACCAAGCCAGTCAGAAGCGAAATCTTCGGCAAGGTCCGGACAGTCTTTAATTTTTCTCACAAAGCACCCACAGTCCAACCCAAAAAACTGAAAATCTCTAAAACTTTAAAAAGGTTTTTGACGAGATGGTCGAGATTGATCGAAGACAACATAATCTTGGCTGAGGAAAACGCAGCTCAACACGTAGCATCAACCAAAGTCCCTTTGGGAGGCAGCAGAAACTCCCAAAGAGGGAGCCTCCCCAGTGGCATAGAAACGGTACGTCTTTCAGGAGCTTAGAAGGAGGGAAGGCAAAGGTAGCTTTACCTTGCTCCCTCTTAGGGGCTAGCCAATCATCCACCTCTTGAAGGACTTTCTTCAAATAGGAGGAAAGAACTAACTTGGGGAGACAAGCAGAAACTGCAGAGTGCTTCCCCATGAGGAAGGTAGACGCAGGCGAAGATGGAGAGGCAGACTCGAAGAAGTCAGGGAAGTTTGCCAAAAAGAACTTCAGCAAACTGGAGTAAGCCTACAAAGGAGTAGTCATGCTCAGCTTCCTCATCTGACGAAATCGGAGACAAAGAAGGGTCCTTGCCCTTGGAAGATGAAGACAACTTCTTCAAAAAGCCCATAAGATCCTCAAGCTCACGACAAAGTGAGGCTAAGGAAGAGTTCTCCTGAGCAGACGAGCGCAGAAGAGGCAAGGTTGGAGCCGAGCACTCCACAGCTGGCGCTGAGTGGACAGAAGTTGGTGCCGCGCAGGTTGAAGCAGCAGAGAGAGACGCCAAAATGAGCGACACACACCTGGCAGGAGACGCGTTCGTGAGCGCAAGACCGAAGAGAAGAAGGCAATTAGCTCTTCTGTGGAAGATCAGAGTGCCTAGGCACAAGCACTGGGCGCTCGAAGACCTCAGGAGACTTCGGGCTGTCCGGAGGCAGAACGGAGAAGCTACACGAAGGTTGTAGACTAACACCTGTCTCTTTATACCTCTTAACAAGAGGAGGAGAACTGTCTGCAACAACGAAATGCCTCATCAAAGGTTGAGAGGCGACAATTCAGCGCCGTTGGCGCTTCCTGTCAGGCAAAGAGTCACCAGAGTCCGGAGAAAGACGATCAGCACTAACTGAGATGCCTTTCAAATGGTACTCTGCCTAAGCCTGGGAGTGGACAACAGGCTAGGAAGAGGGGGCGACAACCTGCGGGCAAACCCCACCAGCCTCCCCTGGACCTCCAGTATGTCTTCTCCCCGGTGCGGGGGAGCGGGACAGGGACCTTCGTCTAGGAGCACTGGTGGGACAGGAAGCCACCTCCTCAACACGCACAACACTGTCACTTTGCACTGCACTACTAACACTGGGTACACTGGAAGACCTTTCCACAAAGGCTTTAAATGATACACCCAACTCCATAACCGTGTTGGCTAAAAATTCAAATTTCTTGTCAAATCTAGATTCGCGGCTGGCAATGGTGTCGAGATTGGAAGCATGGGAACCTGGTAAAGGAGTATAACGCAAAGAAGTAGGAGGGCTAAGGATTGGAAACAAAGCAGGGATCTGAGGAGAAGAAATAGCACTCTTCTATCACAGGAGGAGAAGGAACAGGAGCTAAACTAGCTTTATTCTTGGCTCTAAGGGCCGCCTTCTTCTTTCTATCCTTATCCAATTTAGCTAAGTGCGATTTCAAAGCCTTCCACTTTAGCTCGTCCCAATCCTGATATTCAGAACAAGTCAAATCTATATTACAGTCCTGCCTCCTACATTTCACACATTTAATATGAGAATCAAAAGAGATCTTAACAAATCTAGTCCTACAACCTTCGGAACAGTACTGAACACTAGAAAAACTAGAGTCAGACATCCTAACTAATTAGAATAAAGTTAACAAAGCTAACAAAATTACTAAATAGCAGCAAAAAATTTTCGGCACACACCAGAAAAGCAAAATTCGAATGCTTCACCAAAATACTGGACAAATATCCCAAAAAGTTATGATGATGACTGCACAAAACCATCAATGTTAGTCGGGAGCCAACAGAAAACAAATTGAAGCTCTTTGCAGAGTCGTACCCATCAGTCCCAAAAGTGGGCGGGGCCTTGTCACCTACACAAACGATAGTAGCGCCACTGCGAAATTTGAATTCTTAGACTGCTGTGTACCTGGTAAGTAACTTATATAAAATTTCATTTTACTGCTTAAGAGAATTTACAGACTTCACTGAATACCTGGCTTGACCCATTTATTGTGCAAAAACAATACCACATAAAGAATATTTTCAACACCAATCACCTTCACTAATCAAAATGCTGAAAACTCAGCCCATTCCTTATACATCACTGAGACTCTGTCAATACCAGATTCCAGAAAAACTGAATATGTTTAACCACTCAGAATTCACTGCAATTTTGACCTGAGTGCTTTAAAAGATTATAGTTTCTATTAGTTTTTTGCTAGTTTGAGTTTTTTATTATAAAGTATGAATTTAATTAATTGTAAATAATTTCTTATAATCATAGTGGCTATACAAGTAGTACAGTGCTCTCCCTTTATTATGCGGGAATAGGTTCCAGAACCTACGGCAAAAATGCAAGAATCTCCTCTAAAAATGCTTTAACTGGCTTACAACTGCCAAATGCCTTGTACCCCTTACACTAAAATGCTTCTAACTGCCTATTTTAACATTTCACTGCTTAATTTGATAGTTAAACGAAAAACAAAAAACATTAAATTATCATACTAAAGCAATTTAATATCATTTCAAACAAAAATACACCCCAAATCATCATCTCAAAACACCCAAAGTAACCTTACATTACAATACTCTCCTACTACTGTGACTCTTAAGTAGGCTATATACGCCCATAAAACACTTATAACTGCCTATGTTAACAGTTCATCACCAAACTTGACAGCTCAAACAAAAATCTACCTCAGACTATCATCCCAGAACACCTTAATATCATTTCAGTCATGTTGCAAAATTAAGTTCAAGCCTACAACTGTTACTCTTAAATGTCCCCTATCATTCAGACACGCATGTTTCTTTGGCCTACATAACTTGGGCATATATTTTACGTATATTTTCCTGTGTTGTAAAATGAATTTGAAATATTTACTGTACAGGTATGTATTTTAGGATAGTAATCCTGTATAGAGCATGGCTAAAATAGGTGGGTAGTTTAGATCGACAGGGCACGTACACACCTCCAAACAGAATGCTAAGTTTGTTAATTACATCGTGTTAGTATTTTCGTGATTACGTACAAATGCATTTATGATAAAAAAAATTATTTACTACAGTAACTTGTTATTAATCTTTGAAATGATGTTCTTAACATCATTTCAAAGTCATCGTAATAATTTTACCCTTACCAATATATATACAGGTTGGCCATCACCAATCCGGCATCATTGGGACCTAGAGGGTACCGGATTAGCCATTTTGCCGGATTAGCCATTTATTAGGCTAGAATACACGAAACACAGTAGCTAAGCACCTCATCCTAGAATTAAAATATCCCATAAATCAGTACAAGTTAGTTAATGAAGAAAAGACAATTATCAAATACAGGCAGCGCTCGAGTTACGATAATTCAACTTATGATATTTCGAGTTTAATATGGGGTTAGCAATTAATACCCGATACTGAAAATATTTAGAAATACTGTTAGATTTCTCATACAGGCGCACGCAGCAAAGCGAGACCAACTTCTTTTCCTCCATCTCTTTACTCCATCTGCTAGTTAAAAAGCTAAAAGAGAGTGATAAAAGTATTGTTGGTAACGTTATACTCTTGCGTAAATGAGTACAGCAATAAACAACCGAACGGGAAACTGTTGTTTTGCTAATAATCATCCTGGATAACAACTGTTATGCTTATATTTCAACCATTGTACGGTTAAACAATTACTGTAGTTATGTTACAAATGACGTTAAGTAATGTACAATAGGACTGATATATTTTTTACACTATACCCTTATTCGCTTTGGAGAAAAAATCGGCAAGGAAATATACTACTACAGTAACTTTAAGCTGCAAGTTGTAGCTGAAGCTGAGAAAAATGTTCAAGCTGCTAATGACTATAAATTATCGTGCATCCGCAACATGAATGAAACTCGACCGTAAATAAAATTGGAGAGAATGTATTTTAATCAAAACTACTGGGCATGAAAGAATACAAATTACTGCTGTTTTCATGCTGATAAAAGATAAATATGTAAAGCTCGTATTATGATGAAATCAAGAGAAAATAGCGAACAGAATCTTTATTTTTTTTTTTTACACAAAACAAACATGCCCCCAAAACGGCCAGCCACGATTCCCGCGAACATCACATATTAACAAAAAAAATAGCTAAATTAATTTCACAACGAGACGTATTTAAGTTGTATTTCAACTTAAAAACATTTTGTATAACGAAAAATATCCTTGTCCCAAATAAATAAAGTATCTATATTCATTTAAGCTTACTAGAAGCAAGAAAAGCTCTCTGAACTGAGTTAAATGCGGCAAAATAAACACCGCGTTATCGATTCCCAAAACAAAACATTGATCACAATTTATGATACAAAAGCAATATATGGGAATATACGCAATTGTATACAATGTAGTAAAGCATAAATTTTTAAAAGATCCATGAAAAAGGTGCACATTCGTTATGTTGATGTTTGTATAATACTGTTAATATGTGAATAGAGTTTAGTATAATGTAGGCTAGGCTACCGTGTATGTAGCCTATATGATATACCATAGTGTAGGCCAAAAGACAATAATAAATGTAAAAAAGGGAACAGCAAAAGCATGCCTGTATTCACAAACACCTCCAGTTTGTTGATGCAGCACAATGCGCCACCAAATCAAAGCGGTCGGAGAGCAAGTTAGCGCAGCGACCCGGGAAATTTGAAAATTAGTGCGGAAACATTAGAAATTACTCTAGCCAAAATTTGTGCCGGATTACTGATTGTTCCGGACTACTGATTGCCGGATTAGTGATGGTCAACCTGTATGTTCGAGAGAGAGAGAGAGAGATTATTTTCAGTATCATTCATAGCTATTTTATTTAACCACCAAATGGACAACGACAACAATAACAACAACAACAATAATAATAATAATAATAATAATAATAATAATAATAATAATAATAATAATAATAATAATAATAATAATAATAATATACTGTAATTAAAAAATTTATGCATTTCAATTGTAAACTATGTGAAATTTTAAACAAACAAATACATACTCCCAATCTTTTCCAAAGCTCCTCTCTCACTTCAGAGCTTTGGAAAAGATTGGGAATATGTATTTGTTTGTTTAAAATTTCACGCAATTTACTATAGAAATGCATAAAATTTTTAATTACAGTATATTATTATTATTATTTAATCTTATTAATCTTACTAATATTTGAAAATTAGTACTTATTATTAGGTAAATCATTTATTTATCATACAAACGTGGTTAGTCCTCACCCTCTCCCAACAATTTATTAAAAAATTCTTGTGCTCTCTCTCTCTCTCTCTCTCTCTCTCTCTCTCTCTCAGTATACATATATTTTAATTAAAAAATATGATAATTAGTGAATACACAGTGTTGCTCTACAGAAAAAAAGCAAATTAGTGATAATTTTATATATGGCCCAAATAAAAATTCGCAAATTAGTGAAATTTCCCCCGCAGATAAGTGAATGATGTGTTCCACAAAAATCCGCAACAAAATGAAACACGGAAATGTGAAACACGTAAAAATGGGAGAGCACTGCACTCTAGATTTTTATTTATTAAATTGCATTACACTTTGTCAAAGCTACAAGACAGGTTAACTAACTAGAAGTGTATACCAATTTGTCCAAAGATAAAACCTCAATTTTTTCCCAATATAAATTAAAATACATAACACAGAGTACAGGTTTAATGGTTTAGTTCCTTTGATTTATTTCCTTAAATCTGCTTCCTTTGCACACACATATACAGGCAGTCCCTGGTTTACGACGGGGGTTCCATTTCTACGTCGTGTCGTAAGCCGAAAATCGTCGAAAATCATAAAGAATCCTAAGAAAACCTTACTTTCAATGCTTTGGGTGTACTGAAAACGATGTAAACTGCATTTTTATTCAGTTTTCCATCAAAAAACCTCCAAATTTTTATTTTTCTGCCATTTTGTAGCCTTATTTCTTCCGTCGGATCGGCATCATAAGTGTCGTAACCCCGGAACATGCGTTGTAAACCGGGAAATAATTTCTGACAAATATATTTGAAAAGTGTCGTAACCTCAGAACGTCACAAGCCAGACCAGTCATAACCTGGGGACTGTCTGTATATATAAAACAGTATAATGCCCGAAAAATTAAATTTCAAGACAAGAAGACAACAAAACAACAGTAATATTTATTAGAAATGTAATCATATTGTCGCCCATTTACCAGTTAAGCCTTCAGGTTTTTGAAAACTGATATTAATGCTTTACCACTACGGTATATAAGAAAAACAGGGACAGTTTTTAAAGTATATAAATGGCAGAGGAAAATTTGTTATATTATGCTTTAAATAAGTGAACTGAGAATATCTTTTCCTAGTATCAAATTCAGGTATTGTGATAGATGAGGAAGGAACTTTAAACATTAATGGTTCTTTTCTTCAGTAACTCAGACCTTCACCATCCTTTATTTGACTATTTCTTACTGCATTCTCCTTATGCAAAAAGCTGACAAGATATAGCGAATATATATGTGGAGGGGAAGATTGAACAAAAAAGTACTACCCAGCTACCAGATCCTCAGTCCAGGTGTACATGTATTCATGATTTACTTCTCTTTTCATTTTTCTTTGTTTGTGCTAATAGTATTTCTTATACCATGATTATTTTCTTTCTGCTTCACCAACATTACTGAACTTAGAATAGTCATGTCACATTGTGTCATGAAGAAAAGTGAATTATAAAACTCAACGAAGTTACCAAGTAGCTGACGAAGTGTCAAGTTTTAAAGTGTATGGAAAACAACCTTGCTGTATTACATACTTAGAAAATATCTGATTACTAATTTATTCAACATTCTTTGTAAAAATATTTGCTTATGAATAATTTATCTATTTCCATGCTGCTATATAAATATTAAAATTATTCTCTCTCTCTCTCTCTCTCTCTCTCTCTCTCTCTCTCTCTCTCTCTCTCTCTCTCTCTCTCTCTCTCTCTCTCTCTCTCTCTCTCAGTATTTCAGTTCTCTTATTTTCTCTTATTTTTTAATAGCTACTCAATCTTACTCACTGATACTCAATAGAGCTTTTGAAACAGGTTAAGAAATATTCATGTGTAGTAGTAATTTGAAAAACATGCTTTGGTTAAGAAATATTTTATCACTTTTTTGAAAAACATGCCTTGGTTAAGAAATAACATTTTATCGCTTTCACAAGGCCTACATGAAATCATTTATAAAGGACTATTTTACCTCCATTTTGCTCTCTGAGGCAAAATTTTACTGAGTCTTTAAAAATATATAGGCAATGTTAATACTAAGACTATTCGACTTAAAAAACCATGTTAACATCTTTTTCTTTGTGGTTTACCACTGCAAATTTATATTAATAAAGGTAAACCTGCCACAACAGGGACAATAATGCACAGAAATTACATAATTTACACAATATCTGTTAGTGTGATGGGAGTGAGAATCTAGAAAAAATTGGAATTCACTATGGATCCCTTGAGAGTTAGATGGCTAGTATTTCACTGTACATCAAATGCTATATACAGTTAACTAGCAACACATTACCTGATTCTGACAAGTTGGTAACGGCTGAATAGAGTGGGGTGGTCGTGTATGGCAAGCTAAGGCTGTAAGATACTGAAGGGCGGAAGAATGGTTGGGTGAAGCAGCCAGAACTCGCTCATAGTGATGCCAAGCTCCAGTCAAGTTACCTTTCCCACAATACAGATTAGCCAGCAAGAAGTTTGTTTCCGGCTGAAAATTTTTAAAGTTTGCATCAATTAACAAAATGCAAGTACATACATAAAGTCAGAACCAACAAAAGACAGATACAAATCACTTGATTTTAAAACATTTAACCCAAAATCTGGTGTCACCTCCCAACACTGCTTGAAGACAAACAATTTGCAATATCTAAATGATACTAAGAAATATACATATATTACTTGGCTAAAACAGATGCCCAAATAAATACTGAAATCAATTCTGAATAACCATTAAAACATAAATGGCAGACTTTTTTATATTTTTGTGATTTTACTGACCTGTCATATTATCATCTCTTTAATTTGGCTTCAAAGAAAACAGAAAAATCTCACTTTGTTACTAGTGTGTGTTTGGGGTGTTTTTTCTTCATATACCCATTACTGAAGTTTTTATGAGGTAAATTTACACAAATGAATAAAACTACATATTCTAACTCTACTTGATTAAGAAACAATATATCTAGAAATGAGACTGTGTTCTCAGGAAACTAATCTAAAACAAACAAAATTAAATCACTCAAAAGTTTAATTCACATTCATCATATTAAACTGTTGCTTCCCCCATACCTGGATCACAAAAATTACTAATCAATGCACCAGACAACACAACAAAATGTTTTATAAAAATACGAACCTTATTTATCCTTGATGTGTGTCTTATACTGAAATAAATAACTCAGATCTAATATATAATTTGTTTGGTACCACAACAATATTTGTACTTATATGCATAGACCATTGTGACATGCACCTAAAGCCTTAAAGGTGCACTTTAAACAACTGTTACACATGCACATTTTCTGGCATCTTTTTGCTTCTGAATGCCTAGTTCACTTAACAGCAAGTAGTGGCATCAAAATTGGAAGACGTCCATTTTTGCCTTCTTGCAGCCAAAGATTGGCGCCCATGTTTGCACAAGAAGAATGGCCTATCCAATATGTTCTCAATCAACACCATTTACACTGGCACAACTAAAACATAATTAATTTGTTCCATTAGAGATTTAGTAAAACATATTCCAAGACTGAATTATTCCTTCAATTATTTTTCCATACTAGGATAGGCTAGATCTATAGCATGCAGCCTGCAGTTTTTCCAAGCCAAATCTACAGTAAGCTGTTAATCTTATTTATTCCCTCAAGTTAGAAAATTGCTTGTTTATGCCATCAAACAAACTGGCCTATTGACATAAGGACATTTGGTCCCCTTAACTGGTGTAAGGCACTGAAAGGTACCATATAAGATCATCCACATAACAGCACCTTCCACAGACCAAGACAGAAGCAAATTAGAAAAGGCAGGCAGAAAATACTGGACATAACCCTAAAAGAAGGAATGTGAGACTTTGTTAAGAGGCTTTAAAATATGCCAATTTTATGCTAGTGCACCTTTTCAGACTGAGGCCATTCTAATTCCCTTTGAAAGAAGCCTAGAGCAACAGCAGAATAATAAAAACACAATTATCATCATTACTAAAGATATAAGCAATACCAATGGTTTTACAGCATAACAATAATGACAAACCTAAACCCCACCAATTAATGTGAAAATGTATAAACAACGAAAGAACTTAATTCTTTTAAAATGAAATAAAAAATAGTGAAAACACATTAAAAATTACATTCACTCACCTCATGGTCAGCAACTTGCATAGCTTGAAGTGTTAAAGTTAGAGCATCATCAATGTGGCCAGCAGTGTAGAGGAGGGATGCAGTATTAACAAGTGGAATATCTCGCCATTCCTCTGGAGCAGTTGAAATACTTTTCCTTAGACACTCAATCCCGTTGAACAGATTACCATGAACTCTCCAATACAGTCCAGCTAAATTATACAAAAGCCACTGAGGTCCGACACCCTGCAACAAAACATTTAAATTTTTACCTCTAACTAAAAAATTTTATTCCTTCACACAATAATGAAGATTTACATTCTACCAAAATGTGCTAATTCTGATAAAACAAGTTTGGAAGCATTAAGATTGTTTTCCTTTAGGTAGAAGATTTATCAGTCTGTGGAAAGACATGGAGAAGAAAGCAAATTTTAACGATGATTCTCTTTAAAATTATAAAAAATACTACCTGTATTAGGTTACTAATACAAAAGCAAAAATCAAAATTGCTGCCATAAAAATAATAACCCAAGTTCATGATTTACCATACAACAAAATAGTAGCTTTAAACTCGGTCACATGTTCTTTGAAAAAATGAATGAGGATGGGAAATATTGAAAAATACATTTCAAGAGGGACAACCATTAAAAATCATAAGACATATCCATTCTGTTTTACCTTTTTCATTGCACTACTAATGCGCTGGCCAATTTCAGCCTCAACCTTTCCGTACTTCATAAGGTAAGGAATAGCATGAGGATCCGGATTGCGAGTGGTCAATGTATGGCGTTCCTTGATCCCTGGAATGTCATCAATGCCAGCCACAGTTTCTGAGAGTCTCTCACAGATTGGAGGATGCCAAGGCAAAGGGTGTTCATCGCTGAAACCTACATCAATGTCATCACTTAAAAACCGATCAACCCTGTGAAATAAAAGCCAAAATATAATTCAGAATGATTTAATACTTGTTCTAGTTTGTAGCTTTTTTTATTTAATATTAAATGATAAGTATCCCCCCTCATTCTATATTATACCTAAGGCTGTGAAAACTATCCAAGGTTTAACCATCCGCCAAATGGACGTCAAGATGACAACACAAAATTTTACTGCAATAACCCACTGGATGGAACATTTCTAACAGGTTGTAGAAAAGCCACTCATTAGCCTTTGATACAGTTCTATAGAGGATGACAAAATAAGTACAGTGGCTCCTCGGTATAAGAATTTACTAGTTCCAAATTCCAATTTGTACATCTAAATGTTAGTACTATAGACCCTCACTTTTTCACGGGGATAGGTTCCAGAAACCACTGCGGAAATGCAAAATCCCCTCTAAAAACACTTATAACTGCCAAATACCCTGCACCCCTTAAAGTAAAATGCTTATAACTGCCTATTTTAACAATTCACTACCTACTTCAACAGTTCAAAACAAAAATATACCTTAACCCTTAAAAGGTTGGGCATCATCATATGAGTACCAATAACAGGTTTTGAGTGATGGACGGGCTAACTCATACAAGTATTAATATTACACGCCATAAGATTTGGATGAATTTAGCAGGAAAGATGTTCATAGCACTTCACTGGTCAATAAATGACTTGAGGCAACTGTGTAGCTCAACACAGGACAGAGGGGGGGATTAGTGTGCCTTGAGACTTGATGGGGGAATGTATTCCCCCTCTCTATCCCACGACATCTTATAAATATACCCAGAGATTGCTGTTGGTTTTAGTTCTTATCTTTTATAATAGTATGTCAGCTACAATTGTCATTTTGCAAAGAAAAGTACAAAAAAATATTAGAAAAAACATTTACACCACACAAAAAGTTGCTGTATCTCCCCATCTCAGTAAAATGACATTTTTATGATAAAATAAGATTTTATATATACTTACAGGTAATACATAACTAAGTTTCTATTAACCAGCAGCTAAAATTTGAAATTCACTGTAGCGATTCTGTTTTCTTTACGATCTAGGCAACTAACCACGCCCACTTTCGGGAAAAAGAGGAACAACCGAGCAGGGGGCTTCAATATGTTTATGCTTAATGTCCATGTGAGGGGAGGCTGGTGGGCTCCCACTCTGTAATTACTTGGTAAATATATATAAAATCTTATTTTATAAAAAAATGTCATTTTTATATAAGTAAATTACCAAGTAATTACATAGCTGATTCCCACATTGACAGGAGGTGGACTGTTATTGAATTAAGGGAGTTAATGCCTGCTAGCATTACTAAAAATGCTTATTGTTTCCTTACCTGGTAAGAGAGTATCAGCAGGAAGTTACTGCCTCTGGTTGTGTGCTCATCTTAACCGTAGAGATGTGGCTGTATGGCCAAGGGTTGTTTGCTACAACAGTGAGAGCTTCACATCGAAGAACATTTCCAAACGCTAAATGAAGCACAGGTAGTCCCCAGTTATCAGCGATCCAGTTTTCGGGGCTTGTCTAGCGATGAAAATCGGCAATTTTCAGCACCAATATGCACCGATTTCCGCTTATCGGAGTCGATAATCGTATACTGGCACCAATACATACCTAACAGAGGCACCAATAATGGTGATTTTCGGGGCTTATCGGTGCCGATAAGTGCCGAAAATCGCTGAAATGTGTAGAAAATAGCAGAAAATCACAGATTTTTGGTTATCGGTGATTTTCGCTTATCGTCACACCGTCAGAACAAAACCCCCACCAACAATGGGGACTGACTGTACCAAAAAATTTTGCCCCTGACCAGGGCACAGTACCATAAAAAACCAGATAAATAAAACACCGTTACCTACACCATAAAACATTAAAACACCACCACCTACCACTAAAAAGAGGGGGTATCCAAGCACAAAGTACCCCAAAAAATAAGTATACCTTAGTTTTACCAGACCACTGAGCTGATTAACAGCTCTCCTAGGGCTGGCCCGAAGGATTAGACTTATTTTTACGGCTAAGAACCACCTGGTTGCTTAGCAACGGACCTACAGCTTATTGTGGAATCCGAACCACATTATAGCGAAATGAATTTCTATCACCAGAAATACATTCCTCTAACTCTTCATCAACCGGCCGGGGAATTGAACTCCAGCCCATCGAGTGACAGTCCGCAGCTCTACCGACTCACCCAACGAAGAGCTTCAAAGTACCCCAAAACTTCCCTAGAACTCGACACCATTAACCAAGGCGAAGAGACGAGGAAGGAAGGAATGCTTCCTATATTCCCTCCCCCAATACCATGCCAGCCATCAATAAGGTCTAGGTGCTGCAATGGAAGTCGCTTCCATCTTTTGGGGTAATGCGAGGCAAAATGCGACCTGCACCTCCAGTAAGTCGCTTGAAGTATTGCAAAGTGAGAGATTGTATTTAAAAGCTAATGAAGTGGCCACGGATCTGACTTCAAGATGGGACAATCCTCCTCTCTCAATTGCAAGTGTGCTTCACGAATGGTATCCCTCAAGAAGGACAGAGCATTCTTTGTAAGAGCACGAGATGGATCCTTAACCAAAGTCCAAAGGTTGCTAAATGGACCCCTAATATTCTCCATCCTTAGAAGATAATTTCGTCCAGTTTCTGGATGAGGCTAAGTTCAGTGGCTTGAACGGGGGCCCGGAGAGCCACTTAAGGACTTCGTCCAGATTCCAAGAAACAAGTTCTGAGTGCTTTTGTTTCTTAGTGTCAAAAGACCAAATGAGGTCTGAAAAGTCTTGATTTGAAGATATATCCGGATCCTTATGTCTGAACACAGAGCTCAACATTGCTCTGTAGCCTTTTATGGTCGAAGAGGATAAGCTCTTAGAGTTCCTTAAGAATAAAAGAAAGTCTACAGTCTCTGTCAACATTGTTTTAGAAGAAGAGATTCTATTACTTTTGCACCAACTTCGGAAAACTGACCACTTGCTCTGGTAGACGTTAGCTAAGGATCGATGTCCACATTTCGAAATAGCCTCCGCAGCTTCTCTCGAAAAACCCTTTGCTCTGAGGAGTCTTTTGACAGTCTGAATCCTATCAGAGCCAGAGAAGACAAACCTTAATGAAAGTACCTGAAGTGGGCTTGTCTGTGAAGCTTTCTCTTCTGAGAAAGGTCTGGGAACCATTCCCTCAAGGGCCAAAAGGGAGCTACCAGAATCATCGACAAACACTGGTGTACGCAAAACTTGTTTAGTACATCCCTTATCATCCCGAAGGGAGGGAAGGCATACAGGAACTTGTTGGACCAGTTGAGAAGCATGGCATCCGTGGCCCAAGCTTGCGAATCCGGCACTGGAGAGCAGAAAAGAGGTAGCCGATGATTCCTCGGCGTCGCGAAGAGATCCAACACTGGCTTTCCCCACAGTCTCCACAGGTCTAGACAGACCAATGGATCGAGAGTCCATTCTGTGGAGATTACTTGGTTCTGTTGGCTTAGCTGATCTGCCAACACATTCAGTTTGACCAGGACAAACCCGGTCAATAACCCTACAACTTTGGTCTGCCCCTAGCAGGAGGTCCCTCGCTGCCTCGCAGAGGGGAAAAGAACGAGTTCCTCCTTGTTTGCTTATATATGCTAGGGCCGTCGTGTTGTCTGAGTGGACTGCTACCGTCCTTCCGTATACCTCCGATGAAAAAGCAATCTGACCCAAGTGGATTGCCTTTAATTCTTTGACGTTTATGTGCCAACCCACCTGATCTCTCAACCACATTCTGGAGATCTCTTTGTTCCTTATAAGGGTTCCCCAACCCAGGTCTGATGTATCGGCATAAAAGTTTAGGTCTGGGCTCTGCGGAAACAGACTTTCCTTCCAGCAACCAGTCTCTTGACTTCCACCAAAGCAGGTGTCTCTTGATTTCTTGCGTCACCAGGAACGTGAAGGAACCCGGAAATCTTTTCCCGTCCCATTTTTCCCTTAAGAAAAACTGAACACCCTCATATGAAGTCTCCCTAGGGAGACAAACTGTTCCATGGAAGCCAACGTCTCTAGGAGACCAATCCACTTGTTCACCGAACGAGTCTGGAGGCAAAGCATTTCGTCTATCTTCTGTAGGCACAACTTTACTCTTTGCGGAGAGGGAAAAGCCCGAAAAAGATGAGAATTGACAGCCATTCCCAAATATACTATCTCCTGTGAAGGAGCCATATGAGATTTCTGGTGATTTATTAGCAAGCCCAGGTCTTGGGCAAGAAGTAAGGTTTTCTGAAGGTCCTCCATACATTGTGCCTTCGACATGGAGTGAAGAGTCAAGTTGCTCAAATAGAACGCTTTGTTGATACCCATCAGGTGGAGCCAACCTGCCAGGGGAGAAAGAATATGTGTGAAGACTTGAGGGGCTGTTGATAGCCCGAAGCATAGGGCCCAGAACTGGAACACTTGGTCCTGAAAAACAAATCTCAGATATTTTTGAGTCCAGGTGCAACGGGATGTGGAAGTAGGCATCTTGTAGGTCTATTGAGACCATCCAGTCTCCTTGCCGAATGGATGATAGGATCAAACGGGTTGTCTCCATTCAGAATTTTGTCTTCTGAATAAAGACATTTAAGGTGCTCACATCTAGAACCGGCCTCCATCCTCCTGATGACTTCGGGACCACAAAAAGCCGATTGTAGAACCCTTCTGAATTTACGTTTAGGACTACCTCTATTGCTTTCTTCTTGAGGAGAGATGCAACTTCTCTTGCAAGGGCTGAAAATCTCAAACTCTTGGAGTAGGCAGTTAAGGCGATCGGCATCTTGACTAAGGGAGGTCTTTCTAGAAAGGGGATCTCATAGCCATTCCTCACAACTTCCACAACCAACTGCTCCGGCCCTCTCTTGTTCCATTTCTCCCAATACTGAAAGAGCCTGGCACCTACTGGAGTACGGAGGACACTCAATTCATTTTCATGAAGACGGTTTAGAGGTGGACTCCTTAATAGTCTGAGACTAGAGCCGCATGTTTGGTCTTGCTCTTGAGGAAGATCTCTGCCTACCACCACGAAAGGGAAAGGGTTGTAGAGATGAAAACTTAAAATTAACAGGAGTTTCCTTAGGGTACCTCAATGACATCTCTAGAGGATCATGAGTAGATTTCTTCTGTAAAGCAGAAGAAATTTCGTTGACTACTGACGGAGGGAACAAACTGTCTCTCGAAAGGGGAGAAAAAAGAAGTGCCGACCTCTGAATCAAGGTAACTCCTTTAGAGGTGTAAGAACACAATAACTCTCTCTTCTTTAAGACTCCCATGGTGAAGATTGAAGCTTATTCCTGTGCTACATCCCTTATCCCTTTATCCATACATGAAAGAACTCCAAGAAAAATCCGTAGGCAAGGCGTTGTATTCCTGAACTTTACATGTGAGGGCGCCTACCAACCAGTCCAAAAAACTCACGATCTCGAATACTTTGAAGAGGTTCTTCATCATGTGATCTAACTCCAATGAAGAGAACATAACTTTGGCCGCAATGCGGCCTGAGAAGTCCCCTTGGGAGGAGGCAACCGCCCCTAAGGAAGGCACTTCTCCAGTAGCATAACATGAATATCTTCTCTAAGACGACAAGAAGGAGGGTAACTAAAGTTGTATTTTCCTTGTTCCCTCTTATCCCCGAGCCAGGTCTCGACCTCATTAAGCGCTTCCTGGCCGAAGTCAAGAGTACCATATTAAGAAGTCTTGATGATTCAATAGTAACACAACTCATCTGAAAAGTGGATGCAGGAGAAGCAAGGGCAGAAAGAGAGAAAAAAAAGAAGGGAAACTTCGAAGCAGAAAATTAAGCAGCAATGCATAAAGCTGAAGGAGGAGAGTCTGCTTCCTTATCCTTGTCATCTTCCTCTTCCGTCGCAGATAATGGCGAAAAAGACAAGTCTTTAGTAGGCGAAGGGTTTGCAGGTTTCTTCAAAATAGCTAGAATATCGTCTAGGCGTCACTGTATAGGCGCAAGTGATGGTCTGAGGTCGTAGACGCTCGTTACAAGGGGGATGGCGCCACAAACTCTGGCCTGGAAGTCAAATGCTTGGAAGAATGTCCAAATGAATCCGTACAAACAGGTGCAGATGGGTGCTTAGAAGCTACTGAACTCTCAGGTGCTACTGGTTGCTCAGGAGCAACTGGGTGATCTGGATTGGGAGCAACTGGGCGCTTGTCACTTGAAGAGAACTCGGGAGCGAAAGAACGCTTGAAAGTGACTGCACTATTGGTAGACACTGCTCACTTTGACACCAGCAGGAGCTCGTCAACTACTGGCCAATCAGGAGCCAAAGGAGGTTCGTCAGTTGAAACGTGCACTGATGTTAAAGATCGCTTACTCTTCAAGACAGTTCTCAGCACCAACACTTGCCTTTCTCCCTCTACACACACTTGCGAGAACTTTTCTGGACTACAGTATCCCAGAAACTATAGGAAGGGACTGCCTCCTTGACTCTTTTCTCCGGCACCTGAGGGTGCAAAACACATCAACCGCAGATCTTTTCAAGTCTCGATTTATCACTGCTACGCCACTGGCACCTCTGTTCGGGGCTGGAAGCATCCAAGCTAGAGGAAAAGTTATGCACACTATGGAAGACACCTTTCCACTGACTGTTTGACACCACCTGGGAACTGGTGCCAGGCGCGACTGAGGGGCCGACTACCCGGGGGCAGACCCAACCAACCTCCCTTGGGCTCCCAGTATAGCTTCTCCTTGGTGCAGGGGAGTATGCCAGTGACCTTCGCCTACGATAATCAACGGGCCAAGTAGCCAGCTCCTCCACAAACACAGCACTTTCACTTGTTCCTTTCTTATTTTCCATAAAAGAACAGACAGACACATTAATCTGAGCCACTGGTATACGCCAACATACCAAATTTACCATTGAACTTATGCTCAAGGATGGCAATGGCATCGGGTTTGGGAGCAGGGGAGCTGGGTAAAGGAACAGGTGGGATAGAAGCAGGACTTGTAATAAGAGACAAAGCCAAAAGAGGTAAAACTGGTAAATCAACAGAAGATCAAGCCAACTCCTGACTAGCTAAACTTTTGTCATTCCTATTCGTCACTTTTCTTTCTATTTCTCTCCAACTTAGTCAAGTGAGAACTCAATGTCTTCCATTTTTTTAAGGTCCCAATCACTACATTCAGCACAAGATAACTCAACTGAACATACTTGACCCCTGCAAGTAGTACACTTAGTATGACAATCATACTTAGCTGATGTAACTCTCGTATTGCATCCTTCCCTGCAATAACGAATACTACTCGAACTTGTGTCAGACATTGTCTGTGATACAAGTAGAACAGTCAGCAAAAGTCCAACTAAATATTAGTCACAATCAGGTTATTCCAAGAAAACCTAAATATCTAAGTTGCTGAGAGGCTACCAAAAGCAAAATACTTCACCAAATAGTCGATAACCATAACAGTAAAGTCCGAGAATTTCAAATCCAGCTGCTGCTCACAACCATCGTCGGAAGCTGGCAAAAACATTTTGCAACCGTTTGCTCAGTTGTTCCTCTTTTTCCCGAAAGTGGGCGGGGTTAGTTACCTACACCATAACAAAAACAAAAGAATTGCTACCGCGAATTTCAAATTTTAGCTGCGGGTAATAGAAACTGTTAGCTATGTAATTGCTTGGTGAGCTACTTATAAAAAATCTTGTAAATATTTTACAACAAATATACTCAGAATTTGTTAGTAATTTTAGTTTTTATCTGCTATGATCCTGTGTGAGCTGTAATTATAATTTTACAAAATAAAATAAAATAATTCATTAGAAAAACATGTATAACTTGGTAAAATTAGCATATTTTTGCGAGTGTCTTGTAAAGAGGCCCCACACTTTTGTAATTAGTCGCTTTCTACTTCCCGTGGAAGATAGGGAAAAATTTTTTGAATTTTTTTCTTATACCATGTGCACGGCATATCTTCCTCTTTCCACTGATGTGTTTTTTCTTAAACTGGCTAACCTTAAAGTTTACCCAGTCTGAGGGTGTGTTTAATATATATTTAGCTCATCCCTTAAGGGTTAAATTATCATAATATAACAATTTAATATCTCAAACAAAAATACACCCCAAACCAACACCCCAAAACACCCAAAGTCATCTTATATTACCCTCTTACAACTGTTACTCCTAAGTATATACACCCCTAAAATGCTCATCACTGCCTACTTTAACAGTTCATCGGCCAACTTGACAGTTCAAACAAAAATATACTTCAAACTACCATCCCAAAACACCCAATATCATTTGAAAGTCATCTTACAACATTAAGATAACCTACAACATTAAGTACCCGCCTACAACTGTTACTCTTAGGTATCCACTATAATTCAGATGCACATTTTCTTTTGCCTAATGTAACTCTGGGCATCATGCACTGGACTGCACATAATGTACGTACATTTTAAAGATATTCTGCTGTGTTGTATGGTGATTTTGAAATATTTACAGTACATTGTGTATTTTAGGATAGTACAGTACTACTGTATAGAGCATATCTAAAAATATGTGGGTAGTTTAGAATGACAGGACACGTTCCTCCAAACAGAATACAGGAAGTTCCCGCTTATCAGCGGGGGATCTGTTCTGAGAGTGTGATGATAACTGAAAATCGGTGATTTTTGCAGATTTTCAGCACTTTTTTGGTGATTTTTGGTTATCGGTGCCAATACCCAATTACCGGCGCCAATAAGCGGAAATCGGCAATTTTCGGCACCAAAAATTGCTGGTTTTTGTCACTAGATAAGCACCATAAACCGGATCGCCGATAACCGAGCCCAGCGATAACTGGGGACTGCCTGTACTGGGTTTGTTAGGTCATGTTAGTATTTTTGTGATTACATACAAATACATTTATGATAAAAAAATGACTTAGTGCGGTAAGTTCTTGGTTTACGTCGTACTTGACCCAGTTCTTTTGTGGTTAGTGCTCACCATCTCCCATAAATTTATTAAAAAATTCTTGTTTCATCGTTTTCTCTCTCTCTCTCTCTCTCTCTCTCTCTCTCTCTCTCTCTCTCTCTCTCTCTCTCTCTCTCTCTCTCTCTCTCTCTCTCTCTCTCTCATATATCAGCACTGTAATGTACATATCCTTTAATGAAATATCAATTACTGTATCATAAGCATAAAAAAATACAAGAAAATAAAGCCAGGATCTAGATCAACTGAGCAAGTGCATACATAGGTACATTTTGCCATATTTTTTGCTTTGATTTATTGTACCGTATTGCATTACAAGTTTAGTCGACTATGAATATCACATGTTATAACAGTACAATAGAATATTTATCACTGTTGATGTTTCATCTCTAATAATGGTAAAAATATTTAAAGTCCAAATTTCATACGTAGGCAACACACTCTTACTCTCCTCCCCAGCTGTAGTTAGTTTAACCACATTTGTCAAGTCTCGTCCCCAGCTGGTTACTGTGCTTAGACTATGATGTAAACATGTCAGTTCTCTCTCTCTCTCTCTCTCTCTCTCTCTCTCTCTCTCTCTCTCTCTCTCTCTCTCTCTCTCTCTCTCTCAGTATATATATCCTTTAATAAAAAAACAGCAAAATATTAATACATCTTTTCACTAACAGAATCCATTTATACTGTGCTCAGACTTTGATGTAAACACCTCAGTTCTCTCTCTCTCTCTCTCTCTCTCTCTCTCTCTCTCTCTCTCTCTCTCTCTCTCTCTCTCTCTCTCTCTCTCTCTCTCTCTCTCTCTCTCTCTCTCTCTCTCTCAGTATACATATCCTCTAGTGAAAAAATTAGTGAACACAATGTTGCTCTACACAAAAAAAGCGAATTAGTGATAATTTAAGAGATACAGCCCACAGAAAAATTCGCAAATTGGTGAAAGTTCGCACGTAAAATTGAAAGATATGTTCCACAAAAATCCACAACAAAGTGAAGTGTGAAAAAGTGAAGCGTGTAAAAGTTGGGGCCCACTGTATATCAATCCAAATAGTATTCCCACACAGAACAATGGGAATTCAATTAAACTGTCCCACACATGAATTTCTCCCGTACCTACCCTCTGTACCCACTTTAATACAATTATTTTATGCACAACCACAATATATAGTTTAATGATAACCATACCCTGTATTCAACAAAATAAATAAAAGAATAAAGCATTTCACAATAAAATTCAACAGCTGTACGGTGACGTACAGCTGACTTCAGATGGAGGGAGCATTTATACTGTTGAGGAGAGGAGAAGAGACAGTCAAAACAATACTGTATGTATGTAAAAGCAGTAATAATTCACATAAAAAAAATAACAGAAGGGAATTTCACAATAAATTTACCATAATATAATGTAAAAACAATCAAACACAATACGGTACCAAAAAAAAAAAAAAATCGAAAGAGTCCTATTTCAGCGAGTGTTCTGGACTGCACTGAGTGAGACAGTAGAGAAGAGAGGGAAGGGATGCTGGTGGGTTACTGGGTGAGAGATGGGGGTCCGCTTCCAACTGACTTTCCACGGGGGCTGGGCTCTGATGATTTTTCTCTTTTCACAAAATTTCGCCCACTTCTTTCATTTACACTCAATTCGCCCGAATCACTTCTTTTTGTTATGGTAAAATACCTATCAAGTGACACTTCCTTTTTACAATTTTTAGCACTGTAAAAGTAACTCATCCCCACATCATCAAACACACTGCGCACCTTGGATTGTTTTTTAAACAGCTTCCTTATGAAAAGTTAATTGATCTCTCTTTCCTTTTCTTACTTGCATTCTTTACTTATTACTTATTTGTTTGCAAAATCCTCATGTTTATTGGATTATAATTTTAAATTCTGCCATTTGGCAACAGTAAGTTGATGTGTTGTGACATAATTAATCTCCTTCTGGCCCTCAAGATCCAAGTGTAAAAAATATGTCAACAATCATACACACGTGAGGGATTGTTTTCACATCTGCCAGACACGCACACAGACACACAATCGGGGACACACACACTATCAATTCCTTTGATTATCCCTGGAAAAATGTGAATAAAACTGATTTTGTTATCAACCTTTGCCTACTGCGACCATTTCGGTTTCCTCAAGGGGATCCCGTCTCTCCTCCCTCAATCCCGGCCAGCCATGCTCCATTTTCCACCAAACAACTCATAACTCGAATTTTAGCTCAAAAATTTTACTTTGTGTAACTAAAATACAAATATCGAATCATTCCTATGCTAAGGAACCATTGTACTTTATGTAATAAGAGGGCTTGCATATTAAAATTATAGAAATAGTAAAACCATATCAAATTTACTTTTGTCTTCCAGTACTTCTAAACACACAGATATGACAAATTGGCAAGTCCTAATTACTAATTACCACTCACTCCAGGATCTGTTTATCACAACCATATACTCCATCAAAGATAAGACTTGCCACAATGTGGTCTCCAGACATGGTGTCTTCTTCTATTAAGCAAACATAAGCTCTCTTCCTATAAACCTTTTAAATCATCTTGGTTAAGCTGCAAGATGAAAAAAAAAATGTAGGTACTTTCTGATAGCACCTATAAATTACACTTAGAATTTTCCATTTCCAAAACCTAAACACATCTAATTTATGATAAATTGGCAATGCAATATCAACTGTACCAAGAAAATTTATTTGCTTGGGGATTGCAAAGACAATACGTAAACACTTTATCACTTGTGCTTTGTTTTCTCAATACAAATACTAGTGGTCCCCTGACATTGTAACTTCCTCTTTCCCACAAACAGAAACTCTCTTCCCAAACCTAGTGCTAACAGCAATTGATGAGGTTGTGGGGATGAAAATGTTCAAAAGGTGGCAGTGTGGAACGCAGAGGATAGAATTGAAAATTAAAGTACAGTAAGGAAAACAAAGCTTACAGTGACTTAAAACAAAGCAAAGGAAAAAGTACAATCATGAAAATGCCATGTAGTTTCTGAGGGAAAACTGTGCAGTAAACCCGTGCACCGAATGTAAACAGATGGTGTCATAAGAGGTGCTTGAAGGGAGTTGAGAACACTGTCGGGATAGATGAGAAAGCCTTTGAAGGGATATTTCATTTCTGTTACCTACAGGTTGAGAGAACAGTAAGAGAGTAACTGCAACATGGATGAAATTGAAAGATAACGACTAATGGTTGATAAAAATGTCAAATTATTATTATTATTATTATTATTATTATGGTGGGCCCCGCTAGATCATGGATCAGCAATCGTGCCTTCAGTTAATCACGGATTTTTCTGTGGAACTTATCTCCAAATATATAGCGGAAAATTCACTATTACGCGGATCTTTTGCAGAGCAATATTCACTAATTACTGTATTCATTTTATTTTTGTGACTAAATACATTTTTTGTGATACAAAAATGATTTGCTAATTTTCAAATAATACCAATGTAAACACAGCAATATATCAATAAAATGCTATATTAACCCTTAAACACTGAGCCTCTATTTACAAAAGTGTCTGCCGTATGCCGGCGGCGTTCGGGAGTTAGTGCCAAAGCAGAAAAAAGTTTTTTCAAAAAATCACAGCAAGCTTAGTTTTAAGATTAAGAGTTCATTTTGGCTCCTTTTTGTCATTGCCTGAAGTTTGGTAGCCAACCATCAGAAATGAAGAAAAATATCATTATCATATATAAATATTGAAATATATGACAGTGCAAAAAAAAAATTTCATATACTGTATAATTGTATACAAATCGTGCTGTGAGCAAAACGGTTAAAGCTAATGAGTTTTTTTTTTCTTTGTATTGTACACTAAATTGTGATGATTTTGGTATATAACAAATTGTAAAATGATCAAAGCACCACTGACAAAATATTATCACAAAATGATGCATGAATTCGTAATGCACGGACGTAAAAAAAAAGTTTTTTTCAAAAATTCACCATAAATTGAAATATTGTGCTAGAGACTTCCCGTTTGTTGCAAAATGAAGGTAATTGATTGAATATTACTAGACTGTAAATGTTTTAGCTTACAATTGCAGTTTTTGACCATTTCAGTCGAGTTAAAGTTGACCGAAGGTCAAATTTTTTCTATTTATCGTGATTTACATGAAAATATTTCAAAACTGATAAAAGCTACAACCATGAGTTATTTTTTTTTGTATTCTACATGAAATTGCACACATTTTCATATATAAAACTTTATGTAACAACTAATATAAAACGGTGCAAACTTTATGACAAAGTGACGAAAGAATTTCTGAGATGTTTGGCCGAGTTACCGCGCGGATGTAAGGAAAAAGTTTTTTTCAAAAATTCACCATAAATCGAAATATTGTGCTAGAGACTTCCAATCTGTTGCAAAATGAAGGTAAATGATTGAATATTACTAGAATGTAACAATTTGTTGCAAAATGAAGGTAAATGATTGAATATTACTAGAATGTAAGAGTTTTAGCTTACAATTGTGTTTTTAAACCATTTTAAATTAAGTCAAAGTTGACCCGAAGGCTGAAATTTTGGCACTTATCGTGATTTATATGAAACTATTTCAAAACTGATAAAAGCTACAACCATGAGCTATTTTTTGTTGTATTCTACATGAAATTGCGCACATTTTCATATATAAAACTTTATGTAACGACTAATATAAAACGGTGCAAACATTACGACAAAGTGACGAAAGAATTTCTGAGATGTTCATCCGAGTTACCGCGCACGGACGTAAGGAAAAAGTTTTTTTTTTTTTAAATTCACCATAAATCGAAATATTGTGCTAGAGACTTCCAATTTGTTGCAAAATGAAGGTAAATGATTGAATATTACTAGAATGTAAGAGTTTTAGCTTACAATTGCGTTTTTTTACAATTTCGCTCGAGTCAAAGTTGACCGAAGGTTGAAATTTTGGCACTTATTGTGATTGATATGAAAATATTTCAAAACTGATAAAAGCTACAACCATGAGTTATTTTTTATTGTATTCTACATGAAATTGCACACATTTTCATATATAAAACTTTATGTAATGACTAATATAAAATGGTGCAAACATTACAACAAAGTGACGAAAGAATTTCTGAGATGTTCGGCCGAGTACCGCGCGTGGACGTAAGGAAAAAGTTTTTTCAAAAATTCACCATAAATTGAAATATTGTGCTAGAGACTTCCAATTTGTTGCAAAATGAAGGTAAATGATTGAATATTACTAGAATGTAAGAGTTTTTAGCTTACAATTGCATTTTTCGACCATTTCTGTCGAAGTCAAAGTTGACCCGAGTTGAAATTTTAGCACTTATTGTGATTTATATGAAAATATTTCCAAACTGATAAAAGCTACAATCATGGGTTGATTTTAGTTGTATTTTACATGAAATTGCACACAATTTCATATATAAAACTTATGTAACGGCTAATATAAACGTGCAAAAATTACGACAAAATGACGAAGAATTTCTGAAATTTTTAGGTTGAGTTACCACGCCGGATGTAAGGAAAAAGTTTTTCAAAATTCACCATAAATCGAAATATTGTGCTAGAGACTTCCAATTTGTTGCAAAATGAAGGTAAATGATTGAATATTACTAGAATGTAAGAGTTTTAGCTTACAATTGCGTTTTTTTACCATTTCGGTCAAGTCAAAGTTGACCGAAGGTTGAAAATTTTTGTAGTCGCCGTACGGTACATCCACTCGTCACCCAACAGACAATTTTAGTCGACTTACGATACATCCAGTCGGTGTTTAAGGGTTAAAATCCCGAAAAATCACGAAACAGCCTACCATTGTAAATTATTCCGACTCATTCAGAATAAGTATAGCATTTCAAATCGTCAAGTGTTATCGTATAGCCTAAACGATCTGAAATGTACTGACCCAAATCGTAGCCTAAGTCTTACGCTATGACACCCAGGTTACTTCAATCTTATGCTAGTTCAAATTGTGATTATATCAATACATTGTTGTTGTGTATATGAACTAAACAAATGATATTAACTAGCTCTTGGCGCATTCTGTGTTCCTAGCTTGAAATACGGTAGTTACATTGGCGTGAGCACAATCTCTATTTCACAACCCTCATCCAAAGCACACCTCAAGAAATTCTCCTTACATTTAGATACACATATCTCCTAAAGTTTCCCTAAATGTACCTTAAGATGAATAGGAATGCTTAAGCGGATTTGTAGACACTGATAATTATGGCAGCATTCATGAGTCCCCACTAGCTCGAACCACTCTGTATCAAGGTTATGAAGAGACTGACTTCACGGCCGTCTTTGACCGATAGCAAATCTTTGACTAACCACAGGACAACAACCGATACCGGTAGTTAAGCACTATTACATGCATACTTACAATTAAGCACACAAAACAGCTAACACAACGCTTTTCATTACTAAATACACACATAACAAAATAACCTTCTTCTACATAATACGCATTTCCACTTTATGTAAATTTAAAAAGAATACATAAAACCATACCACAACTTGTGGAAAAGTACAATCTATCTTGTCGAAGTTTCGACATACTCTCCCGCAAGAAACCTTGTGCCTAAATTATTTACAACAGTCCTGTTCTTACCAATGCTTTTCTGGCTTCTGCAGCTATTTGAGCAGTCCTTCTACTTGGGCGGGTGCTTGACTGAACGCCTTCTGTCACAGGATTAGTTTCCCTTATCTCCTGCCGCAGCTCTAAAGAGTATAACTTAATTACAGGTCTCATAAGCTGGCTATGTGCCGTTCTTAGAGTAGCCACTCTTGGGACCCTGTCTCTCCCCTTGTGTAACTCGATCACTTGGCCCAACTTCCACTTGCTCCTTGGTCCCTCGTCATGAATGAGGACAACTTCCCCTTCCCTGGGCCAAGAGCCATGCACTATTCCTACTCAGTGGGTCTCTCTTAACGTTGTTAAATACTCCCTTTCCCATCTCTTCCACAAGTCGTCACACAACTTGGATACGTACAGGAATCTTTTCTCAGTGAACTCTCTCCGTCCATAGGTAGGGTCACCGGAGATCTCTTCCCAATTTATTACTTCTCTTGGGAAGGACTTAAGCTTTCGTCCAAGGATCAAATGGTTAGGGGTTAGAATTTCCAACTGATTCAAATCCCCGGGTGTGTAACTTAATGGTCTGTCACTGATAATTCCTTCCAGCTCCACCAACACACAAGTCAGTTCCTCAAAACTGAGGAAGTTTTGGCCTATGATCTTTCTTAGGCATGACTTCAGAAGTCCTATCAGCCTTTCCCATATAGCACCAAACCATGGTGCTCTCGCTGGAATGAACTTCCAGTTACACTTTATATCTAACAGATGTTCTTTTAACCTGGGATTCTCCAACATGGTCTTAAGGTATTCTGATGCCGATACAAACATAGTGGCGTTGTCACTCAACATGAGTGCTGGGAAACCTCTTCTGCAACAGAATTTTCTAAAACTCATGAGGAACAAGTCCCAGGACTGGTTGTCAATTAGCTCCACATGTATGCCTCTGGTTATCGGGCATGTAAATAAGATGATATAAGCCTTCTCAGGGCTTTGTCCTTTTCCCTTAACCCATAATGCGCTGGTGTAGTCCACGCCTGTGGTATTAAAAGAATGCTTACATTGCACCTTAAACTCAGGTAATGGAGGAACAATATTGGACCTATACAGCCTCCCCTGCGTTCTCCTACAAATAACACAAAGGTGTATTATACTCTTAGTCAGTTGCCTTATCTGTGGGATCCAGAACTCCTGTCTGACAATTGCCACAATGGCATTTACACCCATATGAGCATTAGCATCATGATGTTCTTTCATAATTACCCGAGTAACATAGCAACTCTTCGGCAATAGTATGGGAAACTTGACAGATTCGGGTAAGTGTGCGTGTTCTAGTCTACCCTTACACCTTATTACCCCGTTGTCCAGGTAAAAATTTCAACCGGTGTACGAGAGCTAGTTTTGGTTTTCTTACCCCTTTCATCAAACTCTCGTATTCCTCTTGGAAATATTCCCTTTGTAAGATGGCAATAGTCTTATTCTTTGCCTCTTGGAGTTCTTCCAAGGTCAATTCACCATGCCTCTTCATACTGATTGAACTCCTACAATTATTATAAAATCGTAGGATCCACGCTGTGGTCCTATAGACCTTTTTAACCTTGCTGAATCTATCCCAATTCAGCAAGTGAGTATAGTAAACCCTCGTATTCGTGTTCTCACGATTCGCGGACTCACGTATTCACGGATTTCTCTTTGGAATGTATCTACCAATTATTTGCGGAAAATTTGCCCATTCGCGGTATTTTTCACTAAGAAATGTTCACTAAATACTGTATTTTCATCTCATTTTCATGACTAAATGCACTTTTTGTGATAAAACTTTTAAAATACTCAGGTAATGCTCGAGTTACGATAATTTACCTCGCAATAATTCGATTTTGCAATGGGGTAAGCAATTAATACCGGTATTTTCAAATTTCATGCCAGCGCAGGCAGCAGAGTAATCAGGCAGTGAGAGAGACCAAATTACAATAGACAACTTTTCCTCCATCTCTTTATCCCATCTTCTAGTTAAAAAAGTAAAAGAGAATGATAAAAGTATTGTTAGTAACGTTATACTCTTGCGTAAATGCGTACAGCCATAAACAACCGACCAAGAAACTGTTGTTTTGCTTATAACCGAATTGGATAACAACAGCCGCTTACCTGTATTTCAACCATCGTTAATTACCGTACGTTACGGCACAAATGACGTTAAGTAGAATAGGACTGATATATTTTTACAATATACTCTTATTCGGCATGGATAAAAGATCGGCAAGGAAATATACTGCTAAATTTAAGCTGCAAGTTGTAGCTGAAGCTGAGAAAACAATGTTCCAGCTGCTAATGACTATACTGTAAATTATCGTGCATCAGCAGCATGGATGAAACTCGATCGTAATTAAAATGGGAGAGAAAGTATTTTAATCAAAACTACTGGGCATGAAAGAACACATTAATGCTATTTTTACGCTGATAAACAATAAATACGTAAAGCTTGTACTATGATGAAATCAAGTGAAAATAGCGAACGGAATCTTGAATTTTTTTTACACAAAACAAAGACCCCCAAAATGGCCATCGTCAACCATCATCTATTAACGAAAATAATGGATAAATTAATTTCACAACGAGACGTATTTTACTTATATTTCGACTTAAAACACTTCTATATTGAAAATAACCTTTGCCCTTATAAATAAGTATCTGAACTCTAGAGATTCATTTGTAACTAGAAACGAAAACACGCTCTGAATTGAGTTAAATGGCGAAATAAACATCAAATGACATTTCAACCCAAAACACTGATCGCTATGAATGAAATTTTTAATACAAAGGCAATATAACAATATATACTGTACAGTGCATTATTACTGGATACAGTGAATTACGGCATAACATTTTAAAAAATCCATGGAAAAGATGCATATTAAATTATGTTGAGCGTTTGTGTCTGATATGCAAATATAGAGTACAGTATAATGTAGGCTATGCTACCATGTATGTATACAATATACCATAGTGTAGGCTAAGCTAATTTTTGTTTGTTATTCAATTTCTCTTTGTATTGAATTATCATAAGTCACTCTGCATGAGCCTCCAGAATTAGCTGATACAGTATTAATAATTACTATACCATGTATGTAAAGAGTATATTTTATAGTGTAGGCTAGGCTACCATATATGCAATTTTCGGTTATCATCACACCCTCAGAACGGAACCCCTGCCGATAACCGGGGACTGCCAGTATACAGAAATATCAACTATACTTGATTCACAACTGAGGCAAAGATCCATTCCATTTGCGGACGAAAATCAAATGGACAAGTTCAGAGCAAGGTCGACAAACCTTAGCCGCCGTGGGCATAATCCTAGGCCTATGATTGATTGGGCTGGATCAAATTTAAATCGGAGAATATGATAGGTCAATTAGAAAAAAACTGTGCATGTTCAGTAACCTCAACCTGGTCAGTGCATACGTACAAGCCTTTGACCCAACCTTCAAAATGCCCTCGACCATAACAACGTACTGTGGCGACCGGAAGAACTAGTGGAGAGCGGGCCTTGCGTTTGGTGACAAAATTGTGTGATTGTGAAATTGTTGTATTTCGGTCGGGTAAGTGTCGTCAGGTGTATTTACGATCGAGAATAAGTTATCTTCTATAATGTTTTGCATGTAATAGGCGACTTACCGAGATATAGGCTAAACAACTGTTGTAAATTTTACCAATTAGTTTTCACACACACAGCTGTAAGCCATATATTTTTAAGGGTAATGTTGTAAGATGACTTTGAAATGATATTAAGGTGTTTTAGGATGATAGTTTAAAGGTATATTTGTTGTTTAAACTATTAAACTGGGCAGTGAACTATTAAAATGACAAATTTTTAAATAATTTGTATTTTTCCTAACATACAAACCTGAGGTCTCTGCATATGGGATAAACTTCCAGCAAGCTGGAAATCCAGCAAGCTGGAAATCCAGCCGTTACACTTTTGCAAGGTGGTTATGGTAACAGCTACTGATGGTAGGGAAGGAAGCAACGCCCACCAAATTGTTGTGCATTCAATTCTACCCAGTTCACCTTTTGGCCCAGGTAAGAGAAAGAGGGGTGGTAACAGGTGGGCCCTTTCTGTAAAGAGCTCAGGTTTGTATATTTGGAAAAATACAAATTACTTTGTATTTCAAATTAAAAGAATGTAATATCCTTGATTCGAAAAGGTTTGGATGAACCCACAGTGTCTGACTATAAAGCTAAGAATAACCAATTGGTTTGCTCACAGTCAGTCCCTCTCTCCCCTTGCTAGAGAGGAAGGAAGGATTTGCATCTACCAATCCAAATGTAGCTAGATTATAGATAGGATACTCAGTGATCTAAATCACCTGCATGCACGCCCATCCAGCATGTGATGGCTCATTTACTGTTCCTCTGGCCACTGGAAGAGGAAAGAAGATAGGAGAAAGGGAGGAGGCCAGTCCCCCACACACCTTAGACAAGATGCAACCTGTCCCTCGAGCTGGGTGAACTATATGACTTGTTAAGCATCCACCATAGGATCCAAGAAAAAGGAGTCCAGGACCTATAGGCAATGTCCCAAAGTAAAAAGATGAATGTGATCTGCACGATTATATTCCATCCTAGTACTCGACTGACAGGCTCTTCCTGAATGCGACGGACAGAACGATGGCCCTGGCCTTGAAAGATCTGGCCGGAAACGTACTGATGCCCACCAGGAAGTTGCAGAGTATGCTCATGATCATCTCACTAGTCAGAGAAGTGACAATTTGGACACCGTTTCTCGGCCAACTCAAAGCTAATGAATGAGTCGTTGGCATTGAGCAGAAAGTCTAGTCTTTATGGAGGCAACATAGGCATCATACTGGAACCACAGGACCATAGAAGTGGAATGATCCATCTCACTGATCACCTTCGAAACATGTAGAATGGCGAAAGGCATAAGCTTCCATATGTAAACGGATACCAAAGATATCTGCTTATTCAAGGGTGTGAGAAAACAGAACAGAACAGCGCCAACTTCAGTAAGTCGAAATAAGGACTATGATCAAGTTTCTTCCGAGGTTGAACAGATTTCCGGAAGTCACGATCCCAAGATCAACTGTCCTTATCTCCTGACTTTAGCAAAGTGAAAGATCTCTGTTAAAATACAACTTATGAAAAATTAACAAATGAGACCATCCGTCGATGGTACAAGTCATAACTGCTAATATTAGGAAACAAAAACCTACCAATACAAACCAAGACATAAATCTCTGGCAGAAGCAGACATAAAGGCCTGTGCTACTCTGTGCAGCAGAAATGTGGGTACTGATCAGCAAAATGGAGATTTTGAAATGATGTAACCACAGAACATCAATATTCCCAGCTGGAGTATGGTGGAAAGATTGTACGACAAAAGAGGGATTGATGTGGCATCAAGAGGCTGGAAAAAAAGACTGAGATGGTTTGAACATGTAACAGGAAGGATAAAAAACAGCTGGTCAGAAAAACTGCACACACAGAAGTACAGTCCAACCTCTTTAATCAGGCACCCTTGGGACCAAGTGACTGCTGAACCACAGACCGCCGGATGACAGAAATCACCCCTAAAACCCCCTATGCAAATAAAGTCTTGCCAGCTCATTCCACATATATACTGCTGTGCTATCAAAAGTAGAACAAAGCTTATGAATAATCACTGTCAATCATTAGGTTTAGCTCCTTGTGAAAATCTGGCCTGGACCATAAGGATCTCCCCAGAAATGCTTACACCTTTGCTACATTGGAGCTTAGCTACATCGGAGCTTAAAACACTACATTTTCTGGCACTTCAAAATTTTCTGGCTTTCAATTTCAGCCAAAACCTAAAAATCTGCTGCTTTAAACCTGCACATCTCAGAGAGAGAGAGAGAGAGAGAGAGAGAGAGAGAGAGAGAGAGAGAGAGAGAGAGAGAGAGAGAGAGAGAGAGAGAGAGAGAGAGAGAGAGAGAGAGAGAGAGAGAGAGAGAGAGAGAGAGAGAGAGAGAGAGAGAGAGAGAGAGAGAGAGAGAGAGACTATGGCCCCGGTTAGGTTGTTACACCAACAGATATCCATTTGCAAATGTCAAACAATTGTTGTATTAAGCATGTTAATTTTAATAAAACTGTTGTTTTACATAATGTATGCAATTATATTTCATGCATTACTGTCTATTATTATCATGTGAGCTTGCTGGCATGTGCTATGCGTGCTGGAACCCAGCGCTGCTATATCCCTTACCCTCCCGATCCCCTACCTACCACGCCCCCACCTGGGGCGGACAAACAGGTTTGCAGGAGGAGGGGTGGATGTCTCCCCTACTGTCACCAGGGGAGGACAAACAAGATTCACTCAGATTTTTAGATTATAAATTATGAACATAGCAATCATCATCACAGCCATTAGTTGCTAAATGAAACGCACTTCGGAGATTCGTTTTTTATATAAATTATCAAAGCTGGGTTTAAAAATGCAGCTTACTGTATTTATAAATACAATACATTAAATGAAGTACAGGTTTGACTTTGCCAGTCTAAGATGTTGCTTTTGCCTCTTCTAAAATATTTTGTGGTGTGCATATTATTAATTTCTTCAGCCACAGCTACAACCGTAAATTTAGTGGTATACTTTCATATCACTTTCCTCTCCATTGCTTGAAAGATGAATAAAGATTGACCTTATTTTTATTTATTGAAGTCATCATTGGAAATTAGTAAATTTTTAACAAGTCAACTACTGTAAAGAAACCCTTAATAAACATGTGTAAGTTATGGTAACTAACATCTGCAAATGGCTCTTTCTCAATTCAAGTGTTTATGCCAGTACTTGCCGTTGTTTATGCCAGTGCCTGTGGGCAGCAGTAAGTGGTAGTTAATTATAATAAGAAACAATATTGCATTCTAAGACAAGTCAGAAGGTTGGTAAGCTTATATTGATGTATGAAGATTTGCATTTAACCAAAAGAACTTTTGCATCTAGGCCTATTTATTAATTAAAAGCTGAATCAGATATAATATTCATTATCAATGGTATCTACCAAAATTGAGACGGGCATAGAAAGCCCACAGTGTATATGATGAAATCATGTTTTTGGACAAAAGTTTAATGACTACATGATACACAAGTATATATGCAAATTACAGTTCTTTTATATGCTGTATACTTTTTAGTTTTAGAGAATGTTTTCGTTGGAAATATACTGTGCTTGTGTATTTATGAAGCAAGCTTTAGTTCCAAAATTTGAAAATGTCCAAAAACTGAAATGAGGTATGGTGCCACCCTTGTAGCCACTCAAGGACTAATGACTGCTGATTCAAAGTACCAGATCATGGGAGTTGCCGGACCAGGGAGCGCCGGATTTAAGAGGTCAGACTGTAGCAGGTTAAAGAAATAAGGAAAGCCAAGGAAATCACTGAGAAAGGGGACAGATACCTGATGAGAATTTAGGCAGAAAGAGCACAGAACAGAAGAGCTCATAAAGCTAATTTTACACATAACCCTATGAAGGGAAGAGCAAGGCAAAAACTTTTATGATGATGATGATAAATTACTTCTTTAAGCAGATGTTCAACAATTTGCTTTTACATCCTATGAAAAAAAACAGATGTTTACTGCTGGAAGGACATAGGACTTTGGCCCAAGGAAATACACAAAACTGGAAGTCTCTCATGCCAAACTCAGCAGTATTGTTACACTACACAATAATCATGATTTTAATTCTTTGTAGTTCAATAATTCAATAATTTATTCTTATGTCCTACAGAAAGAAAATGGATGTTTACTGTTGTAACAGCATAAAAATTTGGCACTAAGAAAATGCACAAAACTGTAAGTCTTTGATGTCAAACTCTGTAATCTAATTACAGTACACAATGACCACAATTTCAATTTAGTGTACCACAATACTTACGAAAATCCCTTATTTTCTGCAGGAAGAAATACAGATGGAAAATCATCCCATTGAGGTAACGGTGATGCCTGCTCACACTGCTCTGGAGTTGGAAACCCTTCGCCTAGTGTCATATCAAGAAGTCCAGAACCTCCACCATTTCTGAAAATAAAATAACAGAACTAAATTAATATATATAAATTTGTTACACAATACCATTTTTATTCAAGTGTTTTCCAATATTTCAACCTTTATCTTTTTAATCTTGTGCAACCAATTAATTAAACTTAAGTAAAACCGTAAAAAACCCAATCAACTGTTTCTGAACACAATCCTCACACATACAAATCAATATAGCTAGAAGACTATGTAGGGATGGTTGAAGCTCAGTTTTGTATATCTCAGGAAAAATATAAATTATCTTCAAAATATGATATTTGTTCTGGCATGAATATAAACCACAGCTCTCATATAAGAGACTTACTCCTAAGATGGGATAATTGTCTCTCAGAATGAACTGGTATAGTTCCATCTCCACTAAGAAATGTCTTTTACCCAGTGATGAAAAGTGAGCAGGGGTAAAAAATAAAAAACCCTACAACCTACTATACAGTCTGACATATAGATGCAGAAGCCAAGGGCCCTGAGCCTTAGAAAGTTTGTCTGAACACTCAAATCTATAAATATTCTATAGGTTCTTGTCCTTCCTAAATGGGGGTCAATCATCAAATAAAGAGGTCGCAATAATAATGCTCCACTCAGAAGCTCTTGTTAAAAAGGAAAGCAGAGGGAGATGCATCTTTTGACCAAAAGTTCTACAATAGGGTACGCTTATGTGACTTGCTTGCACTTTGGCCTGTTCTAGCAAAGAAAAAGTCTGACTGCTGACTTGCTAGAAAAAGGAAGGGAGTTAGGAACTACACCGTATTTGAGTGGCGTATAAAACGCACTTTTAATCAAAAAATGGCCCTAAAAAATCCCCAGCGTCCTATGTACATAATGTAGGCTCAAAATTTAAGAAATTTTGGCGAAATTATCTGTGAACGTCGTAGATGTTAACCTAGCCTAACATTCGGTGTTATCTAATAACCTATTAAAACCAAAGTTTATTATAATTATTTATCATTATACACTTACCATCACCGCAATTACTACTGCTAGTATTATAATCAATATCTCACGTTGTTGTTATACGATATTTTCATTAAAATGTGTTAATATCGTGTATAAATCGTCTGTATGTTCGCGCATTCCATTTACAGACTTATAATGCGTGTGCCACCCTATTGGTGATTATCTCGAGAGCTTCACGGATGACAGGCCGTTCTGTTGGTAGTTGGCAATTCCTGCTAACATTCTCTTTACACATAACAACATGGCCGATCAATTGGTGGTTGACAATTCCTGCTACCATTCTCTTTAGGCATAATAACAAGGCTTCATTGAGTTGATACTTCATAGCTTTCGTGCCCTAGCATTCTCTTTTAAGAATAATAACATGGCTTTGTTCAGTTGCTCACGAGACTTGAGCGTTACATAGGAAACATTTTTATTTATTGGATTTTACCCCGCAAATATGGATCACGAAGCAGAGGCAAAGTTACACTGTTACTGGCAAACTTCCAAGTTATAGAATATGCTAAAGAAACGGCAACAGAGCAGCAGCAAGAATATTTGGTCCTCTTCCTGCTGAAAAAATGAAATGCGTTCTTGGAGGCTGCAAGAAAATAAACTACGGGACGAAGAAAGGAAACCGTAACCTTCGTTTTCAGCCCCACACTGGCCTGCAATTGATGAGGAAATAAAAAAGGGTAGTAGATCAAAGTAACTCAGGCAGGTGTGTGTCTACAAAAATGATCAGGAACAAAGCCAGAAATTTGCACGAACGGGATTGAGAATTTTAAAAGGCACAGAAGAGGGTGGTGTTATCGGTTTATGAAGGAAGGTTTGTCAATGCGAACAAAAATGACAATTGCAGAAAAATGCCAGCTGACTATGATGATAAAATAGTAAATTTTCATAATTTTGTTATAGCTGCCAGAAAAAACTCCTTTTTTTGAACTAAGCCAGATTAGGAAATGGATGAAGTTCCACTAACGTTGATGTTCCATCAAATAAAACTGTGTGAGAAGGGAGCAAAGACTGTTGCAGTGAAAAGTACAGGTCATGAAAAGACACATTATACGGCTGTTCTTTCATGTTCGCCGATGGAACAAAACTGCCCCCTTTTCTTATTTTTAAAAGAAAAACTCTCCCCAAAGAAAAAATACCATGAAGGAGCTTTGGAACAAGTGGATGACAATGCCAAACCACAACCTCACACCAACAGGAAGGGTGAAAAGACCTAGCACTGCAGAAGTCTGTGAATGGGTAAAACAAGCTTGGGATAACATCAAACCAGAAATTGTTGTGAAATCTTTTAAAAAGTGTGGTATCAGCAATGCTCTTGGTGGAACAGAGAATGACACATTATTTCAAGATGATGATGATGATGATGATGCTGAGGGGTTCCTGGGTTTTAGTGGCGAGTCTGGCGGCAATGGTGAATTTTCTGGTTTGAAGAGGAATAAAATTTGATGGCCTAGTTTTTCTATTTTGTTATGCTCACTTGTTATGATGTCTTTACGTTTTATTATTTTATTTTCCTAACTTTGGCAATAGTAAAGTTTCTGTGTATGGATTGTGTTTTCTTCTTCCCCAAATATTTTCCATAATCATTTTACTGTACATCACCAACTTGTCGTCTGCGCTTACAAGCGATGGTGCTGCCACTAACGGTATGCATATCAAGCCAAGAGTCAGCTTTCAGCTGCAGTGATGAAAGCATTAGTAAATTCCCAGAAGCTTGATTGCAAACTTTTATAATATATAATGGATATATATAACATATATTACCGTAAGTAACATCTTTATTAATGTTTTTGTTGATTCTGCTGGTAGAAACAATGTTTACAAATGAATGTGTTGCAATCTATTGGTAAACCTATGAGGTAACTTTCAGCAGCAGACCGAGCTTGTCGATCGTAATGATAAATGGCTGATTGTAAAATACATATTTTGATAAATATAAATATGGTAAATAACTTCTTTATTAATGTTTTCTTGATTCTGTTGGTAAAACAATATGCATATGATAACCTAATACTACAGTTTTACTTACCAAAATCATATGAGCATAGGCTAGGAAACCTTATTTTTCCCTCAATGTCCTGCTGAAATTGGGGCGCGTCCTATGCAGACATGCGTCTTATAAGCCATCAAATACGGTAGTCATTCTTCCATTAAACCCCAGCCTTATGTCACCCTCCCACCTCAGTTCACATGGAGCTTAGGTAGCTACACAATCTGTTGAGCACCCAACACAGGTCCTCATAAGGAGGTGGGTACAGGCCTGTGGACAATGTTCCTCAATCAGAATGAGGTACAGTTGGTATGACAATGCCAAATTATTCCCTCATTACTTGCAAAACAAAAACACTTCTCTTAAAACAACAAGGATAGGACAATGCCCCTAATTTCATGAGCTTATGCATGAACAAGAATGCTTTAAAACTCTAGCCAGGTCTGAGAACAGAAACACATCAGAGGTGGGGTGTTCCATGGACTTAAACAGGGGGTTCCTATCATCCACATATCTGGCCAAATCGTCCCTTACTTCCTGTCTCAGAGACACAGGATAAGAGGGAAGGCCAGGAGCCTGCCATAGTTGCTTCTGGAACCACTGAAGTGAACACTGGTGCCATACAGAACAAGCTGCTCCAAGGACAACAGGTGACTGAAAACATTCTGCTAAAACCAAGCTGGTTGTTCCTGCCAGGGAACAAACTGCACCAATACTTTCCCATTGTTCCTGCCATTGCATGAACCATGCTCTTACTGCCCTGAAAACTTCCTGACACAAAAATCAGACAGAAAGGCCCTACAGTGTCTACCAGCATGCCCTGGAACTTTGCATGCTGATTAAATATAAGATCTGGTTTCTCCCAATTTCTTGCAATCCTTAGATTGCAACAATAAGTGAGAGGCTGCCTCTATCCTAGCAACTGTGCCTCCAAGGATAAAAGAACCAGCCAGCCAATGAGATAGTGAAAAAGGTCCTTCCTGTAAGAGTGGGCCCAAACTGAAACCAAAATAAAATAAACATCTAAGTAAACACCTAAGCAGTCATTGCCTGCCCAAAGCACTCAAATCAGAAATAAGATCATTCACATCCAAAGATGGCATGAAGTCCTCCTATCTGATAGAGCCCTACACAGTGTGTTGTCTCCATCTTGAACTGAGTAAAAAATAAATTTGTTCAATCCTGATAATTGGGACACTATACTCTACCATGTGGTGTCTTTCAAGTTCTCGAAGGCCTAAAGGGAATTGGAGGCAAGCTTTTGGGATTGGCTAAGCCTGCTGTTTTGGGTTCAGGGAAGGCTTAGTCCTTCCCAGAACCACAACAGGGAGTCAAACCTTCTTTCTTGCAAAAGGGCCTGGGTTCTTCCCATCCTTTTGGCCACCCTTTGGGCTCTGGCCCAAAAGGCAGACAAGGGAGAGGGGGAAGAAGAAGGAAGATGCTTAAGTAAGTAGTCCTCTACAACTACTGTAAGTAGGGAATGCCTGTCATGCCAGTGAGCAATGGTAGTGATAGAGCAAACCTCTGGTTAGTCTGTCGTTTGAGACCTTTCAACGATGGCTGCTTGCCCCTCTCTTGCATACGGATCCACTTTTCAGCCTACATTACAGAATTGCCTGTAGCTAATCATGTTAGCTGAGAGGAGGGAGAGGCTGGAAAGTATGCTGGAAGTTGTAAACCAGTCCAGTGGCTTCTACTTTTGATTCTTCCTGTTGGAGGTATTGACGGTATATTTCAATGATGAAAGGTTCTACAACCTGCCTCCAACCTCCCATCACTTCCTCCAACAGAAAGAATTGACTGTAGAGACAACTGGACTGGTTGTTTACAACTTCCAACATATTCTCCAGCTTTGTCCTCATCTCTGCTAAGATGACCAGAGCTTCGGGCAACCCTGGACAGTGGAGCTATGGGCAAGAGAGGGGGAGAGCAGCAGTTCTTGAAAGATAGTCTACAATGGTCCAAAGGACAGACTACCCACATGTCTGCTCTATCACTACCACATTGCCTGCCTTCATGACAAGCATCCCCTTACTAGAGAGGAGGACCACTTACTTCAACATCTTCCTTCCATCTTCTTCCCCTTGCCTGCCTTTTGGGCCAAAGGCTGAAAATGTGGCCAAAGAGGATGGGAAGAATCCAGGCCCTTTTGCAAGGAGGAAGGTTGGACTCCCTGTTATGGTTCTGAAAAGGACTAAGCCTTCCCTGAACCCAAAACAGCAGCTCAGCCAAAACCAGAAGTTTGGCTGCAATTCCCTTCAAGTTCTAGAGAACTTGAAGGACACTGCTTTTTAAATTAGAAATCTCAGCTATCACAACACCTATCCTCTACCACTGCTTCACCTTCCCATTCAAAAAAGTAAAGGAGTGTCCAACAGCAATGCATTCTGCTAACTGAGGCTACTCCCAGCTGAAATATGATGAGAAAAGACTAGGCAGAGTCACATCAATTTGTCTGATAAGAAGTCAGCGCCCTTCCTCCAGACACCAACGTCTCCGAAGCTTTGCAGTCATGTTAGAATGACACTCCAACCAAGCCATCAAGTGTGTTCAACCATATCTTGAGCCTAATGCTGTTTGGATGGAGGCAGTGGCAACCAACAGGCTTCTAGGTGCTTCAGAAAAGGAAGTGCCTCCCACTCAGAGTCTTTCCAAAGAAAGGTTGTTCAATCAGCTGCAGAATGCTGGATCAATATTAACAAGAGTATGTTCACTGTCCTCTGGCATGTCAGAACTGGGGAAACAGCTTGCTAGGTCATCTGGAGACCATGAAGGTAGCCTGCATGGTTTTTGTAGGAAAAAGACCCTAAATCCCTCACAAACCAAGAAGAATCCTCTCCCACACTGGGGATTGTGGTCAAGAGCAATCAGACTTACTGGTGACATTCACAGAACCATAATTCCAAAGATCATGGAACACAACATGAATGACCTTAAATACATCAAGTAAATAGGAGCTTTCCCCTTGATGGGGAAACTTAAGAATGTGAAACACACAATTGCATTCATACTACTCCTTCACTAGTTATCCTTGCAAAAGTTTAACGTCAACAATATCAGCAGATACATAACATGTAATAAACAGTAATAAACAAATAATGTAAAGGAATCTGAATACTATAAACCTTCTGGAAGGCATGTGTAACTATATTATGAAGCTTTGGAGCATACCAATAGCACTACAGTTTAAATCTACTGTATGTTATTCAACTATCTACTACATAATGCCTTCAATGTTTTCGAATATTATTTATCCTCACAATTTACAATCAAATATCTTCCTTTAGTCACCCATTAAGGGACGCAATAATTTTATATATCAAACACTTAGTACAAAATTCAACTTTCTGGGACAGATATACCATGTAAGGTAAGAAGTGTAACCTTACTGGAATGACTTTGTCGGATGGAGTGGAGTTATTTGGGGTTGTGTAGCAAGGAGAGGCTTCCTCTTCAAGACATGCTGGCCAAGTCTAAGAGCTTCAGACTCAACTGTGTGTAGCAAACTCTGTAGATCCAGAAGCAATTCTGAAGGGGAACCTCTATTCTCAAGTTGATCTCTCCTCATATTACAACTCAAAAATGTGTGGCCATCTTGCTGATACTGAAAACAGTCTTGTCCTGTAGAATAAAAATCAAAGCATAAAATTTGAGCTACATGTATTGCAAGTATTAAATAGTAAGGATTTTTTCACCAAGTCATCTTCAATGTTCTGTACATTATCAAACATTCAACAGCAAGAATAAAAAAGATAATATAAAAGAAAATTAGTTTAGATTAAATTTTTTCACACCAACTCATTACATGTAATTAACTTCTTTGTACCCTTGAAATCTTATATTAATAAAACACTAATTAAAAACTACCATTACTAAGAATGGTTCTTTACTCCCATCCAAAAATGCACATGAGCAATTAGGCAATTAGCAGAGTCAAGGAAATAAAAATTAATCAACACAAGCTTACACTTAACTTTGCAACATAATCCTTAAAAAGAGTTGAAATCTGCAGTGAACCAAAGGAGATCTAACTTTAATAAGATGCAAGAACACCTCACTATTCTGGATTATAAGGAAGAGATCAATGCCAGATTTGCCAGAAAACTGCAAGAATAGCCTACAAAGTTTTACAGCTTAGTTCAGGCCACAAACCAAGAATTTACTATTGTAAGCTAAAAATACAATAAAGATTTAATGCAACATAACTTATAACAAACACATCGACTAAGTTATAAAACATCAAAATATCAAAGGTATGGATTTTTGTTAGGCTAATCCACAAAGGCTTATAAAGTATCCTTTATAACAACAAATCAAATATATTCACTACTATACAGTACAGTACTTACACAAAGTTATTCATGTATTAATAAAGAAATATGCTTAACCCTTTCATATCTGTATAGTTATCACATCACTGAGGGCATGAGCCCCGATGTGTCTGGGAGCGCTCGACAGTGCGAAAAATAATTATTTAAATTCCAGTAAAAATATAAATTTTATGCCAACAACGTTCATTTTTTTGCTGTCCTTTTTTCTAAATGTTTATATTTTATGGTGGAATAGTCAGAATAAGAGTCCCAGCCCTCTAAATACAAAAAATGTGAGTTATTGCACGAAAAAAAAAAAATCTTTATTTATTTTCATATTTTTAGTTCGTAACCCAAAAACTATGAATGTCAGGCGAATGAATTATTTTTTATGAGAAAGCCAACAAAATTCTCTAAATATCGACATATAAAAGAATGGAAAACGAATAAGTCCAGCTGGTGAAAAATTGATAGAAAAAAGGCCAAGAAACAGCGCTCTGCCTTGGCGTATGGTGAAATTGTCGCCTAGAAAAAGATTTTTTTGAGAGCCCTATCTGGTTATATTTTCATAAAATTAACTTTGTAAATATCACGAAAATGTAAATAAAGTTGAAGAATAATGTGAGGAGTCAAGAAAAATGGCTTTAGTGAGCGACAACAGTTTCATTTTGGCGTTATAAATTGATTGGAAACGAAAAAATGTTAGTTGTCAACATTATCGTTATTAAAAATCAAAGCTATAACGGTTGGCCAATGGATTATTTTTTTATGAAAGCCAACAAAATTCTCTAAATATTGATATATAAAACAATGAAAAACGAATAAGTCAGTTGGTGAAAAATTTATAGAAAAAGGGTATGAAACAGAGTTGATTTGCCCACATTATGTATGAGAATATGGCTAGAAAAAGTTTTTTTGAAAAAGGAAGCCCTATCTCAGTTATTTTTCACTTAAATTACTTTGTAAATATCTGAAAATGTAGAGGAAAAGTTTGTAGAATAAAGTGAGAGTCAAGAAAAATGGCTTTAGTAGCAGCAACAGTTTCATTTGGCGATTACTAAATTATTAAGCGAAAAAAATGTTGCAGTTGTCAACATTATCGTTTCGTGACTCAAAGCTACTCTTTCTGAATGGCTGAATGGTTATTTTTATGAAGAAAATAACAAAATTCTCTAAATATTGATATATAAAACAATGAAAAACAATAAGAAGTCCAGTTTAATGAAATTTATAAAAAGAGGGTAAGAAACAGAAGCGATTTGCCAGTATGGTGAAATTGTCGCTAGAAAAAGATTTTTGAAGAGCCCTATCTAGAGTTATTTTCATAGAAATTACTTTGGCAAATATACTACGAAAATGTGAGGAAAAGTCGTGGAATAAAGTGAGTCAAAAAAATGGTTTGGTAGCAGCCAGCAGTTTTATCTTGGCGTTATAAATTGATTGAAAGCGAAAAAATGTTACCCGTTGTCAACATTATCGTTCGTGGCTCAAGGCTATAGTTAGGCGAATGGATTATTTTTATGAAAAGCCAACAAAATTCTCTAAATATTGATATATAAAACAATGAAAAACGAATAAGTCCAGTTGGTGAAAAAATTTATAGAAAAGAGGGTAAGAAACAGAGCGATTTGCCCGGCGTATGGTGAGAATTATCGCTAGAAAAAGTTTTTTTGAAGAGCCCTATCTCGGTTATTTTTCATAGAAATTACTTTGTAAATATACGAAAATGTAGAGGAAAAGTTGTAGAATAAAGTGTGAGAGTCAAGAAAAATGGCTTTGGTAACGGCAACAGTTTTATTTTTGACGTTATAAATTGATTGAAACGAAAAAAAGTTACCGTTGTCAACATTATTGTTCGTAGCTCAAAAGCTATAACAGTTAAGCGAATGGATTATTTTTATGAAAGCCAGCAAAATTCTCTAAATATTGATATATAAAACAATGAAAAACAGATAAGTTCAGTTGGTGAAAAAGTTATAGAAAGAGGGTAAGAAACAGAGCGGGCGATTTGCCGGCGTATGGTGAGAATTATCGCTAGAAAAAAAGTTTTTTGAAGAGCCCTATCTCGGTTATTTTCATAGAAATTGCTTTTGTAAATATACGAAAATGTAGAAGAAAAGTTGGCAGAATAAAAGTGTGAGTCAAGAAAAATATCTTTTTGTAACAAACAACAGTTTCATTTGGCGTTATAATTTGATTAAAACGAAAAAATATTACCGTTGTCAACATTATCGTTCGTAGCTCAAAAGCTATAACAGTTAGAAAGCGAATGAATAATTTTTATGAAAGAAAACCAGTAAAATTCTAAATATTGACATATAAAATGGAAAAACAGAATAAAGTCCAGTTGGTGAAAAAATTGATAGAAAAGGGTGAGAAACAGAGCGCTCTACTGACCTATGGTAGAAAATTATATTAAAATTTTTTTTTGAAAGCCTATCTCGGTTATTTTCATAGAAATTACTTTAATAAATATACGAAAAAGTGAGAAAAGTTGAAGAATAAAGGAAAAGTCAAGAAAATGGCTTTGGTAACGGCAACAGTTTCATTTTGGCGTTATAAATTATGAAGAAAAAAAAGTTACGTTGTCAACATTATTGTTGTGTAGCTCAAAAGCTATAACAGTTAAATGATGAATTATTTTTTTATGAAAGCCAGAAAAATTCTCTAAATATCGACATATAAAAAAATGAAAAGCAATAATAAGTTCAGTTGGTGAAAAATTGATAAGAAAGTGAATTGTTAAAAAACAGAAGCAATGCGCCAGCATAAAAGTGAAAATTATCGCTGACATTTTTTTGAAGGAGGTCCTACCTCGGATTTTTCATAGAAATTACTTTAGCAAATATACAAAAATGTAGAGAAAGGTTGAGGAATAAAGTGAGAGTCAAGAAAAATAAGCTTTATTAACAGCAACAGTTTCATTTTGACGATATAAGCTGTTAGAACAAACAAAAAAATATTTACGTTATCCAACATTATCGTTAAATTAGCTCAAAAGCTATAACAGTTGGGTGGATGAATTATTTTTATGAGAAAGCCAGCAAAATTCTCTAAATATCGATATATGATAATGAAAAAATGAGATTCAGAAACCCTACTAAAATCCAGACATCTCTTATATGATGCACTAGCAAATTTCGCTAGTTTTACGTAAAAACTTTGCGAAAGCATGTTGGAAACTGTTCTCGATTGGCGTAAGCTGTATATAAAGCAGCCACCGTGTTACCCAGCCTCAAATACGCGTAGTCTCTGACAGTGTGGCCTGTCAGGCCTGCGTTAGGTGCGATCAGCTGATGTCATTATGAGAAATTTTCACGCCATGGATTTGCGCATGCGCAGTAGAAGAACTAAAAAATTTATAGAAAATAGAGATACCAAACAGAAGTGTTTTCAATAATGTAATCTAATTTTATAAAAAAAAAAATGTAAGATACTGAGAGAAGCGTGGTAGGATCAGCTGATTTCATTGTGGGAGTACTATGCCAGGGAATTGCATGTAGTATAGGCACTGCTTGCCTGGCATATCGATGCCTGAGTTACCGCGGTCAGGTATGCTTTAGCCTATGGAAACCACCAAATGTCCGAGAAAAAAAAAAAAATTTACCCTACCACACATTAAAATGCCGGTCAAATTTCGCTGAGTCGTCAGTCAGACAAGAAAGGGGGTAGGGGTTATTCGTAATATGAGCGTCAATTGGGCAGGAAAGGTTAACCTTCTTTTCACTGTTCACTAACAAAGTTTAAATGTAAAACATCAAAAGCAATGTTCTGAAGCTAAAAGTGCACATAAGCTCTTTAGGTATGTTATATAACATATAAATAGTTAATTACTCTACAGTAGTGAATTACTGAAAGGTTTCAATGCATTAACAATACAAGAATTTCATCACTTTCAACGGTTCTCTTTGCCTAGGTAAAAATATAAAAGTTCATAACATGTTTTGAAATATCAAATTATCAAATTACCTTTTGTGAGACTTTTGACATTATTTCATCCTCTACAGCTTTATGGGGAGTGGTACTGCCATAAGGCCCCATTATAAAGTAGGTGAGCATTGCTACCTTATGACCGAAGGGATTTGCTTCAAATTTTTACCACTTTTGAACAACGAATACTGAAGGTACCCGAGTATGGAAATAACAAAAATTTTACCTCCAAGTTTATAAATTTTACCGTTGAAAAAAAAATTACCCCAGTTTTCATAAATATAAAAAAAGTTGCACTCAAAAATACTTTTCATTACATTAAATTAAAGATATATAATTATACTACATGCTGTGAAAGTTTCAATAAATTTGGTTCAGTCTTCTTCAAGGTAATTTATTGACTAACAAGTTATCTCATGAACAAATGCAGTAAATGCAGGTACAGTACTTCAAGACAACAAGAAAAACACCTTCATGCTTGCTAAAGGGTTGAGGGATGAGGTCATTAAGAGGAAAATGACTGACTAGAATCTTTTGACTAGTAGTTCATGATCCACTGCAACAACCACACTATGAGAAATATTTGTAGATACTATGCCAAAAGGCTACTTAAAAGCTTAAGAAAACTTACCAAGAGCAAACGACTGCTCTGAAGATAGCAGAGACCTCTTATTATAAGTAGAGACTAACAGAAATGGAAGGCATTTGAACAATGAAGACCTTGATTCTGAGAAACATCTATTAAGCAATATCATGAATCTGTCAAGGACAGAATGAAAGATGATTTGAAAAAGTCCAATTCCGGTGGCTTATGAGAAGGGATAGACAAGAGCAAGTGAAATAGAAAAATACATACTGCAGGGAGCATGACTTTTAGAGCCCACCTAAGATACTAAAGAAAAATTTCAGAGGAGCAAGGTAAGAACAACAGTTGGGAAGAACCACTGTTGGAAAAGGTATGGAGCCACTAAAGCATTTACAGGGGTGTGGGCAAACAGGAATAGTCTTGCTGGCAAAAAATATAAAGAATGCATTCAACAGGAGCCCAAAAGCAACAAGTGAAGCCGTGAGGACCACTGCAAAGACAATTTAGACCTGATCACTGACAACAAAAGAAACTTAAGCTTATTCTTACTAGTGACAGACGGCCAGTGGAAAAGTGGCCCAAACCAACAACTAAAAAGTGGTCTTAAAGGCAAAGAGGACTACAAAGATAAGCTGCAGGTCAGAGTCAAAGTCACAGCAATTCTGCTTCCTTGACTAGACAACCTTTGTTTGGTACTCCAACAACAGGGCATTCACATCTCCAACCAAGTGCCAGCAACATCAAAATCAAGGAAACCGCTGGAATAAAAATACTTTTTCAACAGCTACTGTGGAACTGCTGTTGATGCAGAATGTGAAGAATGTCTCCCATGGGATGGATCCAGACTCCTAGCATAAAACAAAATAGCATGGAAGGAACAATCACAGAGACAACTGTGATGTATCAACTTCCCAAAGAGGAACCAAGAAAATAACCTTACAAAGCCATGCCCATAGGACAAAAGTAATGGATAAAACTCCACAAGAACCTAGTAAACAAAGAGCTCCTTCCTCTAAAAGACAGGGCAACCTTGAGACAGCATGTGTCTGTATCACCATTTGCATTGCATCACCCGAAAACAAAGCAGCAAGAGTCCTGTGATGCCCTGAAGGAAAGCGCAGATTGTGTAAAGTGACAAAATTCCTTGATGGCATTTTGGCACTTCTTTACAAATAATCCCTGATGGCCACAGTCAGAACTGAGGCAAATATCATAGAAACAATCCTGAGGGCTGGAAAACTAGGTTGTGTTTACATCTGTCCCTTAGCTAAGAGTAGTAAAGGAAGTCTTGCATGCCAATCCCTGGATGATGCCAAAAATAAGCTTTTTTTTAAAATCTGTTACCTACCAACATCACATAGAACATAGCAGAAGAACAAAGTGAGATTGAAGGAGCACCAAAGAGAAGAAACTCAAAACCTAAGACCCCACATGCAAAGGCTCTCAGATTTTCTAAATCCTCTAAAGACAAGCCCTGACTGGCAGATGAGAGGTAGGAGGGGAAAGCACTGTTAATTTCTATGGGAACTTCTGCCTGGAACTGATGAAAAAGGGACAAGGCTGCTTACCCATGACGTTAAAAAGAGAGAGAACAAGCCCAAGAACACCAAGAGTAAAGCATGTTAAAAGCAGTAAAGGCTAAATTAGTGTTCTGCAAAATCACACAAGGTCAAAAGGGAAGAGCAAAGGCTAAGGAAACATGGTAACCATCCACCACAGACATCATAAATTCCCTCAGAACCCTCAGGGAGCAAAGCTCCATCAAAAGGGGGGCACACCAGGAAGGACCTAGTTGGATGCACCTCCCAATATCATTGCAACCACCATCATGCAAAGCAAGGAACGAACATGAATCAAGAAATGCCCAAGGGAGAGGAAACGCCTAAAAAGCCCTGGCTATAACTACTTCTGAAGGAAAACCGCTAGCAAGAGAGACTGGTGCACCCAAGCCTTCTACTCCTGTTATTAATCAGGGAGAAAGTCTCACTATAGTAGGAAACACGTGAACAACCCTGCAGCAGACCAGCAATCAAATGATGAGCCAGCAATTTGGGAGCAACCTTATGAAGCTTTCACTACGTGGAAAGAGGAAGGCAATGCTCAGCACTTAAGGGATTGACAACATATTGCTGAAAACACAATCTCCAAGGCATGAGAATGAATGGCAAACAACCAAGCTTGCTAGAGGAAGACCAATTGTTATCATCTTGACAATCCATCATCAAACCAAAAGGCAACAACTGAAGCATGTTTTCAAATTAATGAAAGATCAACAAGAGAGATTGGCAGGTGTACTGAGGATCTCTGCTAAGGAGGTCATTCTGTAGAAGCAAAAAAATTACTGGCATGACCAAGACAAACAAAAGGAACACGAAGAAGACTGTGTATCTCTTGAAAAGGTTGAGCAGTTGACATAGATAAGGGCAGCAAAATGGAACATTCAACACATGGCAGAATCAGAAGTCTGGGCAACTCAGGGACACAAGAGGAGAGGAGAGAACTGAAGTGAAAAACCCAGAAAACACCTAAATCTTGTGAAGTACTAGTGGTGACACTTCTCTTAAAGATGTCATGAGAGATGACAAAGCAGATGGTTCAGGTGGGGTTAAATTGCAAAACAACTAGAGGGGACAGAAACCCCAATGCAACTTCTACATCTCCTGGAAAAGGGGAAGGGGAAATGGCAGCAGGTCCTTAGCAGCACAACTGCAAGCCAAGGAATAAAGAACCTGGACTGCAGTAGAAACCCAGAAAAAAAAAGCATGGATAACTCCAAGGGACATAGCAAGGACCCTGGAACAGCAAAAGGGCAGTAAGTAACATCAAAGCTGCAGGGAACACAGAAAAAGCTGATTTTGTCAATACAGTGGCACCCAGTCATGCAAAGGCAGGGGACACATGGGCAACTATGGACACAGGAGGCAGGTGGATACATATGGGCCAAAGTCACAGGATAAGCACAAAAAAAGGACCAAGAATTCAGAGGGAGGTCAGGGCAGATAAAGTCAAGTAGGAAAAATTTCAAGGAAGAAGCAGCAGACATGACTGACACAAGAACAAGAGCCAGAAAAGGAGGGTCATGGCCAGAGTTCCAAGGAGAAAAAAATGAAACCGGCCAACTGGACAAGGAGCAGAGCTCTATACAGAAATGTCTTGGGTCATACTTCTCCAATATCATTTTTTTAGGGATAAAATGATGGTCTAGTCAGGTGAGTACTTGAGTTAAAAGTTCAGTATGGGAACTGAACCTCATTCCCAGCAGTGATACACCGATAGTAAGGGAAAGGAGACAAAAAAGAAAGGGTTGGCAATGAGATGTAAAAGCCTCCCCTGACGAGTCACGAAAGACAGAGATTAGACTACAGTGCTAACAAAAAGTAGGCTGGAAGCACCAACTGTTAGGAACAGCACTACACATGTTGCTCACCACAAGGAGAACCTAATAATCCTTTCACAAAGGGGGCATGAAAGAATGACTGGCCCTACCATCTTGCTACACAACACTGAGGTTTGATTAAGTATACATACTATACCACTATGTAAGTGCTGGGAGTGGGCAGACCAACAACAATACAGTAACACAATAATAATCAATAATCCATATGGCCTTAAAAAGAAAACAACGCAAACGAATGTTTTTTTATTGCGATATTGTTTTTCTTCTCCCTGCTTGTACTGACCTTGTGGGAAGAACATTATCTTTATTTGCACAAATGAATTATAACCTTGGCTTTAAAGAAATATTTGACATATTCACCAATCATTATTCTTTTCTTTGCATATTAATGGTAAGTTTTATTTTTGCTTTGCTCACAGTAGCAGTTGCCTTACTGCAATACAGACAAAAACACAGAGTAAGGCAACTGTTATTATGTAAAAAAAGAATAATGAATGACAAATATGTAAAATATTTCTGAAAAGCCTAGGTTATAATTAGTACGTGCAAATAAAGATAATGTTCTTCCCACAAGGTCAGTATAAGCAGGGAGAAGAAAAAGAGTAACACAATAAAAATTGTTAATTCAGATTGAACTAAGAATGAAAACATCAAAATAGAAATGAATAAAAAATGGGATGAAAAGGCAAGGTAACTGTTTCCCAGAACAGAGCAAAAACAAGATTCACTGTTTTTACTTAAAATTAATCTACTATAAATATTTAAAAGTAAATATTCTCTGAAAATCCATTCTCAGATTTCAGTAACATGAATAAACACACAAAGGATGTTTAAGTCTAAAGCCTTCAAAATGTGAGATACTGGATACATTCTTGATTTTACCGTAGAAGTACTGAGAATCTCCAAGAATGACTCAGCATGAGCAAAAATACTAAAAAAAAACAGAAAAAAGCCTGGCAAACGAGATAATCCAAGCAAAAATATAAAAGGAATTCAAGAAAAAAGAACTTATGAACGTCAAACAGAAAAAGCAAGTACTCAGTGACAGATCAGTGACAAGATGCCAACACAAGCAAAGGTCACTAAGAGCAAAAATCTAAATACTTATAATACATCTATGAACTTAAAATATGAGAATGTGAAAAAAAAAGCCCAAGAAAAAAGTATATTAAACAAGATAACAGGGCAAGAACTCTATACAGATTGTACAATGCACAGCATACATCCAACACCATTAAACTAAACAGAAGAATGAGAAGAGTTAGCTCGCAGACACTGAACTAAGAGCCTTGACTGCAGAGTAAGATTTTTCTTCTTTTAACTCTTCAAACACTATGGATGGATTTGTTTCCCAAGAAATGTGGCTACTAGTGCTTAATGGGTTTTATACGACAAAAAAATAAATGGTTGCACATAGACAAATACAACTTACACACACACAACTCCCATCCTGAAGTAGACACAACTGGTTGATTTTAAATATGCACTGGGGCAAAAGTAAGGTCAAAATGCCAAAAACAATCGCAGCAAAAGTCACTTATAAGTTACAAGATATTTCCATCAATCTACACATTTATGTATTTCAAATTCATGCTGAAAATACTCTCATTAAAAGTAAAAATAATAACTCTACTCCAATTGCCTATATCAAGCATTTATAATGCTTAAAAAACACAGTAAGGAAATAAACTAATATTTGATATTTCACAAAGTCGATACACACTTCATCTTCTTGCAATACTAAGCAACAATAAAAAAATCAATTTACATCCTATTATTTTTTCATATGCAATATTCCCTTACCTCTCCCATCTGAACTTTCCCGAATTTTTTGCTCTTCATATTCAAGACGGGATTCCAACTTCATTTCTGGAGTGGCTTGTTCCAGTAGCAACTTTTGTTGCAATGAAAGCCATTCTTCATGTCGTTTCTGATAATCCCGAAGTTCACCCAAAGTGCGTTGGAGAGACCTCAACAGAAAGCATATGAATTAATCTTACAAAAAAATTACACGATAACAGCCATGTACAATTGATTGGTAAACTGATCACTAATATAAAATTCAATTTTCTCTAGCTAAAATCTATGCCCAGTCACCATTCAGCTGATTATACAATCTCTGCCCTTTTTCTGGATTATACTGTACAACACTGTACAGTTGTCTTGTAAGGTTAATATTTCTATTTCATATACATATTTCACTCTGTTATTCTTGAAATGCAGGGTAGTTTAAGAGGGCGCCGACTGCTTTTTTTCAAGGAATTATCAATTTTTAATTATTGACGAATTTGGACTAGTTAACCATAAATGCCAAGGCCTCTATTTACAAAGTGTCTGCCCTATGGCGTGGGTTTGAGAGTTAGTGATGAAGCGGAAAGAAGTTTTTAAAAATCACAACATGTAGTTTTTAAGACTAAGAGTTCATTTTTGGCTCCTTTTTTCTCATTGCCTGAAGTTTAGTATGCAACCATCAGAAATGAAAAAAAATATCATTATCATATATAAATACTGGAATATATGACAAGCGCAAAAAAAATGTCATATATAATTGCATACAAAAATCGCTGTGAGCAAAACGAGTTTACAGCTAATGAGTTTTTTTCATTGTATTGTACACTAAATTGCGATGATTTTGGTATATAACAAATTGTAAAAGCGATCAAAGCAACTTACAAAAAATATCACAAAATGATGCATGAGATTCGTAGACAAAACCCCGGGAAAAGTTACGATTGTACGACAATCCCTTAAGGAAGACCAAGGCAGCGTATCTGCATTTCATTAGAACCCTGCCATCTTGTTCTGCACCCACGGCAGGAAGGTGCAGAACCTAATTGGTGTGTGGTCTCTTCAAGAAAAAGAAGGGCCGACACCGAGACAATTGTTTCATTAAACTAAATAAAAGCAACACCTCTGTCCCATAGTAGATGAGGGCAAGTTAAGCATTTACAGTGATAAATTGTCGGTCCGAGTGAGCCTGCTACTATACGAAGCAAAACAGTAGTTTTTCACCCTCTACAGAAAGGAAGGGGTTAGCACTGGGTACTGGGACCAGCCACTCAGGGGATCTTTAAAAGAAAACAACAAATTCCTTTGTTTCCACAGTGCCAATAATTTGCAGCACTGTCATTAATTGAATAGCTTACTTCTCTCTCTCTCTCTTTCTTTACCTTCTTTCTCTCCCATTCATTTATTACACTCTGCTAGGGTAGAGTGCCTCCTCCCATATAGCCTAGTTGGACTCAAGTAAGGGTTCTAGGAACACATTGGCACCATAGTGCCACCAATCAAAACAAATAGAAAATAAAAATAAAAAACCAGACAAAGGGAACACAGAAGAAAGTCTTTCTGGAACCTAACCTGCACCAGTGCCTAGGATACTGAGTGCCACCAGTGTGACCTGTGCAGTACACCCAACCACTGTGCCTGCATACTTTTGAAAGGGTGCATTAAGCTGAAGGACACTTCCTACGCTGCCCAAATGCGCGATGCGACCGGTTGAACACCCTTTAAGCAAAACCATGGCAGCCGAGGAGTATAAAACCTTCCTGGGGCTGGGGGTGGCGGCAGGTCTCACCCGACTCAGGAACACACCTGGGTCAAAAGGCAAGTGGACAACTTGGCAAGTAGGAGAAGGAAGAAAGACTTGAACAGAGGAAGTATGAAGAAAGAACAAAGGGCGTATGAAGCCGAGCAGAGGAAGTATGAAGAGCGGAGCGTATGAAGCTGGTGAAGAGGAAGTATGAAGAGCGGAGCGTGTAAGAAGCGGCAGAGGCAGCTAGAAGAAGACAGAGAAAGAAGGAGACGACAGCATGAGTTGGCCTGCAAGGGAGAAGTGAACAGCCCTCAGGAGAAAAGCTTGAGCTAAAAAAGCGAAGAATAAATGCGAAGCTGGCTAGACAGCAAGCCTCCAGCCCTACACCTGCACCAGCGCTCCAATTTCAAGCATTAATTTACAAATTTAAGTGGAATGAGGCGAATGACATGGCTGGAGAGATCGAGCTCTTTCGATAACTACAGCACCACGGTGGAGAGGGCCTTAATACTAGCCAGCATGCTTATGGGTGAAAAGCCAAGTCAGCGCTTGCTCACTGGAGAAAAGCCAGAGAGGCAACATGGCAGAAGTTAGTAGAGTCATTACAAAGGCCTAAATAACCCCAGAAAAATGAGACAGCGGTTCCGAGTCTTGCCAAGGATGTCGGCTGGTCTTGGGGCGCAGTGGGCCTGTCACAAGGCCAGTCTGGTACCGCTGGTTAAACTCCTTTAGCCTGCCGCGATGTTTGAGGATTTTTTCAATCGGACCTTGCTGGAGACCTTTGCCAATGTGCCTGGGCCCCTTGCTGTATAGGCCTTGGAGGGAACCCCGAAGAAGAAGAAGAAAGAGAAGCGGAAGAGCCCAGTAGTTGCCGAGCAAGCCAAGCTCATCCTGGCACTAGTGCCCCCTCGACAGGTGCCCTACCATCTTAGAGTGATCTGTTGCCAACCCCAGAGTAGGTAGCCAGTGTGATCTCTTTTTCTTAGCCACACAACCTAGACCGCCTTAAATGCGGTACATCTAATTAGTAGTATGTTCCTTCCACTTACCACCGAGCATAGTAATCACGTAAATAGCGCCAACTAACTTCAATAACTCTAACTGGTGAAAAAAGAGCCACTATGCTCATGACACGTGGCCTATGAAGTGAGGCAAGTTTTATCATATGAGGCAACCCTCATGAATTAACTAGTAATTACTAATTGTAAAACACAAAAAACTTTGTAATTCAGTTAGAACATTCACTCTTATGTTGGTACTATGGTGGGTTAGGATAGGTTAGGCTAGAATAATGCCATAGAATGTACCACTGCCACTAGGCTGGTCTAAAACATCATGATTATTGGAGGTAGCATATAATAACCGTAGCACGTTCTAGATCTTATTGGGAATTTGGTAAAAGTAATGACTGTAGCTCATATCTTTATCTATTAAGGTTGAGTGTTCTGCTGTGCTAGGTAGGCTACACAGGACAAAATCTGCTCAGGGAAAAGAGTAACTAATGGGCGAACAGCTTGCTTAGTACAGACCTTCAAGCCCAAAAAAGTGAGTGAGAGCCTCTTAAGGGAGCTTTTATAAATAATTATGCTGTTAAACCTCAGACATTTAGTTTAATAATATCAGACTGCCCAAGACAAGAAGCCTTTGTCCACTTGAGAAGCGTTGCCAGTTCAAACTTCAACATTCATTTTGTAGCGTGGGATGTAACCCCATAGAAATTTCCATATTCAACCTTAGATAGGTGGTCTTAAAAGCATTTTACTGTCCTCTTTGGCCCGAATGTTTTGACAGTTCAGACCCAGGACATGAGCATGCCCTGTTTTGACCCAGCTGGTCAGACAAGACAGAAAACCAGCCACAGACAGCAGACATCTATGAGGTTTGGCTCTATCACAAATCTTTGTCTATTGTCTTATATTAGTGAATTGTGAAATGGCGAATTAATCCCAGAACTTCCAATCGTCCGTTGTATCTTAACTAACTTTCGTCGTCCAAGGTAAAGTCTGTGTTTTATCAAACTTACGTTAGTTACTACCTCCTTTTCTGTATTTCAATTTTCCCTTGTTCCATTCTCCATTACCACTTACTGTAGATGCTTTTCTGAAGTCTAGATTAAGCAAAAATTATTATATTGTTTAACTTCATCAAATTATTCCAAGTAAAATAACTAGGAATTAAGGGTAAACAAGTCATTTTAATTCTTTATGCATTCTTTGTGTCTCAAATCCATTGTTTGGAAGAGCCGTTGTGATATTGGTTTTACTACAGTACATTAGCGAGTAAAGTGGACTGCGTCCGAAGTTGGGCGAACATAGAATTTATTTCATTAGTTAACTACTAAATTCTTGTATTTTGTAGGGGTTTACGACTGGCGACCTTTAGTGTTAAGCGACTGTCTTTGAGAGGTTAATGGGTAGCTCAATTGACGGGTTCACGTGTCCTTGGCATGCAGGGCCATATATAAAATTACGTAAATCAAGTAATAAACTTATCAATAAGTCTCACGGCGTAACTATGTGTATATATGTATAACTGAATCACAAAAAATATGGAACATGATGAATATATAAATAAGATAAATCCATAGAGAAAAGGAACTGCTAAGTAAGGACCTGGTGTCAAAAAGGCCTCGGAGCACTCCAGTGTTTTCCGTTTCACTTTTAGTTTATCTTTATTTTTATATATATATATATATATATATATATATATATATATATAATATATATTATATATATATATGTATATGTGTGTATATATATATATGTATATATATAGTAATATGTATATATATATATATATACTATATGTATGTGTGTATTTATATATATACACATAATGTATATTATATAATAAATTTTCAGCTATTTATATGTCATTGAGTTGTATCATTTATACTTATATAGTAAAATTTGTGCATGTATGTATAATGTATATATAAAGCAAATTTTATTGTAAGCTATGTAAATATAATTATTTCATTCATTTTCTGACTTACTGTAATAATTATTTTATTCATTTCCTGAGTTTTATTCTACCCTTTATATCATTATTGGCAAATTCATTTGCATACTTTACATGCAAATATAAATGCAAATTTTAAGTAACATATAGATCAACAAAGAGAACATTTCTATTCATTTGATTATATAGTATATTTCACAGCATATTTCTTATATGATGAAATAGTTTTAGTGCAAAAATCAGCTAAGTGTCATAGTCCCATAGTTATTACAAAGGAGGCAATAAATTTTTTTCTTTTGCCATTTTCTCAAAAATTACATTTTTATGATAAAATTGTTTTATATATACTTATCAAGCAATTACATAGCTACCAACTTCCTACCACAGCAGACCAAAAATTTAAATTTCGCAGTGGCACCACCATCACTAGTGAAGGTGACAGAGTCCCGCCCACCATCGGGACTGACAGGTACAATTCAGCAGGAAACATCAATTTGCTTGAGTCAAGATGTCTATCTGTGGGGAAGGAGGGACAGTTCTGATTATGTCATTGCTTGGTAAGTATATAAAAAACTTTATCAAAAAATGTCATTTTTATATAAGTGACTTACCAAGCAATTACATAGGTGACTCCACATTGAGAGGAGGTGGGTTAGATGGACATGATCTAATCCAAAACACTAATAAAGATACTGACTTTGACCCAGAAAGTTTGCTAGCCTTGCTACAATGCTTGTTGCACCTTACCTGGTAAGAGAGCTGCTACAGGTAATTACTGCCTCTGGTCAGAACTCATTTTAACCTGTAGAGGGCGTGGCATATTGGCCAGAGTCGCCCCTACTTCAGTTGGTACTTTGCAGCCATGGAGATACACTGATGACTGACAAAGACATGAAGGGTACCCATGCCCTGGGCATGACCAGAATAAAAAAAAAAACATTGTCACCTACACCATAATAAAAACCAAACCACCATCACCCCAACCATAAAAAACTGATGGGTACTCCAGGTACACTGTACCCCCAGGCTTCCCAAAAAACTCAACACCTTTAAAAACAAGGAGAGGAGACAGTGGAGGGACAGAGAACCCCTATGTTTCCTCTCCCAACACCATGCCAGCCACAGATAAAGGTCCTAACACACTACAATTATCAAATACTGCTGCCACATCTTTCTGGTAGTGTGAAGCCAAAACAGATTTCGATCTCCAAAAAGTTGATTGGAGAACTGAGGACAAAGACATATTATGTCGGGAGGCAAGACAAGTAAGTGGTGACGGCTCGAACCTCGTGTGCCTTTACCTTCAAGATTGGAAAGGCATCCTCTTGAACCTGAGAATGAGCTTCTGAGATAAGGATCCTCAAGTAAAAAGAGAGCATTCTTAAAAAGCGGGCGAGAAAGGTTTCCCACCGAACACCAGAGGTTGTTTGAGGAACCCCTGATCTTCTCAGCTCTGTGGAGGTAGTACTGCAAGGCCCTCACAGGGCAGAGAAGTCTCTCATCTTCTTCCAGCCCAAGAATGTCCTCCAGGATCGTAAAAATGAACAAGTGGGGCCAGGGACGTGAAAACATCCTCATTCTTGGTGAGAAAACCAAGCGAAAGAGAGCACACTGCATTCCCTTGTGCGAAACCAACTTTTTTATCAATCACCTGAAGCTCATTTACTTTTTTCGCTGTAGCCAAAGCTACCAGGAAGAGGGTCTTCTGAGTTAGAGGCTTCAAAGTGGCATAATGACGAGGTTCATAAGAGGAGCTCGTGAGCCACTTTAGGACAATGACCAAGTTACATGAGACTGAACAGTGATTCTCTGTGTACAGTCTCAAGACTTGTGAGATCACTAATGTCTGGTTAGTTGACGGAGTTAAGGCCTCTGCTTAAACACTGGGCTAAACATAGCCTATGGCCATAATAGTAGGCAACGATCTCCTGGCAGTCATAGGAAGGGGCAAAAGTCTGTGATCACAGCTCCATGGAGGTTTCACTAGAAGTACATTATTTTATTCACTACCTTCTGCTGCCCATGGACTGGTAGGCCTGCTAGAAGAAGCTCTGACATCTAGCAATAAGCTTCTGCAGCTAGTGAAATCCTTTGCTCTGGCAGGGCTCTGGCAGTCTGGATCTTATCAGGGCCACAGAACAATCTTGGTGACACTATGAAAATAGGGCTGTTTGAGCAGCAGCACATTTCCTATGGAAGGCATGGCGGAAAATCCACAGAAGTAGTCGCCAGGTCAAAACCATTCTTTCGCCAGCCCAGAGTGGAGCAACGTGTCATTGAGACATTTCGATGCAACCTGAACTTGTTCAGAACTTCTCAAATCAATCCGAAGGGGGGGAAAGGCATACACGTCGAGGCCTGTCCAGTCTAACAGCATTGCATCCATTTATATGCAGAGACTTCTGCACTGAGGTCCACATTCCTGACACCTTCTGACTTCCTAACAGGGCTCCCCACCAGCGTCTGAGGCATCAGAGTAGAATTCTAGGCTGGGGTTCAGAGGGAAGAGATATTCCTTCCTGAAGTCTTCCCTCAGATAACCAGCATCAGAGATCCTCCTTGATTTCTGATGTGACTGGGAAGACTACGGAGGCTGACTGAGTATTCCTGCACCAATGTGCCTTCGGAAAGAATTGCAGGGGCCTCATGTGAAGTCTGCCCAACCTCATAAACAATTCCACTGAGGCCAGAGTTCCTAGAAGGCGCATCCACTGAAGAGCAGAACAGGTCGATAGGCTGAGAAACTCCTGCATTGTTTGGAGACATGACTCAACTCTTTTGGGGGAGAGAAAAGCCCGAAAAACTTGAGAGTTCAGTCATCCCAAAATAAAGAATACTCCGAGTCAGAGTCATTAGGGATTTCTGTACATTGATAAAGATGCCTAACTCCTGTGTTACACCGGGGGCCCTTTGTAAGTCCTTCGGGCACTGCTCCTCTGGCAATGTGGCAAAAAGGGGAGAAGCCAGTCATCCAGGTATAGGGACATATTGATCCCGAGAAGATAAAGCCACTTGGCAAGGGGAGCAAGGATTCAGGTAAAAACCTGTGGGGCTGTGGCCAGGCCAAAGCACAGCGAAGAAGGAGGCAGATCAGCGAAGCTGCAGGAGGGTTGGGGGCTAACGCTGACTTCCTCAAGTCTCTTAACAAGAGGTGGAGAGCTGTTCGCAACAGAATGCTTCTTCAATGAGTGAGAGGCAGAAGACTGACGCTGACAACGCCTTTCATCTGATGAAGAATCTTCAGAATCCAAAAGACAATGCCCACTAAAAGAGACACCTTTCCAGTGGCACTCAGTCAACACTTGGGACTGTGCAACAGTCTCGATGGAGGAGACAACTACCTGTGGGCAAACCCTACCAGCCTCCCTTCAACCTCCGGTATGTCTTCTTCCCGGTGCAGGGGAGCGGGACAGGGACCTTGGTCTAGGAGCACTGGTAGGACAGACAGCCGCCTCCTCAGACATCACACCTTCACTCTGCACTGTACTAGCACTGGGAACACTTTCGTCGGGAATACTAACACTAGGCACCGAAGCTTTATCTACAAAAGAACAAGCCTTAAAAGATAAACCTAGTTGCATGACCGTATCGGCCAGGAACTCAAAAATTATCAAACCTAGATTTGAGACTGGCAATGGTGTTGAGCATGGGAACTTGGTAAAGGAGTTCGCAGTAAGACAGTAGGAGGACTTAGGATGGGAGAAAATGACGGGATCAGAGGAGAAGACACAGCGCTACCCTGAGCCACTGAAGGCAAAGGAGTAGCCTCTAAGCTAGCTCTATTTTTGGCTCTTAGAGCCGCCTTCCTCTTCCTGTCTCTATCAAGTTTATCGGAATGAGACCTATGAACTTTCCATTTATGTTCCTCCAAAACCTGGCATTCAGGACAAGTAATCTCCCCATTACAATCCTGCCCCTTACATTTAATGCATTTAGTATGAAAGTCATAAGTTACTTTACTCAATCTAGTTTTACATCCCTTGGTACACAACCAAACACTAGAGGAACTAGTCAGACGTCTCAATTATGGAAAAACTAATCAAAGCTAACTATCAACTAATTGACAAAAAGCTACACAAAATCTAAATACGTCACCAATACTGGAACATAAATCCAAAAACGATGAAAGGTACTGCCCAAAAACAACCAATGTTGATCAGGAGCCGGCAGAAAATGAATTGATGTTTCCTGCTGAGTTGTACCTGTCAGTCCCGATGGTGGGCGGGACCCTGTCACTTACACTAGCGATGATGGCACCACCGAGAAATTTGAATTTTTGGTCTGCTGTGGTAGGAAGCTGGTAGCTATGTAATTGCTTGGTAAGTCACTTATATAAAACTTACATTTTTTAAAAATAAGCTTCGATCTCCAAGATGACTAAACCAAATTCAATGAAACTTTTACAGCATGTAGTATGAGTATATATCTATAATTACAAGTGGCGAAAATAATTTCTGAGCGCAACATTTTTTCTGCCATACTTTCGAAGTTTCAAAATGTTTTTTTCAACTGGAAAATTTATGAACTTAAGAGGTCTAATTTCTTTATTTCCTCACTTGCATTTTTTCAGTATTAGCTGAATCATAGGTGGTAAAAATTTGAAGCTAATCCCTTCAATCATAAGGCAGAATGAAGCACTTACTTTATAATGGAGCCTTATGGCATCAGCGCCCACCTTAAATTTGTATGCTATAAAAACACTATGCAGAATTCATGTGTCAGTGTGCACATACAGTATCAGTCTGTTAATAATGCACTAGTGGGGTGTAACACTCTCTCTCTCTCTCTCTCTCTCTCTCTCTCTCTCTCTCTCAGATGTTTTCAAAGCTAAGAAACAGCCATTTAGATAAACAAATTTTTTCTAAAAAAAAAAAAACTGTAGTCTACTACATTCAAGACCTGGTCCTATACGTGTGAGCATACACACATAAACAGTGTGTATGCTTACACATACGACCAAGTCTTGAATGTAGTAGAATACAGTTTTTTTTATACAAAATTTGTGTATCTTAATGACTGTTTCTTAATTTGTAACCCCAATAGTACATTATTAACAGACTAATACTGTATGTGTACACTGACACATGAATTCTGTTTTTATTGCATACAAATTTAAGGGGACCGCTGACGCCACAAGGCTCCATTATGACTGAAGGGATTAGCTTCAAATTTACCACCTATAATTCAACTAATACTGAAAAAATACAAGTGAGAAAATAAAGAAATTTGACCTCTAAGTTCATAAATTTTCCAGTTGCAAAAAACATTTTGAAACTTCGAAAAAATGGCAGGGTGCATTATAGTAGATAATAAATTTTACGTATAATCGTGTTATTAGTCATAATAAATGACAATCTTACTGACATATAAATATGTACTGTACTATATTTTCTGTCATTACTTTAATGTGAAGTTCCCTAGTTACAAAATAAACTTTACCATGTAAGAGTGTATCACAGCATATATATAACTGGAACCTATATGTATTGTATACTCTACTGTTATTGTGTCATGTTAACATGTACTTTATCTGCTAAAGAAAGAGCATATTGTATTTTGACAATTAAGAGAGAGAGAGAGAGAGAGAGAGAGAGAGAGAGAGAGAGAGAGAGAGAGAGAGAGAGAGAGAGAGAGAGAGAGAGAGTTATTTCATATAACTACAAACACCACAAACATGCTACAAAAGAAATAGAAATGATATATACTTCTCTCAAAATGATTAATTTTAATGCTTATCTACCATCTATAAATAAAAGGTCACTCTGCCAATTAATGGGCCTTGATCTTATGACTACAGTTTGTTCTCCTGCACTGTACTGTGGTACAGTACAGGTAATATCTATTAGTAATATCCCTCCTCTCTGATATTTGATTTTAAGTGATATGCTGTACCTCAGTATTCTACAATGTCTCTCCATCTCTAGAACTGTACTACCATTCCTACTACCACCCTTCCAAAATATTTTGTTATTGAACTGTGTGGTAGTGGTGGGGGGAAAGACATAAAAAATTAATACACATAAGAACTGCCATAAAAACCTTGAAAGTAACTGGTTCACAAACCTATAATCTCTTTATATTTTAATTCTATTAATATTCTTCTCACCTTGTATCAAATATGGTAAGCCTAGTTGAATGTAATCTTAAAAATTTAGGCTTTCTGTACTCACACTACAAACCACCCTAAACCAAGACAAAGCAGCTATTATCTACACTTACTGGTGTTGGCTCTCAAGTGCTGCCTCTAATTTTGAATGACATAGGACAGCATGCTTTTTGCGTCGCAAACTTTGATCTCCAGGAGACATGTAAAGAGCATTTTCAAAGCATAGCACAGACCTGTGATGAAAATAATTAACAAACATTTAATTCATATATAATCACTTACTCAAATGCAAGACAAATTTAAACTTTCAGTTTTTATCATTAATGTTATTACATTAGTTTGGAGAGACCCCCTCCACAAGTAATTTCAAGACAGCCATAAGGCTTGTTCAAAAGATTTGTTCTTTAATGCAAGATGAAATGGAGCAAATTACACTTAAGGAAAATGAACAGCCAAGTTAGGAAAGACTAAAGGGCACAGATGGAAAGTAAAAGGCAGAAGGTGGCACAGATGGGAAGTAAAGAGCAGAAGGCACTACAACTGGGGCAAGGGATGTTGTACAGCTCCCTTAGTTTTGTCTCAAATGTACCTCATTAGGCACAAAGTGAGTGGTGCGCCCCACATGGTTAAACTTCCTAAAGTTAGTATCATCTCTCAAAAGTACTGTATAATATTCTCACAGTCTCCCAAACCCTAAAAAATCCAATATATTGCTGTTAATTAATATATGCTGACTACATATATTTGAAAATTATATATCTTTATCTTATACTTTAAAAAATTGACACTTACACATTATAAAAGGCTAAAGTTGCATATACATTTCCTAAGGTTATATGTGCTACTGGAGAATGTCGATAATGATCAATGGCTGCATGAAGAACCAACACAGCTTCATCTGATCGACGAGAACGGTGCAGGATGTTACCTAAATGAACTTTGGGAATGTATCGATAATTTCTGAAAAAGAGAGAACCACATTAACTCTACCTCCTGGTTGCTCACTTGGCTATCCTTCCCCAACAAATTCATAATTACAGTAAAATAATAGTGTATAACTATTACAAGATCCTTATTAAAAAATTGTTTACAACTTAAAAAGATATTTTTACCAGGAGGCAATTATATATAAAACAAGCCATAGACTATTGGTAAAGGTATTTAAAAACCCTCCATACAAAAAGGCGTGTGTTACCCCAAGAAAACTGTGATCGGAATTTCAAGTGAACTAATACTGTGCTCAGAATTAGGCAATTCACCCTTTCCTGTGAAGCCAAGTAGTACCTAATACACAGTAAAATCTAGTTTTTAAAATCAAACCCACTATCTTTAATAGATCATATCTGTGGTCAATGAATACAGTCAGGCATCCTGGTACAGGAAATAGATGTACAGTAGTCAGGTAGGTGCATACAGGAAGGTATGACCATGCACATCTCAAACTGTCAATTGCCTAGCAGTCAGCTTGTCTAATTTTGCATATCCACATAATTAATTGCAAGAAAAGTGGAGTAACAAGGTGGAAAGCAATGGGCGTGAACAAAAGTTTTATGAATAAAAAAATTTGTCTCAAAACAAACCCACAAACTCTAATAGCCCTAATTGTAATTTATATGGAGGATTAAAAATAAAAAAAAAACTTCTGACAAGCTATGTGAACATCATGAATCCATTTACGAGCTCCTGAGATTGAGTGGACAAGAGTCCATGGCTTTAAGAGTAAACAGGGAGATGTGTTTGACAACAGAAACCATGAGGTAAAACAAAGATTTGTACTAGGGCAATACAGTAAACCGCCCCGGATTCACGTTCTTACGATTCACGGAATCACGTATTTCTCTTTGGAACGTATCTACCAATTATTTGTGGAATATTCGCCAATTCGCGGTATTTTTTCACTGAGAAATATTCACTAAATACTGTATTTTCATCTCATTTTCATGACTAAATGCACTTTTTGTGATAAAACTATTAAAATACTCAGGTAATGCTCAAGTTACGATAATTTACCTTACGATAATTCAATTTTGCAATGGGGTAAGCAATTAATACCGATACTGTACCACAATATTTGTAAAATATTTTTAAATTTCGCACGGGCGCAGGCAGCAGTGTTATCAGGCAGTGAGAGAGACCAAATTACAATAGATAACTTTTCCTCCATCTCTTTACCCCATCTTCTAGTTAAAAAAGTAGAAGAGAATGATAAAAGTATTGTTAGTAATGTTATACTCTTGCGTAAATGCGTATAGCCATAAACAACCGACCAAGAAATTGTTGTTTTGCTTATAACCGAATCTGATAACAAAAGCCTTTTACCTGGTATTTCAACCATCGTACGGTAATAAACAATTACCATACGTTATGGCACAATTGACGTTAAGTAGAATAGGACTGATATATTTTTACATTATACCCTTATTCGGTATAGATCAAAGATCGGCAAGGAAATATGCTGCTAAATTTAAGCTGCAAGTTGTAGCTGAAGCTGAGAAAACAATGTTCAGGCTGCTAATGACTACTGTATACTGTAAATTATCATGCATCGGCAACATGGATGAAACTTGATCGTAATTAAAATGGGAGAGAAAGTATTTTAATCAAACTACTATGCATGAGAGAACACATTGCTGTTATTTTTATGCCGATAAATAATAACTACATAAAGTTTGTATTATGATGAAATCAAGTGAAAATAAGTGCCCTCAAACAGCCATCATCATCTACTAACAAAAATAATATATGAATTAATTTCACAACGAGACGTATTTTAGCTATATTTCGACTTAAAAACACTTCGTATAACGAAAAATAACCTTGCCCCCTATAAATAAAGTATCTAGAGATACATTTACGCCAACTAGAAGCAAGAAAAGTGTTCAGAACTGAGTTAAATGCGGCAAAATAAACGCCAGGTAAACATTTCCAAACCAAAACATTGATCGCTATGATCGCAATTTATAATACAAAAGCAATATAAGAATATATACAATATTATTGGATAAAATGAATTAAGGCATAACATTTTAAAAGATCCATGGAAAAGATGCATATTCGTTATGTTGACGTTTGTATAATACGATATGTGAATATAGAGGAGAGTATAATGTAGGCTACGCTACCGTGTATGTAAACAATATACCATAGTGTAGGCTAAGCTAATTCTTGTTTGTTATTCAATTTCTCTTTGTATTGAATTATCATAAGTCACTTTGCATGAACCTCCAGAATTAGCTGATATTAATAATTACTATACTGTGTATGTAAAGAGTATATTTTATTGTGTAGGCTAGGCTACCATATATGTATACGGCACATGGCACCGAATACCCTAGTGTATGCTAGGCTATGTTCGAGATACATTTTGGTCTTTCTTACATTCTTCCCAACAAACGATGGTTTTTTTGGAACCTAATCCCATCGTGAGTAGGATAATACCTGTATAAGCATTTTTACTTTGTTATGTGTGTGTTTGAACTATCAAAATAGGCAGTTCTAAGTTTTTTTAGTAGGGTTCTAAGTATTCACGGGTTTTAGCTATTCGCGGGGGGGGGGGGGGTGGTACGCATCCCCCACGAGTATGGGAGGTTTACTGCACCTCAATCTTACACGATTTGAGTTGTGCAAATTTACAGACACACAAACTTTTCATTGGAACATAACTAATTGTCATACACAATTTTTTCACAGACATGTGACATTTCCGAATCTTCGAGAAACCCTGCAAAAGTATTTTTTTACATTTTTATGTAATTTATAAGTTTTCAAACTTTCATGTGTAATTTAGATAACAAATAATAAAAATAATAATTCTCTCTCTCTCTTACTGAGATGAGAAAATTTTTATGGTTACATGTACTGCATAGGTTTATTTGTTTTGTATGATAAATGATTTAACTAATAATAAGTACCAATTTTCAAATATTAAGAAGATTAAATAATAATAATAATAATATAACTGTAATTACAAAATCTATACATTTATATAATAAATTATCTGATATTTTAAACAAACAAATATCATTTTCCAAACTCTTGTGAAACCTTTGAAGAGAGGGGCAGGGGCAAGGCTGTCAAATATGACAATCGTTGCCCAGAGCATGTCAACGGATTTCTACGTACTCTCTCTCTCTTTCTTTCTTTTTCCTGTTTCCTTCATAAATCGTGAATTTCCATCTTCTGATATCTAACATAAGAATAACTTCTCTCTCTCATGTTATTCACTTTGTCTCCGTAATAATTCATGAATAATTTAACTTGATATTTTAAGTAAGGACAATCTCTCTCTCTCTCTCTCTCTCTCTCTCTCTCTCTCTCTCTCTCTCTCTCTCTCTCTCTCTCTCTTGTTTTTGCAAAACGGAAAACAGATAGTGATTGCAAACGATGAGAAATCAGATGAAGCTAAGGTAATATCCGGTGTGCCACAAGGTACGGCATTAGCTGCATTGCTGTTTGTTATTATGATTGCAGACATAGACAGTAATGTTAAGGACTCAGTAGTGAGAAGTTTCGCCGAAGACAGAAGAATAAAGTTCCTCGCTGGGTGAGCGGGTTCCATTCTCAGCTACCATTCTGTTGGTCGCGAGTTCGAATCTCTGACCGGCCAGTGAAGAGCAAGAGGAATTTGTTTCTGGTGATAGAAATTCATTTGTTGCTATAATGTGGTTCAGATTCCACAATAAGCTGTAGGTCCCATTGCTAGGTAACCAATTGGTTCTTAGCCACATAAAAATAAATCTAATCCTTCGGGCTAGCCCTAGGAGAGCTGTTAATCAGCTCAGTGGTCTGGTAAAACTAAGGTATACTTTTTGACACAAGAATAAGTAGAGAAATTACTTGTGGTGAAGACAGGAACTCACTACAAAGACCTAAACAAAATATATGAATGGGCAGAGGTAAATAGTATGGTATTTAACTCTGATAAATCTGAATCAATAAATTATGGTGATAAAGAAGGAATGCTATATACATATAGGGGACCTAATAACAAGACAATCACAAATAAGGAAGCAGTTAAAGACCTTGGTGTGATGTTAAATAAGAATAAGTTATGCAATGATCAAATAGCAATACTACTGGCAAAATGCAAAGCAAAAAATTGGGAATGTTGTTCCGGCACTTCAAAACAAGAAAAGCCAAACACATGATTATGCTTTGTAAAACACATGTACATAGTCCACTTGAATATTGCAATATGACATGGTACCCACACTACCAAAAGGATATTGCACAAATAGAGAGTGTGCAAAGGTCCTTTACAGCTAGAATAAAAGAAGTTAAGGACCTTGACTACTGGGAAAGACTACAATTCTTAAAATTATATAGTCTTGAAAGGAGAAGAGAACGCTACACGATAATACAGGCATGGAAACAGATAGAAAGAATTACCGAAAACATCATGGAGCTAAAAATATCAGAAAGAGCAAGCAGAGGTACATTAATAGTGCCCAAAACTATACCAGGAAAACTAAGGAAAGCACACAGGACATTAATCCAATATGCACAGCATCAATAATGCAGCATCTATTCAATGCGTTACCAGCTCATCTGAGGAACATACCAGGAGTGAACGTAGATGTGTTTAAGAATAAGCTCGACAAATATCTAAGCTGCATCCCAGACCACCCAAGATTGGAAGATGCAAAATATACCAGAAGATGCATTAGCAATCATCTGGTAGACATCAGAGGTGCCTCACACCTAAGTCTTTAAGGTCTCTGTTATTCTCTCTGTCTCCGTAATAAATGATAAATAATTTCACTCCCTTAAGTAAGGACAATCTCTCTCTCTCTCTCTCTCTCTCTCTCTCTCTCTCTCTCTCTCTCTCTCTCTCTCTCTCTCTCTCTCTCTCTCTCTCTCTCTCTCTCTCTCTCTCTCTCTCTCTCTCTCTCTCTCTCTCTCTCTCTCTCTCTCTCTCTCTCTCTCTCTCTCTCTCTCTCTCTCTCTCTCTCTCTCTCTCTCTCTCTCTCGTAGCGCTCACATATTTTCAAAACTTATTATTTCTCTGTATGTCTTTTACCTGTACAGTAAATAGTTTGAATTGATCTAATTTTAGCTGTATCATCTACGAACTTTAATGTGTTAGTGTGGCAAATATGTTCTAAAACACAGAGACATAATAACTAAGATTTGTATTAGTCCAAATAAAAAACTGTTTGCTCATGAAAGAGCATTTCAGAACAAAAAGAAAGAGACATAAAATAAAGAAGTTCTTAAAAAAACGAGGTTGAGAAGACTTCTAAAAATAGATCAGTCAGAAGGGGAGGGAGAGAGAAATTCCCTTCCAACAATCTATTTCTATGTCAACCAAATATTTCTATTTTAAGAGTACAGTAAACCTCCTGCATTCGCGGGGGATGCGTGCCACAACCCCCCTGCGAATAACTAAAATCCGCGAATACTTAGAACCCTTCCAAAAACCCTTAGTACTGCCTATTCAAACACAAAAAAAACTAAAAATGCTCATACAGGTATTATCCTACTTATGATGGGGTTAAGTTCCAAAAAAAACCATCATTTGTTGGAAAAAACGTATCTCAAATATAGCCTAGCCTACACTATAAAGTATACTCTATACATACACGGTATAGTAATTATTAATATCAGCTAATTCTGGAGGTCCATGCAGAGTGACTTATGATAATTCAATACAAAGAGAAATTGAATAATAAACAAGAATTAGTTTAGCCTACATTAGGGTATATCGTATACATATACAGTAGCCTAGCCTAGATTATACTGTACTCTACATTCAGTAGTTTTGATTAAAATACTTTCTCTCCAATTTTAATTACGGTTGAGTTTCATCCATGTTGCCGATGCACGATAATTTATAGTCATCAGCAGCGTGAACATTGTTTTCTCAGCTTCAGCTACAATAAGCAGCTTAAATTTAGCAGTACATTTCCTTGTTGATCTTTTATCCATACCAAATAAGGGTATAACGTAAAAATATATCAGCCCTACAGTAAACCCCCCGTATTCGCGTGGGATGCATACCACATCCCCCCCACACGAATAGCTAAAATCTGCGAATACTTAAAAACCCTCTAAAAACACTTAGAACTACCTATTTTGACAGTTCAAACACAAACTCTAAAAATGCTTATACCTGAGTATTTTAATAGTTTTATCACAAAAAATGCATTTAGTCATGAAAATATGAAAATACATTTGTTAGTGAATATTTCTCGGTGAAAAATAGAGCAAGCGGGCGAATTTTCCGCAAATATGTTGTATTTAAGTTCTACAGAGAAATCCGCGAATAGGCAAGTACGCGAATCATGAGACCGCAAATATAGGGGGTTTACTGTATTCTACTCAATGTCATTTGTACTATAACTACAGTTAGTGTTTACTGCCATATGATAGTTGAAATACAAGAAAAAGGGTTGTTGTTATCCGATTTGGTTATAAGCAAAACAACATTTTCTCATTCGGTTGTTTATGGCTGTATGCATTTACGCAAGAGTATAACGTTACTAACAAAACTTTTATCATTCTCTTTTACTTTTCTAACTAGAAGATGGGATAAAGAGATGGCGGAAAAGAAGTTGGTCTATTGTAATTTGGTGTCTTGCTGCCTGATTGTACGCTGCTGTCTGTGCCCACGGAAAATTAAAAAATATTTTACAAATATTGTGATACTGGTATTAATTGCTTACCCCATCGCAAAACTGAATTATAGTAAGGCGAATTATCGTAACTCAAGCACTACCTGGGTACCCGGGTATTTTAATAGTTTTATCACAAAAAGTGCATTTAAGTCATGAAAATGACAAGAAAATACTGTAATCAGTCAATATTTCTCTGTAAAAAATACCGCGAATGGGTGAATTTTCAGCGAATAATGCGTATATATGTTCCATAGAGAAATCCATGAATAAGTGAGTCCGTGAATCATGTGACTGCCAATATGGGGGGTTTACTGTAATGTATTAAGCTAACTTTAAATGAAATTACAGCAATTTTAATTTAATTTAAAAGTTAGCTTAATACTTTGGGAGCATGATTAGGGTCATATTTAGTGTTTAAACTCTAGAAATAAGCATTTATTAGCATTTTTTGAGACCATTTCAAACTTACGCGAAAATTCACCTTGTGCGAGGGGTTCTGGAACCTAACCTCTTGTAAATTCAGGGTATGTCTGTAGTATGCATTTGGCTACTATGTCCATCTCCCAAGTCTCCAATTAGGGGATGAGGTAAGAATGTCTCATGCTGCCACAAGATAGTACAAGGTGTTGCAAAAGTAACAAGAAACAGCATAACTCATTAAACCCTGTCTTCATATAAAATGTCTTAATGAATACATGATGAGGATTAGGATGACTCAAGTGGATTCTGTACTTTAACAAAGCAAGGGTCACCTGTCCTGATGCTGCTACAGGACCTAAAGAGTAGGAATCTAAGCACCCATGTATCACATCCCCTAAGATATCAACTTGTAAATAAGTAGTTTGGCATCTCCATGTGCCTGCCACTTTCATATGCATTCTGTTAACTAAACATCAAATGTACAATCAACGCTGTCCATATTAAATAGTAAACAAGTTACACCTTTGGCTTTCTTGATATCACTCACACACTGTTTGCTGATACCTTGATATTTCATAACAATTTTCACAAGCACATTTTTATTAGCACAATACTGTATATGTTTAATTTTACATTCAATTTTCTAGTTCATTCAGCTACACTTTGCAACTAAACACTTCAATGAAGATATATTTAATATTAATAAAGTACACTGTACACAAGAGAATGCAATTAGTTACAACCTCTGCATTTCACTAAAAAACAAAAAATTGCTGTTACTGTCTCATCTGTACGGTTTCAAAATCAACACTCACCACACGAAATTCAAAATTTTTATTAAATATTCTAAAATATTTCCACTCACTCCACACATTATACAAAGCTTCATGAATCTGCTGTAACCAACTCCATTTAACCAACATATAAGCATATTCAATTAATGGGGTTGCGATGGTGAAAAATTCCTTAATGGTAATGCTTTGAAGTGTTGGCATTTGGTTTTTGAAGTCTGAATCACATAAAACGTGCTCAACAATAAGTGCTGTCCTACAATCTCTGCATTCAAAGAACCCATACTACTTCAATGTATTTTTTCTTTTCTTTTGACATAAGGAGATAAGGAATGTTACAATCCAACTGTTGGTTTGATTTCTTAGTTTGTTTTCATCAGAATCATTCAATGAACCCTGTCATTTATGAAAAACCACAGATTTTAGAGATGCTAACACTTAAAATGGCCAAAGTGTTGCAGTTTTGTCTGCTTTATTAGCATCTAATGCATTATTGCCTGCATCAGCATGGATACAACTTTCTTTTAACATTTATACTAGGTTTGTGAAAATTTATTGAACGAAAACTTACATTTGCTTTACAAGAAGTATTTTCCAAGACAATTCTGAAGGACTTTATAGCAAAGAATTACCAAAATTACACATTTGAGTGCTGGCATATCTTTAATTCTGTATTCTCAAATGACAACTTATTGGCACAGTTCTGATGCAAAAATATGATCTCTATTAGGTAAAGATTTGTTTTTATAAGACAACAGGGTAGCAAATCCCTAGACATGATGTAGTTTTCAAGCTAAAAATTGCAATGTGAACAATTTGTACCTTATATATTTGGACCCTGAACATTTAGTGATTTCTAGTAATGGAGAAATTTTTTCTTTCCATATTTATTGATTTACTGTGTTGATCAGCTCCGACACCAAAGGATGGAGGAGCGTTATTTATGATGGACGATACTTATTTCTGAAGATATCCCTTTGGGCAAACCACCCTTTGGTTGTAGAAATTCATGTACTTTTACTAAACAGGTCACACAGCAGACAGTTGTGACTACGAGTTTCAAAAGATATCTTTTTGGGTACAATTTAAAAGCATAAGTCCTTATTCTGTCATTAATTATAAATGGAATCTGTGTTATAATGATGGGCCCAATGCCGATTCATAGATTTGACTTATACGGTCTCATATTGATAATTCTGTAAAGGCACAATGCTGTTGACAACCTAAGCTCTTCCTTTGCTAGTTTGGCAAATGCTATGCACTAAGCCATGTTTTCTAACGCTCAGCTGCTTTAGTAATTGAAGAGTACCATCACCTACTTGGTAATCTCAAATTATCTTTTACAGGTGATCAACTAAAATAACAAAGCCTATGGCAGTGGCCACCTACAGCTACATCAAAATGAGGACATGGCAGCAGCCAAGATAGGCCAGCTACACAAAAACTACTCTTTGGTTAAGAAAAATCTTTTCCTCAATGAAAAGAAAACTGGAGGAGCCTGTTACACAAACAAAACACACAAAAGCATGTTTGTCAGATGAGAGACAGGTAATAGTGGAATGCTCTACACCAACAGTCCTCACCAATGAACACTGCACATACTTTGCAAGCAAGACCTTGTTTATGGGCCAAACCCACTAACACCATCTTGTGAGCAACTGTGACCCCGCTACAACCTAATAAATGCCTCCCTTTCACCATTTCTGCACATATGAATGTTCTCAAGAATATTCCATTCTTAATTAAAACTATGCCAAAAATTATAAAACACTTGAAGAAATACACTTTGTATAAAGAAAATATTCAAGTACTGACTTACAAGAAAATGCTAAGACTCATAATGCTTTTCAATCAAGAAAAAATTGCAAGATGGTGCTACAGTCAATATTCACACACCAGTAACAGTAAAATAAAAAAAAAAAACACCAAATAGAGCTATGAGAACGGAAAACACTAATTCATCACTAAAACTGGCTTACAAATAATTTACTCAAGATTTGCAAGGGTTGAGGAATTACCCCAGTACAGTAGTATACTTCTACAGCTACCTGTAGACACTGCAATGCTTCCAATGGAAATCATTTCCAGACTTCAAGGCACTATTACAGCTGTTATGGGAGTGTACAACTTAAAAAAAAGAAAAACAAAAGGATCTGCATTTATGCAGACACATTAACTAATTATAAATACAAGCAGGGCCCAATTTACGACAAAGATTCCGTTCCAATGTCACATCATAGCCTAAAAATCGGCGTAACATGAAATTTATAGAAAACCGTAAGAAAACCTTAATTTTAATCCTTTGGGTGTCTTGAAAACAAGGTAACCTTCAATTTTAATTAGTTCTTCATAAAAAATCCTCCAAATTTTTACTTTTCTGCTGTTTTTGAGCCAGAGAGAAAGAGAGAGACAGAGGGGGGGGGGGGGCTGTTTGCCTCACTGCTTATCTACCACAAAAAGACTTGGAATTTCACAGAACTGTGTAAAATCTAACCTAGTTTTTCCTAGTTACTGAAATGTGAAAAGTAATTATAGCAAGGAAAATTTGAAAAAATGAATGACAAAATAAGTCACGTTTATCTATAAAACTATACAAAACAAACATACATGTTACATACGCATTAAAAATCTCTTTCTCTCTCTCCCTCTTATCTCAATGAGAGAGAGAGAGAGAGAGAGAGAGAGAGAGAGAGAGAGAGAGAGAGAGAGAGAGAGAGAGAGAGAGAGAGAGAGAGACTGTTTGCCTCACTGCTTATCCACCACAAAAAAGACTTGGAATTTCACAGAACTATGTAAAATCTTACCTCATTTTTCCTAGTTATTGAAATGCAAAAGGTAATTATAGCAGGGAAAATATGAAAAAATGAATGACAAAGTCACGTTTATCTATAAACAGGTTTTGACGTAGGAAAAACCTATTTTTGGTAGTCGATGTTGAATCCTCAAAACCCTCCCTCTTCCCTGACGAAAAGGCATGGGATTTGGGCAAGGGATCATCCTGCATTGACCAACAGAGGATAATGGCTCCTTGGTCTTTAATGGCCTGGTTGTAAACAAGAGGGTGGATGCGCATGCGCAATAGTCACTTCTCTTTCTTGCAGGCTCTTTTGAAGTTGGAAAAACTGGGTTCAGCTTCGCTAAAGATAAGGGAAAGTGCCCTCTTATCTTTGAGTCCATTATATACTCCATCATGTGTTATAATGTTAATCATTACAACACAATACCTGGCCAAAAAGACCAACTAGAAGAGAATTCTTTGATATTAGTTTCGTCAGCATGAAGCTCTGGTAGACCATGGAAGGCAATTCCTTGAGGACGAAACAAGCTACCCCACAATCAAAAAAACTATACAAAACAAATACACATACATGTTACATATGCATAAAAAATCTCTCTCTCTCATCTCAAGGGAGAGAGAGAGAGAAAAAAACAAATACTATTCACCCTCCTGGGTAGTGCATGCAAAGCCTTTGAGGTACAAGGTTCGTGGCGGCTAAAATTCCACCCTTCCTGCCAACTGTATGTCGTCATGGATGGGGAGAGATAGAGAGGGGAGGTTGCTTCAAGCTGTATTTGGCTACCTTCAATCCTCCAGCCAATAGCGTGTCAACATGGAGAGAGGCGGGTTGCTACATGCTGTTATTGGCTCTTTCAATCCCTCTAGCCAAGAGCATTTCACTAATGGATATACACAGTAAGTACAGAGAGAGAGAGAGAGAGAGAGAGAGAGAGAGAGAGAGAGAGAGAGAGAGAGAGAGAGAGAGAGAGAGAGAGAGAGAGAGAGAGATGGCTTTACTTAAATAGCAAGCGTGATATTCATGAATTATTACGGAAAAAGAGAGAATACATTAATATTAATATCTGAAAATTAACAAATCATTTTTTTATCCTAAAAAATGTATTTGGCCATGAAAATAAAATAAAAATCAATATTCAGTGAATATTGCTCTATGAGAGAGAGAGAGAGAGAGAGAGAGAGAGAGAGAGAGAGAGAGAGAGAGAGAGAGAGAGAGAGAGGTTAAACTGAGTTGTTCACACCGGTAAGCTGTTTTGTGATTTCGCAGGATTTTAATTAAAATTTTACTGATACTTTTCTGTGGTTACCTTAATATTATTAATATTTGAAAATTAGTACTGTAAATCATTTTTTAACATAAAAAAGGCATTTAGTCATGAAAATAAAATAAAATCAGTAATTAGTGAATATTGCTATATGAGAGAGAGAGAAAGACGTTGAACCAAGTTGTTTACATTGGTAAGCTGTGTTGTGATTTAGTGGTAGAGTGGACCCGGCCCGTATTCACAAGGGTTAGGTACCACAACCCCCCACACATACTGAAGATCAGCGATATAAAGGAACCCCACTAAGAATGCTTATAACTGTGTATTTTAATGGCTGGAACACCAAATACCCCTCTAAAAATGCTTATAACTGCCTATTTTCAAGTTATTTTGTGATTAAAAACATTTATGATAAAAAATGTATTTAGTCACAAAAATAACATGAAAATACAGTAATCAGTGGATATTTTTCAATGAAAACATCCACGAATTACTGAATTTTCTGCAATTTATTGAAAAAATGCATCACAGAAAATTCCACATATAACTGAATCTGCGACTGCTGAACCACAAATAAGCCGAGGTCCACTGTATTTAAATTTAAAATTTTATTGATACTTTTTCATGGTTACCTTAATATTAATATTTGAAAATTATTAAATCATTTTTTTATAAAAAAAATTTATTTACTCATGAAAATAAAATAAAAATCAGTTATTAGCGAATAATGCTCTATGAATGTAAATTTTATTTCTTCCGTTCAGATCAATGCCAGACCGGTGTCGTCTGAAACATCGTCGAAAATCGTAAGAAAAATGGTATTTTCATTATAAAATAAGTTTTTATATATACTTTTATATATAGCTTTATCCCGCGACTGTCAGCGTGCACGGTAGAAATTCAAAATTGCGGCAATCGCGATAGATGGCCAGGTGGCCATACTGAGCGCCCTCTACTAGGTACCTAGAACCATTCCCAATTGTCCTCAGAAATTCCATGCCCCTGTTCTCCAAGGGGAGGGAGGGACCTTTTATATATGTAACTTTACCAGGTAAGTATTTTAAAAACTTATTTTATAATAGAAAATACCATTTTTGAAATATCTAACTTCCTGGTAGTTACATATATATAGCTGACTGACACCCTTGGTGTGTAAGTTGAAGAACCAAAACACGTTGGGAATTCGTATAATTACTAACTATATATTAGCTGTAACCATACTCTGGTTCTTACCTGATAAGGGAAGCTGGCTTCATAGTTATCCTGCCTCATTTGCCTGCATTCCTGAGAAAACCCAGCGACCCATCCAGGGGGCTGTAGAGTCTCTATGGGGCTGTCACACGGTCCTCGACCTTAACATGACTAGACCACCACCACTTGCTATCCTGGCATAGCCATGGACAAAGAGCTGACCACCTGACCCACTACAAAATACTAAAACACACTCCATAAAACCTAACTTAGACTTGCAACCCCAGACTGTGGAAGGTTGCAACAACCTCTTCACAGACAACCTGTGAGTTCAAATCAAGAAAGGCAAGGGTATATGTTGCGCGTTACAGGCAGTAGTACCTTCTCCAATCCATGGCACTGAGGCAACGTAATGGACCTAGGGAACAAATAACTCATATTGGGTCTGTACTTCTTTAAGGTAACAATCTGCGTAGATAGACTTGCTTCAGCCAGAATAAATCGCTTCCAAAATCGATTTCATCGACTTATTATGTCTAAAGCCATCGAAGTTGCTAGCTCTTACTTCATGAGCTTTGACTTTGAGGATTGGGAAGTTTTTCTCTCGTCACAGTTTTGGTGAACTTCCCTTATTAAATCCTTGATAAAGAATGCCAGAGCATTTCTTTGATAAAAACAACGAAGGTTCTTCACCGAGCACCAGAGGTTGTCCGACTGACCTCTCATGTTTCTGGTCCTCTGTAGATAAAATCTTAGGGCCCCTAACTGGACAAAGGCCTCTCTCCTTTTCCCGTCCTACTAAATGAGACAAGCCCTGGTATGGTAAAGGATCTGGGGCCATGGTTGAGACGGGTTCTTATTTTTAGCGAGGAAACCTAGTTGTAGAGAGCAGACTGCATTCTCCCCATTGAAGCCTACCTTCTTGCTAAAGGCTTGCAATTCTCCTACCCTCTTGGCAGTAGCCAAAGCAACCAGGAAAAGGGTCTTCTTAGTGAGATCCTTCCATGAAGCCTTATCGAGAGGTTCAAACCTGCTCGAGGTTAAAAACTTTAGACTACGTCCAAATTCCAAGAGGGGTCGGGTTGTCCTTCCTTTTAACTGGGTCTCAAAAGACCTTTATGAGGTCCATGAGGTCTTTGTCTCCCCTGACACGTCAAGATTTCTGTGACGGAAGACGGAAGCAAGTACGCTGCGGTATCCTTGATGGTAGATACTAGTTTCCTGGACTTTTAAATGCAGCAGAAACTCTGCCATTTGAGTTATAGAGGTACTGAAGAGGGAATGTTATTATTTCTGCACCACCCCTGAATACGTCCCATTTTGATTGGTACACACCTGAGTGATCGTTCTTCAGCTCGCGATAGCTCTGCAGCTTCCTTGAAAAGCCCTCGCTCTTGCCAGCTTTTCGATAGTCGAAAGGCAGTTAGGTTGAGAGCGAGGAGATTTTGATGGTATCTCTCTATGCGGCTGTCTGAGTAGATCGATCCGACAAGGTAACGACCTGGGGTGTCTACTAGCCACCCATCACCTCTCTGTGATCCATGTCTCATGGGCCAAAAAGGAGCTATCAGGGTCATGAGGGCGTCGTTCAACTCCTGAACTTCTTCAAGACTCTGTCTGAGGATCTTGAACGGGGAAAAGCGTACGTGTTTAGTCCCCCCCAATCTATGAGGAAGGCGTCCACTGCCACTGCTTCCTGGTCTGGGACTGGGAGAACAGTAGACTGGTAACCTCTTCGTTCTCTGTGTTGCAAATAGGTCTATTGACGGTTCTCCCCACAGATTCCAAAGCCTGTTGCACACCTCGTGATGTAAGGTCCATTCTGTCGAGAGAACCCACCTTCCTCTCTACTGAGGAGATCCGCTCTGACATTCTTCTTCCCCTCTATGAAGCGGGTGATCAGAGTTAAATTGTTTGCTTCTGCCCACAACAGGAGATCCTTTGCTGCCTCAGAAAGGGAATCCAACGAGTGCCACCTCTGTTTCTTGATGTAGGCCAACGCTGTGGTGTTGTCTGCGTTGACCTGTACTATCTTGTTCTGGACCTTCCCTGAAAGTGGACTAGCGCTAGATGAATGGCCACCAGTTCCTTGACGCTTATATGCCATTTCTTCTGATAGTTTTCCCACAGATTTGAGATCCTCGCTCTTCCCAGCTGCACCCCACCCCAAGTCTAATGCGCCTGAATACAACACTAGGTCGGGGTTCTTCTGTTGAAGTTCGAGGCCCTTTGTAGTTTGTTGGGGTCGTTCCACCAACTCAAATAATTTTTGATTCCCAGAGGATGGAATCACTTCTCTAGATCTTGGCCCCTTTTCCAAAAAGTTTGACAAATGGAACTGAAGTGGACGAGATGTAGTCTTCCCAGGGGACGAATTGTTGATCGAGAGAGGGTCCCTAGCAGACTCATCCACTCCTCGCCTAACAGGTCCATCTCCCCAAAAAGAGCTTCACCTTTTCCAGGCAATCCAGAATGCGTTTGAGCTGGAAAGCCCAAAAACTACTGACTGAATTCTCATCCCCAGGTAAATGATGTCTTGTGGAAGTTAGCTGTGATTTGCTAGATTTATTACTAGTCCTAACTGTTGTATCAACTTCATTGTCACTCGAAGATCCTCCAGACACTGCTTGTGATCTGGCTCTGATTAGCCAGTCGTCCAGGTACATCGATATCCGTATTCCTTTAGATGTAACCAGCGAGCTACGTTCGATGCCACCGTGAGAAAAACGTAAGGAGCCGTGTTCAGTCCAAAACAAAGTGCTCTGAACTGATAAGTTGTCCCGAGATGCACAACCTCAGATATTTTCGTGTAGTTCAGGTGAATTGGTGCGTGAAAATACGCATCCTGTAGGTCTATCGAGACCATCCAGTTCTTCTTGTCTGGCGGTGCCTGCTAGGACTGACGAGATGTCTCCATAGCAAACTTGACTTTGCTTATGTACTTGTTCAATGGACTTACGCCAGAACTGGTCTCAACCGCCCGAGTTCTGGGTACCAGAAAAGTCTGTTGTAAACCCTGACGAGACGTCCTTTTACACTCTTCTATTGCTGATTTTGATAGCATCTGTCACCTGTTCCTGAAGAGCTACTGCTTTGCTCCCCGGAGTAAGTAGTTGTCAACTCTAACGGCTCTGGTGAAAGAGGAGGTTTCTGGAAGGATCTTTATCCTTCCTTCAAAAAACTGGACTTGTCCAGTCGTCCGCTCCCTTTGGCTCCACCCTAGCCAAAGTGGGATAATCTGGCTCCCACTTGTGTCTGGAGGATGTTGTGTCTCACTTCCTGGGTTTGGGTTGTTGCTTGGGGTTCTTACGAGGTTGTCCTCCACAAGCCATTCTCTGACTCTCCCGAAAGTGCTCTCCCACCTAAAGGGCTGACGCGTGGAGGCGCCTCCTTCCTCCTTCCTGGCTAAAAGTTTGCCAGGAGAACCCTTCCTAGCAGTCCTTGTAATCAGATCTTGCGTTGATTGCTGTGCAAGAGCTGCTGATAAATCCTTCACCAGCTCTGAAGGGAAGAGTTGTTTGGTTATGAGCATAAAAGCTCTGATCTCTGAGCGAGAGTCACTCCTGATGTAAGGAACGAACACAGCATAGCTCTCTTCTAATGACACCTGCTGTGAAAGGGGCAGAGAGTCTGACCGTCCCGTCCCTCACGGCTTTATCGAGACAGGTAATAAGGTGCATCTCGAGTCGTTCCTCTCATCTGTGACCTCTCATGCAGAGCTGCGAGTCCAATCCATCAAGCTGAAGACGTCAATTGTTCTGAAGATGCCCTTCAGCAAGTGGTCCAATTCCAAAGTGGACCACAAAACCTTGGCCTTTGACAAGGCTGTTCTACTGCGAGAGTGTCTCTAGTCTGGAGAAGTCCCTTGGGAGGAGGCAGGAACTCCTGCCGAGCTTCCCAGTCTCATACCACACGCTAGATCTAGAAGCCAACCTAGTCGGGGAAAAGAAAAAGTTGTCCTTCCTGTTCTTTCTTCTTAAAATCTAGCCATTCAGTGTTGAAAGGCTTTCTTCACTGATTTTGCTAATACTGTCTTCTTGAAGGAAGAAGACTTTGGGGTCTCCATCAAAACTGCGAGGGCGGACTCGAGGAACGGGCTGTTGAAAATCATTCGAAATAAGTCCGCCAACAGCCAAAGTAGTCTCTTCAGATCTGCAGCATGAAGAGTTTCTTATCACTTCCCAGATCTCTTCCAAAGGATTAGCTATATCCGATGTCGAGCGAGTGGGGGAATCGTGTGTAACGACATGTTTGCATGCGTCACGCATGCGCCCAGCTTGCTGCGAGGGAGCGTCACGAACCTTGTCACCTCCCATCACGCTTGCGGCTTGCTGCGAGGAAGCGTTTATGAGAGCTGTAACCTGCAGCGAATCCGCGTCTTCTTCCTTGTTGTTAGCGTCTTGTTGTTCTAACCTTGTCTTACCTCTTCTTGGGTCTGTTGGCGCCCTTAGGTTCCTTTCCGTGGGTTTTCTTCTCGGTCCCGCGACTTGTAAGAATCGAAAGAGATGCAAGGACTGCTGCACTTGACAAAAAACTGACTTGTGGTGCCGCTTGCTGCTGAGGAACAACTGGAGATGGCACTGGACGAACTTACAACCTCGGAAACTTGGCTGGGATCCTGAGGATGAGGTGGTGACACTTGCTTATACACGCCCCCAATCTGGGGGTGGGGGGAGAAGTGAACTGAAGTGATGTACACGCTCTTCTTCCTCCGATGAGTTCTGCGTCTTACGCCTCTGTTTAGGCGCGGAAACGTCGTCTTCTTCCGATAGGAATTTCTCAGAGAGCTCCATTTGCTGCAAGAGGGTTGTTGGAGCGTGGACGGGGACCTGCGCCTCTTGATAGGTCTAGAAATCTGAGATCGACGCCATCCACGTTTGGGTCTAGCATCATCCGAAGATGAAGAACACGTCCTCATCTCGCCTTTCCTGCGGCGAGGGGAAGCGCCCTGGGATGCGTCAACAGGATCGCCGAGGGGACGTCCGATCGTTGTTCAACGTCTCTCACCTCCCCTTGGCCCACGGCTTCCTTCTCTCAGGGGCTGGGGAGCATGGAAGAGGCCTAGGCCTAGGAGCGTGACAGACAACGAACGGACGCACCTCTCCACTGCACTAACACTGTCACTGAACTTTTTGTTGTAAACTATGCACTGCCCCCACATCACTCCTCTATCCGGCGGAAGATTGTACTGAAACTCCCAAGGCAGAAATAGCATTCAAAATATCCTTCAAGGATGGGTTACTTACCTCCGCCTCCGTCAGGAACGGTACTACTACTTTAGGCTAGGATCAGGAATATTAGAACTGACAAGTTAGAAAGACTTGACTATCAGGAAGACCTAGCTGACAGAACACTCGAAGATCTAGCTCTCCTAATTTGTCCTTCTCCAATCACAAACATAGCGATCATATTCTCTCCACTCTCTCTCAGACAAACGTTCGACTCTTTACATCTATTATCAAATGTACACATGACCCTCTGCATTTCTTACATACAGTGTGGGGACTCAAGGAGCAGTTTTAGGAAGCCGGGTCTTGCATCCCTCACACACATTCTAACAACAGAGTCAGCCATCTTGAGAATTCAAAAGCAAGTTCCAAATCGGAAACCTACAAACTAATTGACAGAGAGAAAGAGAAATCCAGGAAAATTAATATCAGCGAAAGCCAAAACAAAACCAAACAATGGGCACTTCACCAAAGTAGACAAAGTAAACTAAAAAGAGCGAATTTCAACGTGTTGACTAGAACGACGGCAGGGAATTTCTGAGGACAATTGGGAATGGTTCTTAGGTACCTAGTAGAGGGCGCTCAGGTATGGGCCACCTGGCCATCTATTGGCGATTGCCGCAAATTTGAATTCTCACGTCTTGTACATTTAATCGGCGGGATAAAGCTATATATATGTAACTACCAGGGAAGTTAGATATTTAAAACCTTACTTTTAATCCTTTGGGTGTCTTGAAAACAATGTATCCTTCAATTTTACTGAGTTTTTCATAAAAATAACTTTAAATTTTCACCATTCTGCCATTTCAGATCCACATTTCTTCAGTTCGCATCGGCGTCAGACCAGTACTGTGCGAAATATCACCGAAAATCATAAGAAAATCTTACTTTTAATCCTACGGGTGTCTTGAAAACAACATATCATGAATTTTTATTGATTTCTCATTAAAAAACACCAAAATTTTTACCATCCTGCTGTTTTGGATCCATATTTCTTCCGTTCAGATCAACATCAGACCAGCATCATCCGAAATATACAGTAGTCAAAAATCATAAGAAAAATTACATTTTTATGATAAAATAAAGTTTTATATATACTTACCAGGTAATTACATAGCTATTGGTTCCCTTACCTACTGCAGCTTATAAGTTCAAAATTCGTGCGGTGGTGCTACTATCGTTAGTGTGTAGGTGACAAGGTCCCGCCCACCATCCGGGACTCAAGGAAATAACCCAGCGGTGAGCTCAATTCGTTTTAAGCTCTAATGTCCATGCAAGGGGAGGACGGCGGGCTCCGATCATGTAATTACTTGGTAAGTATATATAAAACTTTAATTTATCATAAAAATGTCATTTTTGTGTAACTTACCAAGTAATTACATAGCTGATTCCACATTGTTAGGAGGTGGGAAAGAGCATGGACATATTCTACTCCAAAGCATTAAGTAATGAATTTGAAACAGAAAGGTTGCTAACACTGAATCCATGTTTGTTGTTTCCTTACCTGTTGAGAGAGCTGCTGCAGGTAGTACTGCCTCTGGTCGGCACTTCTATCAACTTGTAGTGGACTTGGCAGTGTAGCCAAGGGTCGCCCCTACATTAGTGGGAACTTTGCAGCAGAGGAAGTACACCGTATGCTGACAAAGTTTTAAAAGATGCCCTTGACCTGGGCGAAGACCAGAATACAAAATGACAACACTATCACCTACACCACAGAATAAAACCATAACCCAACCATTACCAATAAAAAAACGAAACTGGTGGGTACTCCAGGTACAATGTACCCCCAGGCTTCCCATCGACTCAAAACTTTAAGTCAAGGCAAGTGGATAGCAAAGGAACAGAGTTTCCCTATGCTTTCTGTCCCAGCACCATGCCAGCCATGGATATGTGTCCTAAAGTGTTACAATTTTCAAACACAGTTTCTATGTCCTTGAGGTAGTATGAGGCGAATGTAGACTTGCATCTCCAGAACGTCAACTGTAGGATCATGGAAAGAGACAAGTTGTGTTTAAAAGTGAGGGAAGTTGCAACTCCCCTAATTTCGTGAGCTTTAACCTTAAGTAATGGAAAGGCTTCTTCCTGGATCTGAGAGTGGGCTTCTAATGCGAACTCTCTCAAAAAAAGGATATGGCATTTTTGGAGAGCAGGCAAACTGGTTTCCTTACAGAGCACCCGAGGTTGCTCGAAGGTCCTCTAATTTTTTCCGTCCTTTGAAGATAGTACCTGAGACATCTCACTGGACAGAGGAGTCTTTCTTCTTCCTCAGGTCCTAAGATATCCATAAGGTTCTTGATCTAGGCCAGGGTTTAGAAGGGTCCTCATTCTTTGTGAGGAAACCAAGAGAAAGAGAGCAGACTGCCCCTCTTGTGCAAACCTATTCTCTTGTTCATTGCCTGTAACCTTCGCTATCACGCTTGGCAGTAGCAGAGCCACTAATAAGAGTCTTTTTTGTGAGATTCCTGAGGGAAACAGAATGAAGAGGTTCTAACTGAGGACCTGAAAGCCACTTCAGTACAACGTCTAAGTTCCAAGAGACGCTGAAAGAACTTTCTTTCTTGGACATATCGAAGGATTTGATCAAGTTGCTGATATCCTGATTAGAAGACAGATTCATTCCTCTGTGCTTATAGACTGAGCTGAGCATCGACCTATACTTTTTGATGGTAGAGGTCAATAGCTTCCTGACGGACTTTAGGAATATCAAAAAGTTGGCTATTTGACTTGTAGATGTCTCAGAAGAAGAGACGTTATGGTGGCTGCACCACCTTCTGAAGACTACCCACTTGATTGGTAGAGCTCTGTTGAAGAAGCTCGTCTGCATCTCACAACTGCCTCTGCAGCCTGTCTCGAAAACCTTTTGGTCTGATGAGGCGCTTGACAGTCTGAAGTCTGTCAGGGCCAGAGCGGATAACCCTTGGTGAAATCTGAGAAAGTGGGGTTGTCTGAGCAGAGACCGTTTTTGTGGAAGGAGTCTTGGGTAATCTACCAGGAGTCAAATCAAGTCTGGAAACCATTCCTTGTTCAGCCAAAATGGGGCTACTAGGGTCATGGAGGTGTTCTTATTTCTGGTAACAGAAATTTGTTTCTTGTTATAATGTGGTTTGGATTCCACAAAAAGCTGTAGGTCCCGTTACTTGGTAACCAATTGGTTCTTAGCCACATGAAATAATTCTAATCATTCAGGCCAGCCCCAGGAGAGCTGTTAATCAGCTCAGTGGTCTGGTTAAACTAAGGTATACTTAACTTTTCTGATGCGTCGACAACTTGTTGATTACTTCCTTGATCATTCCGAAGGGAGCGAAGGCATACACATCTAAGTTTGTCCAGTTCAAAAGCATGGCATCCATGCTCCATGCTTGAGGAATCAGGACTGGAGAGCAGAGGAGGAGAAGACGGTGGTTTCTAGACATTGCGAAAAGATCCACTGTGGGTTTGCCCCATAGTTTCCACAGGTTGTCACAGACTATCAGGTCTACGGTCCATTCGGTTGGAAGGACCTCTTTGAGGTGGCTTAATTCGTCCACAATCACGTTCATTCTCCCTTGAATGAACCAGGTGACAAGAGTGACTTGGTTCTCCTCCACTAACAGAAGGAGATCCCTTGCCATCTTATACAGAGAGAAAGAATGAGTGGCTCCCGTTTGTGAATGTAAGCAAGTGCCATGGTGTTGTCCACGTGTGCTACAATCTTCTTGCCGCAGACCAGATCTGAGAAGGAATGAAAGCCCAGGTGAATTGCTCTCAGTTCCTCTACGTTGATGTGAGAATTCTGTTGTACCGTAGCCCATGTTCCGGAGACTTCCCGGCCGTCCAGAAAGGTGGCCCAGCCTATGTCAGAGGCATCTGAATAAAATAAAAGGTCTGGGCACACGGGGAGAAGAGACTTCCCTTCCGGAAGTCCTTCGCACAACCACCACCAGAGATCCTCTTTGATTTCCGACGTAATCGGGAAGATGAAAGAGTCTGGTTGGGTCTTTCTGTACCAGTTTGCTATGAGGAAAAACTGAAGGGGTCTCATGTGCAGGCTACCTAATTTAACAAACTGCTCCGCTGAACCGAGGGTCCCCAGAACACTCAACCACTGCACTGCTGAGCCAGAAGGAAGAGCAAGGAACTGACTGACAGTCTGAAGGCAGTTCTTAACTCTTTTGGGCGACAGAAAAGCCCAAAAAGTCCGAGAGTTCAGTATCATCCCTAAATAGGGAATCTCCTGAGTCAGTGTCAGAGGGGATTTCTTTTTGTTTATGAGAATGCCTAACTCCTGTGTCAGGCGAAGAGTTCTTCTCAAGTCCTCCGCGCACTTTTCCTCCTCCGACAAGTGAAGCCAATCGTCTAGATATAAGATGATGTTGATTCCCAGAAGGTGAAGCTAATTCCCCAGAGGAGCAAGGATTCATGTGAAAACTTGAGGGGCCATTGATAAGCCAAAGCATAGGGACCGGAACTGTAGTATCCTGTCCTCAAAAATGAAGCGTAGAAATGTTCATGAGTCTGGATGAACAGGGATGTGAAAATATGCATCCTGCATATCCAGAGTGACCATCCAGTCCCCCCTGTTGTACTGAGGACATGACTGAGCAAACGGTCTCCATTTGAAACTTCATCTTCAGTATAAACACATTCAAGGTGCTGACATCCAGAACGGGCCTCCAGCCCCCCCTCCCCCCCCCCCGAGGCCTTCGGAACCACAAAAAGGCGATTATAGAAAGCCTCTGAGTGGGCATCAAGCACTTCTTCCACTGCTCATTTGAAAAGAAGGGATTCGACTTCTTGAGAGAGGGCCAAAAACTTTGTGGAACCTTTTGAGTACGCTGTCAAGGCGATTGGAGACGTAACTAAAGGAGGAGTCTTTACGAAAGGAATGGAGTAGCCCTCCTTGAGAATCTTGATCACCCAGGGATCTGCTCCTCAGCTCTCCCATTCTTTCCAATAAAATATAAGTCTGGCTCCTACCTGGGCGTGGAGGACTAACTTCTCAATTCTTGGGGTTGGATTTGAAGGAAGACCACTTAATGGACTTCGTAGGAGGTCGGAAGTTTGATCTAGGTCGAGGCTGGGTCTTAGCTTTCCCTCCACGAAAGGGCTGAGACTGTAGAGGGGAGAATGATCTTCATGTGGAAGGCACAGGCTCCTTTGGACGTCTAGTGGACTGTGCCAACAAGTCAGTGGTAGACTTACTCTGCAAGTCGGAAAGAATCTCCTTCACTGTGTTTTGAGGAAAGAGGTGAGGCCTGCCTAAAGGAGCGAAAAGTAGAGCTGAATTCTGAGTCAGCAAGACTCCTTTTGGGGTGGACGAACACCAGAGCTCCCTCTTCTTAAGGACGCCCATAGAAAATAGGGAGGCTAGTTCTAGAGGGCCATCTCTAATTGCACTGTCTGAGTATGAAAGAACTCCTAGCCAATCGGAGGCAAAATCTTCAGCTAGGTCAGGACAGTCTTCAATCTTCCTCACTAGCACCCCAATGGCCCAATTGAAGAAACTAAATATCTCAAACACCTTAAAAATATTCTTGATAAGGTGATCCAGTTCAGCTCAGGAAAACATTATCTTGGCTGACAAAAAGGCTGTTCTATGAGTTGAATCCACCAGTCCAGAGAAGTCCCCTTGGGAGGAGGCAGAAACTCCTAAGGAAGGAGCTTCCCCGGTGGCAGAGTAGAGTACCTCATCTTCAACAATTTGCTGGGCGGAAAAGCGAATGTCGCTTTGCCCTATTCTCTCTTAGTGGCCAGCCAGACATGAACTTCTTTGAGAGCCTTCTTCGAGGAGGAGGAAAGAACTAGCTTAGGTAACCTGGTACCTTCTGATGAATGCTTTTTCATGAGGAAGGTAGAAGCTGGAGGAGTAGGCAAAGCAGGCACAATGAACTCAGGGAAATTATCCAGGAGGAAACGCAGAAGAGACGAGTAAGCAGAAGAGGGAACCGTATCCTGAACAAACTCTTCCTCCTCTGAAGAGACAGGAGACAACGATTTATCCTTGGACTCTGGAGCAGAAGAGGATTTCTTCAAAAAACCCATAAGCTCGGTCAACTGACGCTTGAGTGGGGCTAAAGAATCTTCCTGCACCAATGAGGAAGACAGAATAGCAGAAGAAGGTGCATGGGCTCCAGAAGCAGAAACTGGGAGTTCGGTTGTTGGAGTCGAAAGCTCAGGAGTTGGCGCCAGGTGCTCTAGAGTGGAAGTCTGGCGCGAGACGGCGGGCGTCGGGTGCTCAGCAGTGGTATTCTGGCACAAGACGGTGGGCACCGGGGGCTCATCAGCAGAAGTCTGGCGCGAGTCAGTGGGCGCTTGGCACTCAGAAGAAGTCGGGCGCTTAGAACTCTTATAGCACTCAGGACTGCCTCTGAACAAACGACAACGATGAGCAGGAGAATCAGGCTGGACTTGAAAACTGCAGGAAGGTTGTGAGGTAGTCTCCCTGTACCTCTTGACAGCCAGGGGAGAGGTGTTGCCAAGATCAGCCTCCCTTGGAATCTCCGGTATGTCTTCTCCCAGGTGCGGCGGGAAAGTGACCTTCATTTAGGAGCACTGGTGGGACTGACAGCCACCTCCTCAAAATTCACAGCACTCTCACTTCTCACTGCACTGTCAATACTTACATTTTTTCCATTAGAGATTTAATAGCTGATCCCATTTCCATAATAGTACTAGATAATACACTAAATTTCTGATCGAACCTTGATTCGAGGCTGGCAATAGCACTAAGAGCGGAATCATGGAAACCTGGAACAGGAGTAGATGGTAAAGTAGGAGGACTTAGGATAGGAGGAGGAGGAATTTGAGGAGTGGTAGTTCTAGCATCCCCTACATTATCCAAAGGAATGGAATCTGCATTGGCCCTATTTTCAGCCCTAATGGCTGCTTTCTCTTCTTATCTCTTTCTAATTTCTCTAGATGAAATTTCAAGGTTTTCCATTTCTTATCCTCCCAATCCTGACACTTATGCAAGTATTATCCTTACTACATTCTTGGCCCCTACATTTAGTGCATTTTGTATGAGAATCGTACGAAAGCTTAGTTAGCCTAGTTCTACAACCCCAGAACAAAAGCAAATACTAGATGAACTGGAATCCGACATCATTACCTAAAGTAATACCTAAAGTTAACTCGAACAACAATTCAACAATGATAGCAAGCCACAAAGCAACAAATTCTGAATACTTCACCAAATTCGCGCAAAGAAAAGCGAAAAGCAAAGACGCAGCTGCGTGAAAACTTCCCATGTTGGCCAGAAGCTGGCAGAAAACAAATTGAGCTCTCCGCTGGGTTGTTTCCTTGAGTCCCGGATGGTAGGCAGGACCTTGTCACCTACAAACTAACAACAGTAGCGCCACCACATGAATTTTGAATTTATAAGCTGCCGTAGGTTAGGGAACCAATAGCTATGTAATTACTTGGTAAGTTACTTATATAAAACCTTACTTTTAATCCTTTGGGTGTCTTGAAAACAACGTAACCTGCATTTTTATTGAGTTTTTCATTAAAAAACCTCCAAATTTTAACCAATCTGCCATTTTGGAGCCATGTTTTTTCTGTCGGATCAGCGTCATAAACCTGGAACATGGAATGTAACCCGGGAAATAATTTTTAATGAATATTTTTGAAGAGCACCGTAAACTCAGAACGTCATAAGCTGAGCCCATTGTAACCTGGGGACGGCCTTATTGTTATATGATTTAAACCTAACACATCTTACCTCGGAGCCAGATGCAAAGCTCTTCTGACACATTCTGATGCTTGAAATGGATGAGCTTCAGCGCGCCAATACAGAGTTGTCAGTGTATAAAGAATCCAATTCGAAGAATTACATAACTATGAGAACAGAAAACACTAATTCATCACTAAAACTAGCTTACAAATAACTTACTAACATTTGCATGGGTTGGGGAATTACCCTAGTAGTATACTTCTATAGCTACCTGTAGACACTGCAATACTGCCAATGGAAATCATTTTCAGATTTCAGGGCATGATTACAGCTGTTATGGGAGTGTACGACTTAAAAAAGAAAAACAAAAGGATCTTCATTTATGAAGACACATTAACTAATTTTAAATATTATTACATGATTTAAACCTGACACATCCTACCTTGGAGCCAGATGCAAAGCTCTTCTGACACATTCTAATGCTTGAAATGGATCAGCTTTAGCACGCCAATACTGAGTTGCCAGCGTATAAAGAACCCAATTTGAGGAATTAGATGTCAATGAAACAGCCACACGATGACCCCAAACAGATATTTCTGTTTCTCCTCCAACAGTAGACAAATCATCTTCTGAAGTTGCTGTCAAATTGTCTCTATGGCGGACACCCTAAACACCACAAAAAAAAATGAAATGACTGTCAGTACAGTATAAATACAACAGTTGAGAAATTATGCTCAACCATATCATGGAAATCAATCAGGATTATCATTATATGGTACTTTAATCAGACAACTTAGTAAAAATGCTTATCTCTCAAGGCTGGCACAAAGAATTTGGCATTAATATAATTTACATTTTATTAAATAAACTATAATATTCTATTATTAATATAAAACTTTCATAATAACATTTATCATCTGGATATTCACCTACTGTTAAAGATAGCTGATTCCCACATTGAGAATAGGATGGTGGGTACTGCAGCTAGACAAAATCCACTCAGCAAATCGAGCTAAAGGTTTCTTGCATGAAACCCAAAATATTCCTACCTGATATGGAATACTTTCTGGATCTTACTGCCACCATTAGTTGGATTCCATTCAGGAAGCAAGGGTTTTGTATGCGAGCAGTGAAGAGCAGGCCAGCCCTAGGAGAGCTGTTAATCAGCTCAGTGGTCTGGTAAAACTAAGGTATACTTACTTACTTTGCAGAGAAAAGCACATCAATTCAGCCAGAATGAAACAGAAGTGGTGTGAGGGGACCCCTGTGCCTGGGTCCAAAAGCCCTAAAAAATGACAAGCCAGAATGAAGCAGAAGTGGTGTGAGGGGACCCTGTGCCGGGGTCCAAAAGCCCTAAAAAATGACAATCAACTCAAATGAAATACCTTTATGATGCAGGTATGCTCCTATACAATATATGTACCTTCATGCTCCTCAAAATACCAATCCTGGGATTTAAAACAAAGAGCCTAAAAGATTACTCTTTCTTCCAATCAGGGAAAGGCTATACCTGCTACTAGTAGCAGACTAAGGGCTTTACTGTTTTCAGACATGATTCTGCATCTTAAGGTAGTGAGCAGCAAATACCAAATTACACTTCTGCATTCCATTAATCACATCCTCAAGCAACAATTTTGTCATAAAATTAAATGAAATCAAAACCATTTACATTATGAATGTTTACCTTCAATACAGGTAGGTATAGAGCTAGTTCTCAGGCAGTAGCCTAATAAAACCACAAAACAAAAGGTTAACTTTGCCTCTTCCAGGCTTAACCTTTGCCAATGATGTTCTAGATTTTTAAAACCACAAAACAAATTAACTTTGCTTCCTCCAGACTTAACCTTTGACAAAGATGTTCTAGGTTTTCGAAAACCACAAAACAAAAGGTTAACTTTGCCTCTTCCTGGCTTAACCTTTGACAAAGAAACTAGGTTTTATGAAACCAAACAAAAGGTTAATTCTGCCTCTTCCAGCTTAACCTTGGACAAAGACATTCTAGGTTTTCTAAAACCACAAAACAAAAGGTCAACTTTGCCTCTTCCAGACTTGACCTATCTAAATACATTTCAATTGTCCTAAAGGACAGAGAAGCGTTTCCTCTTCTTCCCCACCCAAGAGCTTAAACTTGGAATTCTTACAGTTCATGGAAAAACTTAGCCTTAACATCATTCTCAGCTCTAAGGCAAAAAGATAAAATACATTCCCTTTACAACAGCCTTAAGGAGAGTGCTTGCAATAAACTTACTCTTTTCACTGTACAGTAGATAGTGCTAACAAAAAGAGAGTTTCATAGTAAATACTTAAATGGAACTGATTCCAGGGGCTCAAAAGGATCTGCAGGTGACATTTTAAAAGTGCATCTAAATTCCAGAGTAAGACTGATACTGAGTTGTAGGGGCTTCAGTCTCAACTGATCTCAGCACCTAAAGGTAATGGTTATAGCCAGATCCAATTGCACGTGATGCAACACCGAGGAAAGCATGGAACTATAGCCTCAAAAGCAGACAGCAAAAAACTCTTACTATATCTAAGAATGTAGATAAACTTTGATGACTAGGGGTATAGGTGCTGAAAATCCCCCTAGAATGGCACATGGAACAATACACAAACCACTTCTTCTGATACAAGGCCATGGTTGTTCACCACTTAAGGATAGAATCCGTGATACCTTTGAAAATCCCCTTATTGGGAGGAGATGGCTAAGCATCTCCAAGCAGTTAATTCGAAAATCATTTGCTCTGAGGCTACTAGGGCTCTAAGGGAGTCACTGAACAATTCTTGTACTACAAATTTGTTCAACATTCTCCTTAGAGCAGATAAAGGGGGAAGGCATATGAACCTGAATCAGGTCAAACTTGAAGAAACACGTCCACCACTCAACCCTGGGGATCCTCAAAGGAGAACTAGCAGACCAGTTGTTCCTGTTCATCCGCATGCTAATAAGTCCACAACTGAGCATTCCTCCAATTCCACAGTGAGTGTTGGACTCACAGAAGTAATGACCACTCTGAAGGCAGGACTGTCCTTCCTCAACCCTCAATCACCATTCTGCAGAAGGACTTTTTTATTAACTAGTGAACCAGTACTATGTTGTTCATTTTTGCTCAAAGAAGCAGTCTTTCTGACAAGACTTAGTTTCTGACCAGGTTTTTGCATTGTAGAAACTCATCCATGTAGCCAAAATTCAAGCTCTCAAGAATCTCGACTACGACTCTTCAATGGTCTTTCCAACACCCTGATGTGTCTGTATGGTTTACCGGGTGTAGTGTCGACCATTCTATGGTGTGCTGTAAGTCAGTATAATGATAACAGTCATAACTCTTCGTTTTGTGTTACAAGATGGAGGGAGAAAACAAAACCTGGATGTATGTTTCAGAATAAACTTGTTAACTTGTAGTTTAAGCATCCCTCCTACAGCACCTTGCGACAATGATGGTCCAGGATTTACATATAAGTTTAATGAACGTTTGCAATCTGTCATGCTGAGACTGCACTGTAATTTTGTCAGAATATTCTGACTAATTCTCAGCGAGGCCATGGTTCCTAACAAAGAAAGCCATTACAGCGCAGGAAGCTTCTTTAAGGATTAAAATTCTTCTAAAAGAAAGAAATGCCTATTCGTCTTCCAACAGGAAAGCCTACATATTTGCGAAAGTTTACCCTCATCACCAGATAAAGAATGGACTGAGAAGGAGTTCAGGAAGTCGACTGAACACCATAATGGACAGAGACTGAGCCAGATGAAGCAACAGATCCTTGGCTTCGAATATTCCATGTACTGTATATATGCACACATATGAGAATCATGATACATTCAACCAGGCTCACCAAAACTTATGGCTTATCTGATAATTCATTACCATCTCTTATAATTGACAACCACTTACTATTTCTGGCAAAACACTAGCACAAACAAGAAGTGCTGACATAACCGAATCAAGAAACAGTTGTTTGCTGATGTCAGTTAACATAATGTCACATTATTAAGAGTCGCGGTAAGGTTGTTGACTTTTCAAAAACTTTCTAATTCTAAATGGCAACTTCCATAAATAAAAATTTTTCATTCATCCTTTACACAACTGAGAATGTCTTAAAAAACTGAGCTACAGAATGTAGCTGCAGATGAAGAAATGAATAAAGTGCTGGATGCAAAATGTTTTGAAATAGGGGAAAGCCATGTCAGAAACTGGCAAAATCAGACCTTTCCATCATTTAATATTTAATGCATTTAACAATAATAGTAAGCTGCATTTTTTAGCACAGTTTTTTTTAATTTACAAAACAAAAGTATCTCCAAATTAGGTTTCATTTAGCAACTAAGGATAAATGATATCAATAAAGCTCAGTTAGCTGATGATTTTAAAACTGTAAACATTACCAGAGAGCAAATGGTGCATTCTTGCCAGATTCATACCATATGAATGATAAAATTATATTACATGCAATATAACTGGATAGTGTAAGTAAAACAAGTTTTTATTAAAATTTACAGTAATGTTATTTTAAATACAATTGTGCTATGTGACTTCTGCAAATGGATAGTGTCAGTAATATAGCCTAACCAGGGCAAACAGTTCTCACACGCATTTATGTGGCCTACTAGACGCGTCTTGCCACATCACACCCTAACTCAGTGACTTAATTCAGCCAGCGGTATGCCAAACACACCCTAATGACTGACTCTCCCTTTCTTTGTCTTCAGCTTTACCCGTTTCTATATGGGGTTCTGTCCCTATCATCCTTCTCCACCTTCCTCTGTCAAATGCATCCTGACTTCTTAAACCTTTCTCCTGCATGTCACTTGCTATTTTATCCTTCCATCTGAACTTTGGCCTTCCTCCTCTTCTTCTTCCCTCTACCTACATTTTCATAACTCTTTTACACACATGATCTTCTCTTGGCATAACATGACCATACTACTGTAGTCTTCTTTCCTGGGCCCTCTTCAATACTTCCCCTACCTTAAATGTTCCTCGAACAAACTCATTTCTGATCCTATCTCTTCTTGTGATTCCGCACATCCATCTCAACATCCTCATCTCTGCCAAATGCATTTTCCTTTCTTAAGCCTCCTTCATCATCCACATCGCAGCTCCGTACACCATCACTGGTCTGACAGCCCTTTTGTAAAACTTTCCTTTAACCTTCCTACTAATCCTCCTGTCGTACAATACCCTGACAACCTTCTCCAGTTTATCCAAGCACCTTGTATTCTGTGGTTGACTTCAGAATCCATATCTCCATTGTCAGTCACATTTGATCCTAGATATTTTAAAGTTTTGACTCTCTTGATGTCATCCTGACCCAATTTCACTGTTCCCTATCTTCCTTCTCCTCCCATCCACTGATACTCAATCTTTATCCTACTTATCCTCAGCCCTCAATCTTCAAGTGCCTGTTTCTACCTTTTTAACTTCAGCTCAACTACTTCTCTAGTCCTTTCTCTCAACACTGTCATCAGCGAATCAAGCACTCTAAGGGACTTCCTCTCTGACATTTGATGTCATAAAATCCACCAGATTAGCTGAGGATGTAAACAGCCAGTGAGTGGAAAATAGCGCTATGATTCTTAGAACAGCAGAAGAGTTATTGGTAGAGGTCCACCCAGTGAAAAGTAGAGCTGGTGGTGAAATCATGATATGCAAGAAAAGATCAAGAGGAAGGAGGTGAAGATAGCCTTTAATCAAAATGATTCTGAGAATTTATTGGCTTGGAAAAATGCATAGAAGGAAGTAAAGACAAGGTAGCAATGGCAAAGGCAAGAGTAATGAATGAATTGTATGAGAAAAACGATTGTAAACCTACACTTTAAAACCTTTTTTCCTAACTAAGCCCTGCAGACATGGGGATGTATCTTACATGCCTGTGTCTTATATCCCATCAAATGAGTTAACTTTCACATTAATTTTACCTTTGCTTAGGCTCTACACAGTGAATTTGGCAGAGGTTAAATTTTGCTCCATTTCAACTGTACAGTATGTTGAGAAACTGTGTAAATGTTGGTTGTGAATTTTGTTCATAATATTAGTTTTCAGAGGTTAAAATTGACATGCAAGATGACACACAAATGCTGTGCCCCAAAGTCCTATTGGTGTGGAGGTCACTGCCAGCCATCCCATTCTGCCTGTGATATGTGAAATGGTATATAATGTGACTGCAACTACATGTGCCATGCCAAAGGCACTGGCTAAGAAGGCACAAAATACAAGTGTTGAAGCAACAGTCTGTCTCATTGTGAATTAAGCCACTCATGTTTACCTAGCCTTCTGGCTCCTGACACTCACCTCAGAGTGTGACCATCATTCCTCTGCACGGGTGATTCAGCCTCAGCCTTTGAGGTGCCAACCTTGCTTCTTTCTCCAAGGCTTTCTCCCAGGTCTTGCGCAGCTGCTGACACCCTCTCTGCTGCCACCACAGCTCACATTACAACACTGCTGCCTTCTGGGTGCGGCTTCATCTGCCCAAGCCAATAGATGCAGCAGTGATGGAATAGATTCAGCAACAGATCACATAGATGGTTCAAGCCCAAATCTTTTCTAGCCTACACCAGACAAAACCACCCAGGTGACCAACATCTATTATGCAAACAGGCCATTTTCCTCCCCAGGGCAACACTGCCCTGGCAACTAAAGCAGAAGGGAAGCTCAGGAATTATCCCCACTTACAGGGGACCTTCCCTCAGGAATGCAACCTCCATGACAACTCTGTGGATCAACCTTCACCAGAAACCCACTTTCTGGGCCTTTATCCTCTTGACATAGTTTAGGTGGACGCCCACAGCCCTCAAAAAAGACTATCAAGTAAAGCCAGGAAGGGTATATCCCCATCCTCTGAGAGTTTGGGGACTGGCTATGGTTTCATCCACCACTGACAGGCAGGCAGGAATCAATTCTATATAACAGAGGCAACATGGAAAGACACTACAAGATAAGGAGAAGACATGCAGGAAGTGACTCCTTACAGATATTGTTCACAGAGCTAGTAAACAAGGACTACCCTGAGTTCCCTACTGGCAGACCAAGTCTAGAACTCAGGACATCATCCTCTGGTCATAACTGCTTCCAGCTTGTCCAGTGACTCCAAACCTCTCTGGGTCTAGGGCACAGAATGATCTCTTTTTCTGCTTTGATGTCTGGGGAATAGATGCAACAGATAAGCACAGGCAGGAGAATATATACTATAGGGCTTCCTTCCACAGGAAAGTATGTCCCCACCCACTGCTTCAACCCAAGGGGGAACATTCTGCATCAACTACTGCCACAAGGCAGATGGTAATTGTGGTGTACAGGCAGTTCCCGGTTATCAGCAGGGGTTCCGTTCCAATGGCATGATGATAAGCGAAAATTGGTGATTTTCGGTGCTAATAACCGGGTATAGGTGCCGATAACCAGAGATGTATTGGCACCAATACCCAATTATCAGCACCCGATAAGCGGAAACCAGCGATTTTTAGCGCCATGAAACCGGACCACTGATAACTGGGCCTGCCGATAACCGTGGACTGCCTATAATTTGATGATAAACCCAAAGAGGATCTATGAGCCTAAAAAGTTGAATCTTCTTTCAAGGAGGTTCAACAATCTTTTTGAATGTCATACTGAAGATGAAGGCTAGGGAAGTATAGGGAGGATTCAATAAAGTTATGGGCTCCCTTCATTTGTTCAACTTACCAGACCAGATGTTCAAGAAAATTATAAAGAATACGCAACTACAACACTCCAGCCTGCAGGATTCTGGAAGGCAGAATATGTGACGGACAGTGTCTTGGGTGACAGAGAAGGTGATGGCGGATATCTACTGGCAGAGAGATAATGACAATCCAAGACAGCAAAAGGTTGGAGACCATCACTTCACACCTACTGGCCTAGGGCCTGTGAACAGTGGAAGAATGTTGTACAAGCTGTTTCCTATGATGTCCTAATATTTGTGACACCATTAAAATGGTGAAAAACAGTGATGACCATCAATTAGACCACCTTTACCTACTTCACAAACCAAAAGGACATTCACTCAAAAGGATCTGTGACACCTAGCTTGGGCAATGTCACAATATCGGTCTCATTCCAAAGTTTGTCCCAGGGTCCTGAAACAACATTGCCAACTCTCTGAACAGGAACCTCTAGGCCCTCCTGGAAGAATTCTCAGTGTCTGAAAGGCATTATGGGGCCTGTGGGGTTCCCACACAGTTGACCTGTTTGTGACTTAGGTGAATCACAAGCTGCTCCCGTACTGCTTCCTGTAGCCCAGAACAGTAGCTTAGGCCACAGATGCATGGCCTGAAAATCCACACGTCTTATCTTCAGTGCCATCCACATTCGCATGATCTTCATGGACCCCACTGTCCGAGGCCACAATATTAAAAATACTGTATATGTAATTTATATGAGCATGAATTTCTCGTGCTACAAGATGATTACAACCCCATTCTGATTTTTTCTGTTTTGATTTTTTTCCTTTTCTGACAGAGAAATAACAACTGACAAAAATTCCTTCTGAAGATGTCTTTGGGGAGTTAAAAGTTATGGAAATAGAAATAAACCCTGACTAAAAAGTTTTCATTAGTATATATGCATGTTTGGCACACATAACTAACTATGCATGCATGCATTGCTAATTAACCCTTTAAACGCCTACTGGACGTATCATCGTCGACTAAAATTGTCACTGGGTGCCAAGTGGGCGTACCCGTCGCTTCGACTACAAAAATTTCAACCTTGGTCAACTTTGACTCGACCAAAATGGTTGAAAAACGCAATTGTAAGCTAAAACTTTTACATTCTAATACATACAATCATGTACCTTCATTTTACAACAAATTGGAATTCTCTAGCACAATATTTCAATTTATGGTGAATTTTGAAAAAAATTTCCTTACACCCAGCAGCGTAACTCGGCCGAAAAATTTCAGAATTTTTGTCATTTTGTCGTAATTTTTGCACTGTTTTATATTAGCCGTTACATAAGTTTTATATATGAAAATGTGTGCAATTTCATGTAAATACAGCAAATACAACCCATGGTTGTAGCTTTTATCAGTTTGGAAATATTTTCATATAAACCATGATAACTGCCAAAATTTCAACCGGTCAACTTTGACTTCACGACGAAATGGTAAAAAATGCAATTGTAAGCTAAAACTCTTACATTCTAGTAATATTCAATCATTTACCTTCATTTTTGCAACAAATTGAAGTCTCTAGCACAATATTTCGATTTATGGTGAATTTTGAAAAATTTTTTCCTTACGTCCGCATCAGAAATTCTTTAAATCACGTTGTCGTAATGTTTGCACCGTTTTATATTAGTCGTTACATAAAGGTTTTATATATGGAAATGTCGCAATTTCATGTAGAATACAACAGAAAATAACTCATGGTTGTAGCTATCAGTTTTGAAATATTTTCATATAAATCACAATAACTGCCAAAATTTCAATCTTGGTCAATTTTAACTCGACCGAAATGGTAAAAAAGCAATTATAGCTAAAACTCTTACATTCTAGTAATATTCAATCATGTACCTTCATTTTGCAACAAATTGGAAGGCTCTAGCACAATATTTCGATTTATGGTGGATTTCTGAAAAAAAACTTTTTCTTACGTCTGCGCGCGATAACTCGGCAACATCTCAGAAATTCTTTTTGTCACGTTGTCGTAATGTTTGCATCGTTTTACATTAGTTGTTACATAAACTTTTATATATGAAAATGTGCACAATTTCATGTAGAATACAACAGAAAATAACTCATAGTTGTAGCTTTATCAGTTTTAAAATATTTTCACATAAATCACGATAACTGCCAAAATTTCAGCCTTCGGTCAACTTTAACTCGACCCGAAATGGTAAAAAAAATGCAATTATAAAAGCTAAAACTCTTACATTCTAGTAATATTCAATCATTTATCTTCATTTTGCAATAAATTGGAAGTCTCTAGCACAATATTTCAATTTATGGTGAATTTTGAAAAAAATTTTCCTTACGTCTGTCGCATTAACTTCGGCCAAACTTCTCAGAAATTCTTTAAATCACGTTGTCGTAATATTTGCACCGTTTATATTGTCGTTATAAAGTTTTATGTATGAAAATGTGCGCAATTTCATTTACAATACAACAAAAAAATAACTCATGGTTGTAGCTTTTATCAGTTTTTAAATATTTTCATATAAATCACGATAAATAGAAAAATTAAACTTTCGGTCAACTTTAACTCGACCGAAATGGTCAAAAAACTACCCAATTGTAAGCTAAAACTTACAGTCCAGTAATATTCAATCAATTACCTTCATTTTTTCAACAAACGGAAGTCTCTGGCACAATATTTCGATTTATGGTGAATTTTGAAAAAAATTTTTTTACGTCCGCTAATTAATTCATGCACCATTTTGTGATAATATTTTCTCTGTGTTGCTTTGATCGTTTGCAATCTGTTATATACCAAAATCATCGCAATTTAATGTACAATACAACTAAAAAAAGTAACTCATTAGCTTTAACCGTTTGTTTACAGCGCGATTTGTATACAATTTTATATGTTTTTTTTTAGCTGTCATATATTCCAATATTTATATATGATAATGATATTTTTTCATTTCTGATGGTTGCATACTAAACTTCAGGCAATGAGAAAAAAGGAGCCAAAAATGAACTCTTAATCTTAAAAACTAAGCGTGCTGTGATTTTTTGAAAAAAAACTTTTTCCTCTTCGGTGCTAACTGAACTTCATGCATACGGGAGACGTTTTTGTAAATAGAGGCTCGGCGTTTAAGGGTTAACTAACTACTGTATAACTATATATGCATGCTTTGCTAAATAACTACTGTAATAAGTACATAACACTGTCTGCAAAGGTGAAGATCACAAGACCCCTGTGTGTTCCAACCTAAAAGTATGAATACAAATGAAAACTAAACCTTACCTGAAGGTGCTCATATGAAAACATAGAAAACGGCAAATCCAGTGCTTTCACACAGTCTGGCTCTAGATGTGTATCTGTAGGACTAGGTGGTAGGCCAAGGTGGTCCTCTAACCTACAAAAAAAAGTAAATTCTGTTGATTCTAAATATCTCAAAAATAATATACTATTAATCTTCTTGCTTCCACTGATATACTTATTTAGATTAGCTACTTAGAGCACAATAAATTTTTAGATTAGTTGCACAAATTTTCACACAATGATACTACAGTATATTCAAAAGTTATGTAATATTACCACCATACAAACAATACTGTCCACATCCTAACCTGAAGAGATGCCCTAATAGAGTATCTCCCCAGTTTGTTGAAAATTCTCTAGTTTGGCTCCATGCATCATGTAGTTATTCTCTAAAACAGCTAACGTTATGGTTGCTTTTCTACCTATCTGCCCATGGCACAATTATCAGGGATACAGAGGAAAATCAGTTTTTGTATCTTTTCATTTTTATAGGAAAATACAGATAAAATTCTTTCTAAAATATCTAGCATCTTTTAAATTTATAAGTAATGAGACTGTGAAGGCTCATATGTCAAATAGTAAAATGTATCTACAAAATTCTAAAACTAACTAAATTCATCATGCTTCTCAACAACCTCTTTGAGCACTCACCTCAGATGCATATTACTTAACAACTTTGATGACAATTCACTCACTTTGATAACATTAGAAAATAAAATTATATTTTTATAATAAAATAAAGTTTTATATATACTTATCAAGTAAGTACAGTACATGGCTGTTATTTCATTTACCAGCAGCTTGAATTTGAACATTCGCAGTAGCGTTCCAATATTCTGGTGTAGGTAACTGGCTCTGCCCACTTTCAGGGAAGGATGGGTACAACACTACTAAAGAGCCCAATTCATTTATGGCCTATGTCCATGCGAGGGGAGGAGGGAGGGCTCTGATTATGTAGTTACTTGGGGTATAAAATAAAGTCTTATATATATATATATATATATAGTTACTTGGGGTATGTATAAAACTTTATTTCATCATAAAAATGTCATTTTTATACAAGTAACTTACCAAGTAACTACATAGCTGAATTCCACATTGACAGGAGGTGGGGTGCATGGGCACATACTGCTTAAAAAACACTAAGAGATGGAGAGGAATTTTGAAATAGTAAGTGGTTAACACTGATAAAATGTTTGCTGTAACCCACCTAGTGAGAGAGCTACAGCAGGAAATTACCTCCTCTGACATGGCTCATCTCGACCATAGTGGTGTTGCGGTAGGTTAAATTTGGGTTTGTGTGAATGGATTGTTCCGTTTTTGTTGTTGTGATGTTTTTTATTATGTTTATTTTGTGTTTTTGTTATGAATGTCTGATGTAAAAGTTTTCATGTTTTTTTACTTGCAGTTTGTTTGAGAGTGGTAGGGGTAGAGTAGACTCCCCTTCACCCTAAGTGCCCATAGTGCTTGGACTGAGAGAACCTGGTTGAGAGACAGTGAAGAAACAAGGCCTTTATTTCCTTCCTGAATGCTTGCCATGCTTTGCTAGTATTATTTACAAATTAGTTGTGTGAACCAGAGGCTGACTTATTCAAGTTTGCAGTAAAGTGATAATGCAGGACACTATAACCTGATTGCTGTAGATTTGTTCCAATGGAAGTGGAAAACATTGAGAGAGGAATCACAGTGACCCGGGTTACAGTGAAGTTGTGTCTGGAATACTACTTAAAGAAGAATATGTTTGGTTCTCAAATGATCTTTGTTGGACAAGTAGATTTTGAAGATTGATCTTTCAAGCATTGGATGGTTCCATTCTTGAGGATTAAATAAAATTAGATTAGGTTCTTAAATTATTGAGTACTCCGATGGCTGCCAAAGCATACAATAAAAACAAAACCCTGCCCCTGGGTGCAGTACTATACCAAGACCATAAAAAACAAGTTACACATACACCATATAAAAAACCCATTCATAATAAGACACAACGCATGATGGGTACTCCAAGTACTCAGTAGCCCCCAACTTCCCGAAGCTCGACAACCTAAATTCAAGGCAAGTGGATAGAGGAATGTAAGGAATACCCCCTATCCTTCCTCCCCCAACATCATGCCAGCCACGGATAATGGGCCAAGGGTACTGCAGTTCTCATATACAGTTTCAATATCACGTAGATATAGATTCGCAAACACCGACTTGCCTCTCCAGAAGGTGGATTGCAGAATGGCAAAGAGGGATAAATTCCGCTTGAAGGCAAGCGAAATCGCTACTGCCCTAATTTCATGGGTTTTAACTTTGCAAATTGGCAAGTCTTCCTCTTGAGTCTTAATGTGAGACTTGGAAATTATATCTCTCAAGAAGAACGCCAATGCGTTCTTGGATAAAGGATGGGTCGAGGGTTAGGTCACATGCCTCTGATTCTTAGCCCTCTCCATGTAATACTTTAAAGCTCTCACTGGACAAAGAGATCTCTCTTGGTCCGCAGGACCGAGAATGTCTGTTAAACTTTTGATTGTGAATGAACGGGGCCAGGGACTAGTTGGCGTTTCATTCTTTGCTAAGAATCCCGTAGTAAAGCAGCAGACCGCATCTCCTTGTGCAAATCCTACCTTCTTGCTCAACACCTGCAGCTCACTAGTCCTCTTAGTAGTAGCCAGAGCAACTAAAAATAGGATCATCCTAGTAAGATCCCTGAGGGATGTGGACTGAAGCAGCTCAAAGGGATGACCTCAAAGCCATTTTAAAACAACATCTAAATTCCAGGACACAGAATCTGACCTCTCCTGTTTTGAAGTGTCCAGTGATTTGATTAGGTCACTGATGTCTTTATCAGTTGACAGATCCAGACATCTATGTCTGAATACAGAGTTGAGCATTGCTCTGTGGACAGGTGTAGCCTTTGAGAGGACCTAAAAATAGCAAAAAAATCTGCTATTTGTACTACAGAGGTAAAGTAGATACAGTAACGCCCGTATTCGCGGGGATGCATGCCACAACACCCTTACCGAATAGCTAAATTCCTTGAATATTTAAAACCCTCTAAACACTTAGAACTGCCCCATTTTTGATAGTTTAAACACAAGAAAAACCCTCTAAAAATGCTTTATACTGTATTTTATTAGTTCTATCTGAAAAGTGCATTTAGTCTTGAAAAGTATAAGAAAAATACAGTAATTAGTGAATATTTCTCAGTGAAAAATACCATGATGGCGAATTTTCCCCTTGAATAATGCAGATACGTTCCACAGAGAAATCCGGAATACGATCCCTTAATCTTGAAGAACGTGAGTACGGGGTTTACTGCAACACATTGTGACTTCTGCAAAGTTCGTAAGATTGCCCATATTCTGGTAGATCGTTAGAGGGAGACTGGCGTCTGCCTTGCTTCCAGCTAGTCTCCAAAAGCCTTTTGCTCTGACAAGCTTCCTGACAGTGTGAAGCCTGTCAGAGCGAGAGTGAATAGTCCTTGATGGAACCGGTGAAAGTGCGGTTGATTGAGTAGATTTCGTCGCTGTGGAAGTAGTCTTGGGAAATCTACCAGGAGATTGAGGAGATCCGGAAACCACTCCTTCTGTGGCCAAAAAGGAGCTACCAAAGTCATCAACATGTTGTCGTGCAGGAGAAATTTGTTGATTGCCTCTCTCACCATGCTGAATGGTGGGAAGGTGTATACATCCAGGTTCGACCAGTCCTGGAGCATCGCATCCATTGCCCACAAGAGAGGGTCCAGGGCTGGTGAACAATACAAGGAAAGTCAGTGATTCCTTGATGTTGCAAATAGATCTACCAATGGCTTCCCAACGTTTCCACAAGTCTGTGCACGCCTGCAGATTCAGTGACCATTCTGTGGGTAGGACCTGTTTGCAACAACTTAATTCGTCTGCTATGACATTCAGCTTGCCCTGTATGAAGCGGGTGACAATCTTTGTTTGGTTTTCTTGTGGCCATTGAAGAAGATCTCTGGCTGCCTGATACAGTGAAAAGGAGTGGGTCCCTCCCTGATTCTTTATGTAAGCCAGAGCTGTCGTATTGTCCAAGTGGACTATGACTATGGAGTTGAAAGTCGCTGTTGCAAAGTGCTGAAGGGCTAAGCGTATTGCCTTCAGCTCCTTCACGCTGATATAAAGTCCTCTCTCAGATTATGACCATGTCCCTGAAACTTCCTTGTCTTCTAACAGAGCCCCCAACCCAGATCTGATGTGTCTGAATATAATGTGAAGTTGGGTCTCAGAGGGCGTAGAGATTTCCCTTCTGCAAATCTTCCTGTCACGAGCCACCACCAAAGGTCCTCCTTGACCTCTGGAGTGATTGGGATCCTATGCCAATTGGCCTTTAGAAAAAACTGTAACACCCTCATGTGTAGTCTCCTTAATGGAACAAATTTTTCTGTGGATGAGTATTCCCAGCAAACTCATCCACTCATTGGCCGAGCATGACGGGAGAGAGAGGAAGTTCTGAACTGTCTGAATGCAGGATTGGATTCTCTTGTCAGAAGGAAAAGCCTGAAAAGTCAGAGACTTGATCTTCATTCCCAATTTAGAACTGACTGACTTGGGACTAATTGGGATTTGTCTGGCTGGACAGAAACAACAGGCCCAACTCTTGGGCTAATAGAAGAAGTCTTCTTGAGGTCCTCAGTACAACTTGATTCCGAGTAGAGTAGGAGCCAGTCACCTGGATAGAGACAAATGGTGATCCCCCTGAGACGAAAGCCAGTTGCTAATGGGACCGCAGGGACATGGGTGAAAACTTGAAGGGCTGTAGAGAGGCCAAAGCACAGCGAGAAATGAAGACTTTGTCCTGGAACACAAACCTAGATACTTCCTGGCTTCCAGATGGACTGGAACATGGGAAATAGCATCCTGCATATTCTTAGTCGCCATCCAACCCCTGATGGATGGAGGACAGGACCAATGGTGATCTCATTTTGAATTCTGCAGTTGAACACAGAAATTCAGGCACTGATGTCCAGGACAGGTCTCAACCCTCCCGATGACTCTGGGATGACGAACAGGTGGTTGTAAAACGGTGTGCTACATCTTTGACATCTCATGGCCCTCTTGGTGAGCAGAGACAAGACTTCATGGCAGGCCAAATACCTCTACCAGCCCTAAAGAGTAGGCTGCCAAGTTGATGGGGAGAAGGGGACACTAAGGGAGTTTTCCCCTGAACAGGAATGGAATATCCTTCTCTGATCACTTCTAAAACCCAAGGTTCCCACATTTCTGTCCTCCCACTTGCTCCAAAAATGTAGAAGTCTGGCCCCCACTGGTACACGGAGAATAGTATCCTCACTTGCGAGAGGAAGGTTTGACTGCTGACTTCCTGATTGGTCGAACTGCCTTAGAATATGCTCGAGAACGGAGGTGGAATTTGCCTCTACCACCTCAAAATGCCTGCTGTAGAGGTGAAACCATTCTGGGAGCAAAAGAAGATGATGAAGAATGTCCTGACTCCTTCAGACGTTTGGCGGACTGAGCCAGTAAGTCTTAAGTAGACATCTTTTGCAACTCAGTTGCGATATGCTCTACTGTGGCATGGAAAAAGAAACTTGATCCAAAGGAGCAAAGAGAAGGGAGGATCTCTGGGAAGGAATGACCTCTTTTGAAGTAAATGAAAGCCACTGTTCTCGCTTCTTAAGGACTCCCACCACAAATAAGGCCACCAGCTTCTGGGATCCATCCCTGATTGCCTTATTTGTGCATGAGAGAACTCCCAGCCAGTCTGTAGCGAACTTATCCTGGAGAGTGGCACACTCCTCTACCTTCTTCACTAAGGCGCCAACAGTCCAATCTAAAACGCTTAAGATCTCAAAGACCTTGAAGATATCCTTCGTCAAATGGTCAAGTTCTGATGTCATGAATAAAATCTTGGATGAGGAGAATACAGATCTCTGGGATGAGTCAATTAAACTGGAGAAATCCCCTTGGGAGGAGGCAGAAACTCTCAAAGAAGGAGCTTCCCCAGTAACATACGACAAATACCTCCTCATAGATATTGTGGGAAGGAGAGCAAATACCTGCTTGCCCAGATCCTCTTGTCTGTCGTAACTTTCCAGTGCCTGACAGAGCTTTCTGTACTGAAACAACGAAAATACATTGCATCTTGAAGCCCTAGAAGCTTCTGCTAGGCTGTCTCATCTAAAAAGCTGAACTACGGCAAGCCGGAGTCACTGGTGAAAAGAAATTTGGGAAGCAAAACAGAAGTACTTCAAAGAGAAGCGTAGGCTGAAGAAGGCTGATCCTGTTCGATGTCCTCTTCTTCTGACGAAATGGGTGAAAGAGCCAGATCTGCATGCTCAATAGGCACTGTTGGTTTATGTAACACATCTAGTATGCTGTCTAAGCATCGCTGAATAGGTTCCAGAGAAGGATCCTGAACCAAATGAGGAGTGGAGTGTGGCGCTGGATGCCTGGATGAGGTTGGCGCCAGCTCAGCAGGGGAGCTAATGCACACTGATGACCGTGCGTGTATTACGAGTTTATCCGATCCCACAGGCACTTCGGATCCTCTAGATCCCACTGTGTGCTTGGATCCCTTAGATCCCACTGGACGACTGGATCCCTCGGATCCCAATGGATGCTTGGATCTCTTAGATCCCACTATATACCTGGATCCCTCAGATCCCACTAAATACTTGGATCTCTCAGATCCCACTAAACTGGATCCCTTGGATCCCACTGGATGATCGGATCCCTTGGATCCCTCTACAGCCTGGAATCACTCTGGACACTGATACTGATGCATGATTTGTGGATTTCTTGGAAACCCACTTGGGCGTGAAACACTGGCGTTCTGACACTGACATTGTGGGCGATGCATTAGTCGGATCGTCCCAAAAACTATATGACGGATTGGGACTCTGTTCCTAATCTCTGGTCCGCTTGCATGGGATCAGGAAATCGGACTCTGCAACAGATATTAGCCTTTTCAGTGGCCTAGATGCACTCTTAAAGCACCAAATGCATTTCTTACTTGCCTTACACTTGGATTCGTCAGATCCCGAATCCAAATCACTTGATGAAAGGGCATGAACTCTGATGTGGATCCTGAACCTGAATCACTTGATGAAAGGGCATGAACTCTGATGTGGACACCTTTCCAGCGGCTATCCGCCGAGTCCTGGGAATCTCATACAACAGGCTCGGTTGAGGGGAGAGACTACCCATGGGCAAACCCCACTGACCTCCCTTGGACTTACGGTTTGCCTCCTCCCAGGTTTAAGGGAGTTTGACAGGGACCTTCGTCTAGGACTTGCACTTGCACCATGATCACTGGCACTACACTTATCCATAAGGCACCTCACTGAAGCCCCTATTTGAGCTACAGTGTTAACTAAGAGACCGAATTTCTGGTCTATTCTGGCTTCCAGACTGGCGATGACATCGGGTTCAGAAGCTTGGAAGTTGAGTAACAGAGTTACAGGTAAAGTCGGAGGATTGTTGATAGGGGAAAAGGCAATTACAGAAGTCGAAAGAACGCATAAACAGAACCCTATTCTTTGGTTTTAGCTCCTGTGTAACCGCTCCTTGTTCTTCTCAAGTTTATCTAAACAACGTGTCAAAGTTTTCCATTTCCCCTGATCCCACTCTGAAGATTTGCATTTGTCACAAGTCAAGACTGAAGAGCAAATGTGTCCTCTACATTGAAAACAAATGTCATGGGAGTCATATTTGATTGAAGTAAGTCTGGTATTGCAGCCCTTGCTGCAAGACCTACTCCTAGCAGAACTAGAGTCAGACATCCTAATAATATGCAAAAGTCCAAACTATATAAGCTAATAATTAACAATTAGCACAATCACTACTAATGCAAAGAATACTTCAACAAAAACGATGAAAACCATTTGGTGAACTACACTAAATCAAATGAAAGCTGACATCAACAACCATGTTAAGCTATCCACCGGCAGAAACCAATTGGGCTCTTTAGTAGTGTTGTACCTATCCTTCCCCGAAAGTGAGCAGGGAGAGTTACCTACACCAGAATATTGGAGTGCTACCGCAAATTTTCAAATTTAAGCTGCCGATAAATGAAACTAATAGCTACGTAGTTACTTAGTAAGTTACTTATATAAAATTAAAGCCGATATCTTACTTGTCATTCTAATAGAAAACACAAAATTAAAGCTATTTGTCTTTCCATTCTGTCTTTCAGCATTCTCTTGCTAAAGACTTTGATCGCTCAGAGGACGGCATGGTACAAGTGAAAAATATATGGTAATTTGTTCAGTCAATATGTTTCGTAAAACTCCAGAATGACATATTTTATGAATAACTTTATTCATATATACCATCTACATCTTTTCATTTCCTTGCAAAATGAATGCATCAGAGACCTGCAACCTATCAGAAAAGAATCTACAATAGTTTATCCAGTCTTGTTTTTTAACTCTTATAATTGTGCATTTGTAGAAAAATAATTTTGTTCATGTATACCTTCCTCCTAATTTGTTTGTTCTGCAAGCCCATAGGCAACTCGTTTCTCAACAGCATTTGTGTTTTTACAACAATTTACTGCAGCATAAGGGTATTTATTACTTTTCCATTGAATAACTTCATTCATAACTACTACTTCATCCCCTTCCCATATTTTTTCCTTTTTTACATCTCTGTATTTAACATTTTTTTTTTATACTAGTAGTTCTATATTTCAATTCAGTTACAAAAGTACTTCTTCCACTAGAAAGAGCAGAAAAAATGGTATTTTAGTTTTTTTTTTTCATTTTACATAAAGCATTTTATTGTTTACTTCTTTGCTCTAGACAGCAGTCAGGATAAAAGTTTTTTTGTCTGCAATAAATTAAAAAGATAATGCTATAATTAAAATTTATTTTTATATGAATTATCCACAAAAAATCTGCCAATCTCTTCACTGATATTCGGCGGGATCGTCCTACCCCATAAATAACTAAAATCATGAATACTTAAAACCCTAAAAAACACTTAGAACTGCCCATTTTGATGGTTTAAACACAGAAAAACCATGTAAACATGCATATACCTGAGTATTTTAATAGTTTTATCACAAAAAGTGCATTTATTCGCCAAAAAATATGTGAAAATACAGTAATTAGTGAGTATTTCTCAGTGAAAAATACTTAGCGAATGGGAGGAATTTTCCTATGAATAATGGCTGAATATGTTCCACAGAGAAACCCATAAATCGTGAGTCCAGAATCATGAGAATCACGAATACAGGGTTTACTGTATATATATATATATATATATATATATATATATATATATATATATATATATATATATATATATATATACAAGCGGTCCCGGTTTACGTGAGGTTCCGTTCTTGCGCGATAAATAAGCAAATAAATCGTAAACACGGAAAATCGTCGAAAATCGTCAAAATCATTAAGAAAACCTTTTAATGCTCTGGGTGCATTGAAAACGACGTAAACTGCATTATTATTGAGTTTTTACATCAAAAAAAACCTTAAATTATGATTATTCTGCCGTTTTGGGGCCAAATTTCTTTCTGTCGGATCGGCATCGTGACGTCAACCGGAACATGCGTGTAAGCGGGAAATAATTCTGAATATATTTGAAAAGCGTCGTAACCTCGAACGTCGTAAGCGGAACGATCGTAAACCCGGGGACTGCCTGTATATATATATAATATAATATATATATAACATATACACACATATATAAATATATATATATTATTATAAAACATGAAGTCGCTACTGAAGCGACCCTTAATTTACCCTTAGTTATTGAAGTAGAATCGCTGCTGCATGGTAGTCTAGTGGGCGTAGATATCAAAACAATTAAAAAGTTATCAACAGATCGATCTGTCCCTTTCCTTTACCTGAAACAGAAATTGAATGGCAGTCGAAAAGACAAGATGAGGCTGGGTGCCACTCCCTTAAGCAACAGCCTAACTAAGCTGTAAACAACTTCTTCTAAAGGCAGATTAAGCTGGTGAATGTCTTTCCTTTATGGGATACCTGGGAAGAGGAGCAGATGGCTGAATACCTGGGCAAGTGACACATCTTTTGCACACGGTCACCAATCTTTGCACTTGGTCAGGACACTTGGCTGAGGCCTTAAAAAGAGGACAGGAGACATCTGAGTGAGTCGCTGGGCAGTCAGTCACGATGCAGTTGGGCCATCAGCAGTTTGCAGTTAGCCAGCATGCGAATTGGTGGTGCAAGGCGGCTGAGAGTCATCTCCACCCTTCCAACAGACTCCTGATGTCAGACCAGTACTACCCGTCATCTCGACAGGACCTGCCCAGGAACCTGAGTACGATGTCAAGTGTGTGATTGTCCCTGCGTCATCCCTTCGCCAGAGACCCACTTCCTTAGAGTAAGTGTGAGTAAAGACATTTCAGTCACGATCATTTGCCCTTTGGAAGTGTTCTAATTCACCAATATTGTTTCTCATCCTTGTGTCATTTGTTCAGTGCCTTTGCAGTGTTTCTTGTTCAGTGTAAAAATGTTCTGTTATTCCTTGAGTTCATGGCACCCCTCATGCAGACTTGAGTCATATTCTGTGTTATATTTTCTTTTACTGGCGTGTAATGTGTGAAATCTCTCTTGCAGAGGGACCTGGCCATGATGGACTCATCTTGGACTGAGCATTGCCATTAGTCAAGACTCCAGTAGGAGGTTCTTGGTGTTGCAAGCCTTTAGACATTCAGTACCCCTTTTCACTTCTAATTGCTTTCTTTTGTAAATATAATTCCTTAATTTATCCCAAGTGTTTCTGTAACTTTTTCCTTATGAAGTGACCTTCAGCTCTGAAATCTTCCATTGTTATTTGCTTTTCTGATTTCCTTGGCGTAAGTCAGACTCCAAAGGCAATTAAATAAGAGATTCCGTTTATGACCTGTAAAAATCACATAAACCCAGGAAATTCATAAAAATATATACTTACTGCGTATAAAATATATATATATACACACACATTATATATATATATATATATATATATATATATATATATATATATATATATATATATATATATATATATATATATATATATATATATATATATATATATATATATATATATATATAATATATATATTTTACACATATATACACACAAACACACTCACATATATATATAACTTCTCTAATTCTTTTGCACTTTTTTGGATACTTGCCACTACAAAGCCTTAAGATCAAGTGCAAAAATATGAAGAAATTATGATATCAGTAGTGGGGAAACGAACCCGGTTTCATAATCACAACTAGGTCATAATGGTCAGGTCTGTATGTGACCTGGTTATGATTATGGAACTTAAATTCGTTTCCCACTACAGACATCATAATTTCTTCTATTTCTTTTCACTTGGATCTTATCTTTGTGATGTTCTTCATATCAAAAAAACACGAAAAATAGAGAAGTTGAGAGTTGTGGCTATTATAATTATATGTATCAGGTAAAGTGACCAGTAGAGTCTACACACACACACACACACATATATATATATATATATTGTCACGAAGTGATCAAGTACCTGGTTATTACACAACTATTAAATCCAAAAATTTACCTCACTTCAGCCAGATACCTGAAACCTCATAACATTGATATTACAACTGAACACTCTATAGGTAACAGTGATCCCTTAAAACTTGCTTATCACCTGAAAAATCAATTCAAGTTTATCAAGTTATGAGTGAGGTAATAACTGTTCAGCAATAAATATACTAGTGGGGAAAGGGCATCACTCCATCAAACTATAATTGTTTCCCTGGTCTTCATTCACTTCCATATAGGAGAGAAAAACAAAACATGTCTATCACTTACCTTGTGCACACACATATAACCCTAACACTGGTGGTCAAAAATGAAACACTGGGCTTTTAAAACTTTAAATTTAAAAATTTATTTCTAACTTCAAAAGTTATAATTAAGAGTTCACAATCTGAAAAAATTTACTATTACTTGAAAACAACATAAGATTTAATTAATTCACAAAATTTTATAAAGAAATTATGTTAACTAAGCAAATTCAAACTATTAAGATTTACTCCAATTTTGAAAAAGAAATCTTATCAAATGAAATCAAAACAAGTATGCAATGTTAAAGTATCAACACATATAAAGTATTAACTAAATAAATGTTAAATCACCAACATAAAAATTTGGGTAAGACTATGAAATCGTAAACACAAGAGCACAAAAAAGAAATGTAAAAACAAGAACATATAAAAATGCACAAAAAGTTTATCAACAATACAGTAAACCCCCCGTATTCGCGTTCTCATGATTCGTGGACTCACACATTCGCGGTGTCTCTGTAGAACATCTAACCATCATTTACGGAAAATTAAGCCCATTCAGGTATTTTTTTCACTGAGAAATATATTCACTATTACTGTATTTTCATATAATTTTCATGAATAAAAGCACTTTTGTGACAAAACTATGAAAATACTCAGGTATAAGCATTTTCAGGAGTTTTTATTGGTTTAAGCTATCAAAATATAGGCAATTCTAAGTATTTTTAGAGGGTTTAAGCATTGCAGTTGACATGCGGGGTGTGGGATGCATCCCCAGCGAGGGGTTCACTGTACAGCATATAATTTTTAAATTGATTGAATTTTACCTGTAATGTACTACCTTCTCTGAACATTATGTACATGTTTTTCGTTATTTTATTGAATTGTACCTTTGTTATGACTGTAGCGTTAAGATTTTATCTAATGACACAAAAGCTTTTACTCTAAGTGAATAAGAACATGCATCCCATGAATTAGGGGTAACAATAGTATGCGATACACATCTACTGTAAAGTTAACCCATAGCAGCCTACTGGGCGTATCATCGTCGACTAAAATTGTCTGTTGGGTGTCAAGTGGATGTACCGTCGTCGACTACAAAAAATTTCAACCTTCGGTCAACACTGGCTAAACCAAAATGGTTGAAAAACCAATTATAGCTAAAACTCTTACATTCTGATAATATTCAATCATGTACCTTCATTTTGCAACAAATTGGAAGTCTCTAGCACATTATTTTCGATTTATGGTGAATTTTTTGAAAAAAAATTTTCCTTACGCCAGCGTGGTAACTTTCGGCGAGAAAATTTCAGAAATTCTTTTCGTCATTTTGTCGTAATTTTTGCTACTGTTTTATATTAGCCGTTACATAAAAGTTTTATATATGAAAATGTGCAATTTCAAAAGTAAAATACAGCAAAATACAACCATGGTTGCAGCTTTTATCAGTTTGGAAATATTTTCATATAAACCACGATAACTGCCAAAATTTCAACCTTTAGTCTACTATGACTCATTGAAATGGTCAAAAAACGCCAATTTAGCTAAAACTCTTACATTCTAGTAATATTCAATCATTTACCCTCATTTTTGCAACAAATTGGAAGTCTCTAGCACAATATTTCGATTTATGGTGAATTTTGAAAAAATTTTTTCCCTTACGATCCAGCGCCAGAAATTCTTTAAATCGCGTTGTCGTAATGTTTGCACTGTTTTATATTAGTTGTTACATAAAAGTTTTATATATGGAAATGTGCGAATTTCATGTAGAATACAACAGAAAATAACTCATGGTTGTAGCTTTTATCAGTTTTGAAATATTTTCATATAAATCACGATAACTGCCAAAATTTCAACCTTGGTCTACTTTAACGACCGAAATGGTAAAAAAAACGCAATTATAAGCTAAAACTCTTACATTCTAGTAATATTCAATCATGTACCTTCATTTTGCAACAAACTGGAAACCTCAGCACAATATTTCGATTTATGGTGAATTTCTGAAAAAAAAGCCTTTTTTCCTTACGTCATGCGGTAACTTCGGCGAACATCTCAGAAATTCTTTTGTCACGTTGTCGTAATGTTTGCATCGTTTTATATTGATCGTTACATAAACTTTTATATATGAGAATGCAGCAATTTCATGTGATACAACAGCAAATAGCTCATGGTTGTACCTTTTATCAGTTTTGAAATGTTTTTTTTTTTTTCACATAAATCCACGATAACTGCCAAAATTTCAGCCTTCGGTCAACTTTAACTCGACCGAAATGGTAAAAACGCAATTGTAAGCTAAAACTCTTACATTCTAGTAATATTCAATCATTTACCTTCATTTTGCAATAAATTGAAAGTCTCTAGCACAATATTTCAATTTATGGTGAATTTTTGAAAAAAACTTTTTCCTTATGTCCGCGCGGTAACTCGGCCGAACATCTCAGAAATTCTTTCATCACGTTGTCGTAATATTTGCACCGTTTTATATTAGTCATTACATAAAGTTTTATATATGAAAATGTGCGCAATTTCATGTACAATACAACAGAAAATAACTCATGGTTGTAGCTTTTATCAGTTTTGAAATATATTCATATAAATCAAGATAAATAGAAAAAATTGACTTTTCTGTCAACTTTAACTCGACTGAAATGGTGGAAAACTGCACCAAGCTAAAACACTTTACTGTCTAGTAATATTCAATCAATTACCTTCATTTTTTCAAATCCAACTTGGAAGTCTCAA
>NC_089741.1:61738463-61743463 GCF_040412425.1 Macrobrachium rosenbergii
ATATTATTTCAAACTAAAACCACGGAAAAACGAAAAATGGCAACCTTGCATAGATCTCGCTTTGCAGTTGCAGTTCCCTAGTGTTGCTTTTATTGCATTTAAGCGTACAGATCAGCTATTAGCAAAGCTTGCTGGGTGCTAGACACTAATAACCTTATGTGTGAAACCAGCACACAGATCCAGAAAATTCCGTAAGTAATGTGTTTATCTTAGCAAAACCTTTTTACAATCGTGACTGTTCCTAGGAATTAGAAATAGGGACGATGTATTCACTGAGAGAAAAGAACCCGCCGTATTAGATTCATAATTGCATGCCTTTCAGGATAGGTAGTTAGGAACAACCAGTGCCCATCCTTTTACTTGAGGAATAGTCAAATTCCTCTGTGTTAAAATCCTTTTATATTCTTGCTTAGGAATAGTGCGAAAGAAATTCTCTGTGATAAATTTTACTGCATTTCGAATTAGCGAACTGTTATTTAAGGCGAATAAATTCTCAAGTGGGACACGACGAAGTCAGCTTGCATTGCTGAAAATTCTCTCAGTGTAGTTAGGATTCGAGTTTAGGTGTTAGGAAAGCGAAATTTGAACCCGGCTTAGGGAAAATTACTAGGCCATTGTATTGTTATCCTCCCTCGACGACTGGGAAATTCCCCCGAACTCCCAGACTTGTATAAATATACGGGTTCATTCACACAGAATCTAAAAATAACTCGATGTTGGCCAGATCGACCTGCAACCCCACCCCCGCCTTCCTGTGTAGCATTTTTTCCCATTCATTTCCCAGCATACATTTTCTTTGGGTTTCCTAGTAATTTCTAAGTCCTAAGGGACGAATCGTATTTCCAAGTCCTCAGAGACTCCCAAAATTCTAATGCCGTCACGACGCGAGAATTTCTCCAAACCCAGTCCTCAGAGACTTAAAATTCTATGTCGACACGTGGCTGGTTCTCCAAATTCCAGTCCTCAGAGACTCCTAAAATTCTACGTCGCCGTGCGTGCGCGAGAATTTCTCCAAACTCCAGTCCTCAGAGACTCCTAAAATTCTATGTCGCACGTGGCGAGAATTTCTCCAAATTCCAGTCCTCAGAGACTCCTAAAATTTACGTCAGACGTAGGAGAATTTCTCCCAATTCCAGTCCTCAGAGACTCAAAATTCTACGCCGACGTACAGAATTCCTCCCAAATTCCAGTCCTCAGAGACTCCTAAAATTCTACGCCAGACGTGGCAAGAATTTCTCAAATTCCAGTCCTCAGAGACTCTAAAGTTCCCATGCCGACGTGGCAGAATTCCTCCAAACTCCAGTCCTCAGAGACTCTAAAATTCTATGTCGACGTATAGAGAATTTCTCCAATTCAGTCCTCAGAGACTCTAAAATTTACGGCCGCACGTAGTAGAATTTCTCCAAATTCCAGTCCTCAGAGACTCATAAAAATTCTACGATCGCGTGAAATTTCTCATTCCTGGGAAACCCAAAAATTAAGTCCTTTGAGACATTATACAGTGTAGTTCACACACATCTAAGCCCTTACGGGACTGATCATTTTAGTTCGTTAGAACAACTCCTCAACTCACGCCAGCCGCCAAGTCCGAAGCGTGACAAAATCAACCACGCCTTCCGAGACACATATTAAAATTGTTCGCCAACAACAACCACGCTCTTTCCAAGACATATCAAATTTAACAAAGTCTCCTCAGACTTACTAATCACCTGTCATATTCAGACAGATCCATTCGCCTGCAGTCTGAACAATTGAGTGTTTCAGATTCCTGCAACTGAGTCTTTTCAGACATATCCTATACCCATTATTCCAAGATGGCTAATACCAGAGCCCAACAAAACGAGGATTTCAAATTCTACATGTCCGCTGGGAAGGACATGGGACTATCGGGGCAAGATCTGAGAGCATGGGTTCAAGAGCGAGTGACGATGCCAAGGCTGGGAGAGCAAGAGAACGTGAAGAGAGAGAGAGAACGGAGAGAGAGAGAGGGCAAGAATTGCCCAAGAGCAGGAGAAGGAAAAACGAGAACGTGAGAGAGAGAGAGAGAACGAGTTGCCCAAGAACAACGAGAGGAGAGGGGAAACGAATTGCCCAAGAACAACGGGAGGGATAAAGAACGCAAGAGAGAGAGAGGGAACGAATTGCCCAAGAACAACGAGAGGAGGAACGAATTGCCCAAGAACAACGAGGAGAGAGAAAGAATCGCCCAAGAGAAAGGGAGGAACAAGAATGGAAGATCAAGAGCGACAGCGCAGCACGAGCCCAGATGCTAGAACGACAGCCCGCCACCCCCGCCCCTGCGGGAATGAGTGCCCTCAGCCAAGCTCACTCGCTCATGCCAAAATGGACAGAGTCCGAACCAGTATGGCTTGAAAAGGGCCGAACGAGTCCTGGAGTGCTGCGATCTCTCCCCAAGGAACTCTCCCCTTGTTCCTCACTAAATTCCTGGGCGAAAGGCCTCGTTGCTCTACCACGCCTTCCGCAGACGATCGGGAAATTGGGAAGCCGTGACGCCAAGCAGCCACTGCGCGTGAGATTACCCTGAGCGGTGGAGAGATGGAGAGAGCAGCCCAGAGAAGCAGGCCAGACTTGGTCCGATTGGGCGCACCATTCGGAGCGGGCGCTGACAAAATGGCTCGATTCGAAGGAGCCACTAACACCGCCGAGGTACTGAGCGGTTTAAATTCGAGCATTTCCCTGCGCTACGCCTCCCTGCCCTCGCCCACTCATATAGTGGAAAAAGCCCCAGCAACACTCACCGAGTGTTGCCGAATAGCAGATATGGGAAACTCACCACCCTCAAGAAGGATCCATGGGACGGAAGATAAATCCCCGTCCCCTCCGGAGGTTCAAATTCACAAAATGGGAATCGGGCAAGCCCCCTAACTTGCCATTATTGCAAGAAAACGGGCATTCCTCCGAACAGTGCCGAACAAGAAACCGGCTCCTCTCTCCGGAAAACCGACAACATACCCGCCTCGCGCCTCCACAGGGGCAGCGAAAGACTTTAGGCTAGACCTTTTGCACGGCGTGCAAGGTTTATGGCCATTCTCCCGCATGGGCAAAAATGCCCACGCACACAATAAAGTGTAAATACTCCCACCACGCCTTTGGCCGTCCACAGATCCCAAGTCATTAGGCCCTCCGCCAAAGGGCCTCGGATAACGTGACTCCTCCACGAGGTAGCCACGCGCGAAGTCACTGCATTCGAGGACTACGACAAATCCCTCATCCAAGGGACAAATGAAAAGAATAGACGAAAACTCATCACGATCGGAGAGAATAAATCAATTTAAAATGATACCCCACGGTCCAATTGAGAGTCACAAGACCTCACCAATCAAAATTTGCAATCTTGCGGTAGCAAGCCATCTCCCGGAGGCTATGACGTCATCCTGGGACAGGACTTCAGTCCCCACCGAAATCACGACAATCTAGGGTCCCCATTCCCCGAATCATTCGCATGACAGTAATCCTCCCCGCTTCTCCTCAGCCAAGACTGGCGCCCCTGGGTACCAGGAGGACGTGCAGTCCCCACCAGTGCCACCTGAGTACGATGTACAGTGGCCCCCTCAATCGGTTCCCCCGATCCACCCCAGTGCCCTGCCCTGCCTCAGTGCCAGTGCCAGGGTTCCCAATCAGATCTCCCTTCAGGAGATGCCAAATTCTGCCAATGCCATTTGCATGCCCCGAGCAGGGCTAAGTCTTCTGGCCCTGACCGACGCAGCCCAAGAAACCTCTGATAGCGCCTGACTTCTGCCCTAGTGCCAGCGCCAGAGCGCCACGCCGATCTCCATTCACGGGATCCAACTCAGGACCCCTCTTCCCCCGCGGCCTGGCACCGCTACCAGCATCGGTCAGAGAGACGGTTCCTCCCGACCACCTCGAAGCTCACCTGCAGGTGCGGCCCGCAACCCGTGCCTGAGCTGGTCATCGTTACCTCGCAGCCGCCACGCCACCCCGGACGCCTCCTCTCTGCCTCAGTCCGTCGACGCAATTGCAAGTCAGGATTCTGCCATCTCTCCCTGGCGATGAACTACAAGAGCTGCGACGGATTATGGTAAACCAGCACGGAATACTTCCTCGCGCCAGCTGTCCAGCAGCAGGCCCAGGTGGTACTCCTGCGCCCCTCCGGGGTCGCGGGCCTCCGCCTCCGCCGAGGACAACTGTCCCATTGAGAAAGGCTCGAGGCGAATTACCCACGGGCGTGGGACATTCCAGGTAATTTACAAAGAGCTCTAGAGCTCCTGGCACCTGTGCCACCATTTCATTTTTCGAAGTCTTGGCACCCCCTTAATCCAGAAGGGGATGTCAGGCCCTCACTCTATCTTCCTCCGTTCCTCAGGAACTGCCATCTCTTATCACCTTCTATTAATCTTCCTTAAATTATCCCCACAAGAGGCAATTAAATACGGGATACCATTCCCCACACAATGTATAAATCATTAACAGAGGAGAAGTGGCACGCCTGCCCATACCCTGGCACCGGTGTGCGTGTCAGCCCTCCTGAAGGAGTCGCGCCCTTTGGGTACACCTTCCTCGCCTGGGACAAAGGATAGTCCAGGCAGAATTTATAGGCTAAGGACACAAATTCTAACACAAATAAAACCCTCACTCTTTTTCCCCAGCTCTTCTGCCAATATCATTTACTTTTTAGTTATTTAGCTATTCTTATTTTAATGAATCACGAAGTCATAAACTTGCCCTTGCATTTAAAATGCCCTTTCAGAAGCTTTCCCTGAGGGACGCGGTCCCGCTTTCATATGCCAAGTTTCATTCATAACGCCTTGTAATTTTCCTTTGTTATTATTATCCCTTTTCCCTTCCATTCCTTCCAAGATCTCTCTGTTTGTCCTAAGACCCAACATCTTTTGTCTGCTCGCCTGGCCATAACATGGAGTACTGAGTGGGCAGGATGGCTAAAATTAGCGTAGTTTAAGGTTAGCGACTAAAACCTCGCTAATACTCGCCGCATACCCACTGCCAAATTCCCCGTGGTC
>NC_089741.1:61753463-61898463 GCF_040412425.1 Macrobrachium rosenbergii
GGACATCCAAAAAAGGAATTTCTCCCTCCTTCTCTTCTTCTATTGTGAACTTTATGTGTTCATTTAGTTTATTTATGTTTTCTATGAACTTGTGTAGATCTTCCCTTTCTCCCTTATAAATACTCAAGATGTCATCCACGTATCTTACCCATTTTACAATGTTCAAGTTCCCTTTATTTACTTTGCCCACCTCTTCCATTTCAAACCATTCCATAAAGATATTAGCTAGGATTGGTGAAAGACTTGAACCCATGGGCACTCCATTTTTTTGTATATAATGGTTTTCACAAAGTAAATAAAGTTAAGTTCTACTTCTGATTTGTTTGTTAACACCAGAACTCGTGGCTTTTGAATCTCACTTTTATTTTTCACATAGTAAATTATGTTTATATTATAAATTTTATTGTATTGTACTTTTATAACTGCAAATAAATAAAAATTGTTTAATCTGTACTTATTATTACTGTAATGAGTTCTTGTATTATTATTGTTTTGGATGCTACATATCCATCCGCACACTGTAATGAAACAACAGGGTGCTATGTCCAGATTATACACTTTCAAGAGGTCAAGACAAGTGACAGAGTAGCTGTGGTGTTGTGTTTTTAGTAAACGGAACAGAGTTAATCTTCATTTTATTGTCCATCAATTGAATTTAAAACACATAAGCCAGGGAACCCTATCAGGCCTATAATTTCACAAATAACGTTGGCCACCTACCAAATGGCAAAGAAACTCAATGAAATTATAACTCCATACTTTCCATCAAAATACTCAGTAAAATCAAGAACAGAGTTCCTCAATTTACTCCACGGCACAGAACCAGACGAAGACATCGCCTCTCTTGACATAGAGAGTTTGTTCACAAACGTAATAGTAGATGCGACAACCACCCCGATACTCAATCATTTATACCATACCGACCGAGAACTACTACCAGTACCAGAGAAGACATTAAAATCGATGTTGGAAGCATGCACTAAAGAGGCCTCTCTCCTCTCACACAAAGGTGAAGCAATGGGGTCCCCACTAAGAGTCCTTTTTGCTAACATTTACACGGACCACGTCGAAACAATGACTTTCATCAGTCATCAAAAAACATCCATACAGGTGAGGTATATTAATGATATTTTCACGACAATGAAGGATAAAAATGAAACCACAAAATTAGCCAAGAATTTAAGAAAAATTCCTCCCTAAATTTCACCATAGAATTCAAGAGAGAGAAAACCCCTCCTTTCCTAGACATCCTCATAACACAAAAAAGGCAAATGTTCGACACCAAAATCTACACAAAAGCAACAAATGCGGGGCGGTGTCTTAACACACATGGGGAGTGCCCAGCAGCTCATAAGGGATCGGTAGTGGATGCCTACATCAAGTGAGCTATAACCCACTGCTCCACGTGGCGTGAGACCCACCTTGAAATCGAGAAAGTCAAACAGCTCTTGACAAATCATGGCTTTCAAGACAAACTGATTGAAGAAGTAATAAGAAGAATCGAACAGTTGTAAATCAACGATGCCAAAAAACCAGGCGACAGTGATAAAAATATCATCATTTATCATCGAACCGAATACGACAGATTTGAGGAAGAGCAAAAGGTGATCACCAACATCATCAAGAGAGGAATAACACCTAAAGCCCCTTTCAATTAGGTTCATGCACAGTACACATTTACTGCAAACCAAATTTGACAGCTTCTCTCATGATGAGAAATAATACCTGCCCGAACCTAGACAAGGAAGACAGTACCAACGTCGTTTACCGCTTTACTTGCCCAGAGAGGATGTGCCAGTCCTCTGAAAAAACATACATTGGTCTAACTTCCACCACACTAAAAAGATGCCTACAGGCCCATCGAAATAATGGATCCATCCACCAACACTACATACACCATCATAACCGCAAACTATGATGCAAGAGCTAGTGGAGAATACAGATATCATCTACACAGAACACAACTGCTATATATTAATGATAGCAGACTCTATTTGCATTTTATTGCAAAAACCTACATTGAACAGACAAGTGACAAGTGTAGTACTGTACAACTATACATCTTGATTTTGTATTCAGGAAATTCATCTTTGAGTGAAACTTTTTTTGTATATTTTTGAAGTTTAAACTTTTTTTTCAAATGCAAAAAAAATTACCTTTAGAAGTTGAATTTCTAAATTTCCCTCTTTGATGATTTTTATTATTAGTTGAAGAATAAATTATAAAAATTTGAAGCAAATCCCATCATACTTAAGGTGGCTATAAGCACTTACTTTATAACTGGCCTTATGGAGTCAGTGCTCCCCCTAAAATTCTTGGTATCCTAAATTAAGAAAAATACTAACTTAAAAATTCCACACGCAAAATATTGCTTTACAAATGCTGTTATCAACAGACCTTAACAGACTACCCCAAACTCTGAATTCAAAATAGCCCTAACTGAAGCAGTAGCCTAGTGGGTAAGGTGGCTCTAATGGAAAGTCCCCCTTAAGCTTGGTGTATGTCCAGTGTCCCTTTGCACTTGCAGCTCAACAATTTCTGGCAATCAACTGATATGGAAGGAAGACTGATATGGAAGGAAGACATGTCACTTCTTGTGAAACAATGGTTTCCAAGCAGATATGTTTCAAAACAAACTCGCTACTAATAAATAGCCGATGTTTGTTGCTTCACAAATCTTTGAAACCTCATTCCCGATTCAAAAGAAAATACTGTAGTATGTTGACTGGGCGCACTAAGTATTCACTTCATGGATTCTGGGACTCCAGGCCATCAAGAGCCTCACTTTTCATGAGCCTAGCCTGTGAATTAAATAACCCAGATTAGGCAGTAGCCTAGATTAGAGTAAGTTATAGCCGGGCTATAAGGTTACACATTGGTGAGTTACTGTTTTATATAGAAGACCAAATAGTCTAGGATTGGATATAAACAACCACCTGGGTTAGACAAAAAATAGTAGACTATCTATAAGGTTACACATTAGTAAGTTTCTGTTTTTATATAGCATATACATTTAAGACTGATATATAATAATCTGGATTAGGCAATACCCTATACTAGGTTAAGAACAAATTAGCCTAAGATTATGTATAAACAGTATCCCAGGCTCAATAAAATAACCTAGTTTTTTTTATGACTTGGTAGCACATCTGTGGGGCTACATACTAGTAGGGTCCTATGTAGCCTATATCCTTAAAGGTGATATAAACCTAGAACAGGCAGTAGCCTAAACCAGATTAAGTAGGAACCCCTTTTTAAGGAATATCCTACTATTAGCCTAAAACAGCGATGGCCGAATATTAGATAAAAGGGTATTCTCGGCCACATACAACAGAAAACCATATTATAAGAGGATTATTTTCTGTACAGTTTATATCCTTAAGTTTTAAATAAGCCTAGAATAGGCAGTGGCCTAGAATAGGTTAAGCGAGAACCTTCTAAGAAATTCTCTATTCTTAGCTTAACATAGATTATACTAGAAGCATTAACCTAAGCCATAAAAAACAGTAGCTTGGGTTAGTTAAACAAATTAGTTTATAGAAGATTAGTCTGAATGGCATGACAATTTATTTAGAATTAAAATTTCACATAACCATTGCAAAAGGGCTAACAGTTTAAGTAATACAACCATATATGGGTGTCAAAACTAAACCTCAAAGGGTTTAAGTTAGCATAAGATATTTAATAAAATGTATTACAATGACACACTGGTAATCAAGTTAACCTGCAATATGGACTATACTAATGATATAGGGATCTACAGAAGAGTCCCTTATCAAAAAACAATTTACACTAATTAGTTTCTAATACCTTGTTTTTTCACTATAGGGCCGTCATTATGCAGGACCCTCAGCTTAAGTGTTCCGTAGCAAATTGCTCAGTTTGCTTTTGCCAGTGGGTATGGCCCATACCACCTACCATGAGCATAGTCCTTGTAAAAAACAAGAAAAATTTGCTCGATAGCCAGATGTGCGAAATTTGTAGTATGCTCCTCGCTGCAAGTTTTAAGAACAAAACAGCTCATTTAAAGCTGTCTCAATGGGTTCTGGGGATTCAGCATAGGTAAGGAATGGGGGAGATTATTTCTTTCCCTCAGGACTCTGGCAGCAGATATTTAACCATTTCTCAGAAAATCTGTTTGGGCCAAAACCCAGTAACATCAGTCCCAATACCTCCCAGGTCAATCCTGCAGAGGAAGTAGAGGAATCTTCACTTAGAGGCAACTTTCTTACAAAAGAAAATGAAGTTGATATTGCTACCAAAATGACCTTGCTTAACCCATAAGGATCAAGGACAGAATTTTCAGCAAACCATGGAAGAAACCTTCCAGCAGGAATTCAATCCCCCATGCAGCTATCAGAAGCTGGACAGGATCCTTCCCCAGAAAGGGGTACTAGGATCCACCTAACCCCAATTGAAATTACTACATTTTCGGAAGGGTACAGCAACTCGCCCTAGATCGCTCTGCCCCCTGGGTAACAGGCAGTTACTGTTCAGCTGTGGATGCTCAGTCAGATTATGCAAGCTCCTCCAAAAAGGGATACACAGTTTGCAGCACTTGATAAATTCTGTGAGGAAATTATGAGTAATATCAAAGATCCTCTTGCCACAGAACAGCAATATATAATGGACATATTACATGATTCTGAACAGGAAATTAAGTAAGTCATGTACACTCCAAAGTGTAAAAGTACTGCATCCTGTAACTGAAAAGGGAGAGTGGATACAAACTCTGCCCAAACATGGTCTAAGCTTAAAATTCCAACTGGAACCAACAAAATGGCCAGTTCAGACTATAAAACTTTAGAGCAAAACATAACAGGGGCTCCAATATTCAACCCCCTTGATACTGATAATACTTGGCGAGATGCCTCAATGTGCATTCTCTCCCGATGGTAAGTATCTAATTAATGAGAGAAAAACCATGATCGAAGTTGTACATGTGGAGTTTAGAGACAAGGCAACATTCCCTAATACAAAATGGTGTCTGATACCACCTTTGCCAGACATGGAGAAATAACAATTTTTAAAAGTAAATTGTATTTTTCCTAACTATACAAACCCAGGTCCTTTACATTAGGAATTACTTTCAGGCGTAGACTGGAAACGGCCATGAACTTCAAACAAGGTGGTTAGCAGTTAACTACTGTCCGGGAGGCAGGAGTACCGCCTGCCCGGGATGTAAACATTCCAATTTGCCTTTGGCCCAGGTACAGATTGAGGGGGTGGCATGAGGTGGGCATAAAGTGTAAAAAGGACTCTGAGTTTGTATAGTTAGGGAAAAATACAATTTACTTTTAAAAATTGTTATTTGTTCCGACACAATATACAAACCTCGGTCCTTTACATTAGAGACTCACTGATTGGAGGGAGGAATCTGATAAAGCCTCTCTGAACTGACTGGAGTTCACCACCTTGTCTTCCCTTCCTGGTTGTAAGAGTGAGGAAGGGAAAAACTGCCTCTGACAAAAGATCGGGTTGTAAGAAAAGCAGGATCAGTTGTCAGACTTCTGGGTCCCTTTGCATGAAAGAGGAAACGTCAGTTCATGCAAAGTAGGCTAGGAAGAATTTGACGTCGGACGACAATAAGGCAAATACAAGCATTGGGTTTGTCTCATAGTCATGGTCTCCTTCCTCCGCTTGCAAGAGGAAGGAGTGGGGTTGCTTCTATTAACCTGAACAGAAATAGAACGGGAACTCCGTTATGTGCTTACCTGCCTCAATCGCCGGTCAGCTTGTAACAGCACGTCCCGCTCCCTGCCCGTGGGAAGAGAGCCAGGATGGGGAGAAAGAAGAGGCCAGTCACTCAACATTCATTCTCCCAATCACAACCCGTGCATAACACAGGCGAGATGCAACCTGTCCCGTTAGGGGAGCTGGATAGCTACACAACTTGTTGAGCAGCCACCACAGGACCCAAGGAAAAGTGTCCAAGGACTTGTGTGCAACATCCTGGAGGCAGAAGGAGGTGAAGGTAGTCTGTTGGGACCACACACCCGCCTTCAGCACCTGTGGTACCGACATATTCTTCCGGAATGCGAGGGACGGACCAATGCTGCGGACCTCGTGAGCTCTAGGACGGCGCAGACCAGTGTCGTCTTCTCCTGCAGCAGAGTACGCCTCCTATATCGCCTCAATGCCAGAAAGAGATGGTATTCTTGGACACTTCTTTCTTGGTCGAGCCAGTGCTAACGAAGAGTCATCGACACTCAGGCCGGAGGTGCCGAGTCCTCTTCAGATAAGCGCCCGCAGCACCCTAACAGGGCGCAGTAGCATCTCGTCTGGATCATTACCTACAAAGTCCTCTAGGAGGGGATCGTGAAGGACTTGAACCGTGCATCAGGGACGAAGGGTTCTGAGTCTTAAGCCACAAATCCGGATGAAATCGGTGCCGAACTGATCCCCATCCCCTTGAGTGTTTAACATCAAAGGAAAGTCCATGAAGCTCACCAACTCTCTTACGCCGTGCCAGGCAAGCAAGAAGACGGTCTTGAGGGTCAGATCCTGTCTGATGACTCTCTTTGAAGGCTCGTCACGGTGCACAGTCAGGCTCCTAAGACAAAGAGTCACATCCCACGAGGGGGCCTGAGATCCCTGGGTGGGCAAGACTGTTCAAGATTCTCATGAGTAGAGAAATCTCAAAGAGAGAGATGTCTACTCCTTTAGCCAAAGACTAGGCCGAAAAGCGGCGGTAGCCTTTTACAGCTGAAACGGAGAAGCTTCTCTCGCGAAGGAAGACGAGGAAGTCTGCGACCTGCTGAACAGTAGCTCCGACCGAGAGGTTCCTTGATGACACCAACCACAGAAGACGGACCACTTTCCTGGTATACGCTGTGGAGGATCTTCTGAGGTATCCTGCCATCTCTGTTGCTGCAGGCGCCGAAAAGCCTCGCTCACAAGATGGTGGATAACCTCCAGCCGTGAAGACACAGGAATGCACTGCCAGGTGGAACCGCTCTGTGTGAGGTTGACGCAGAAGGTTGGGCCAGGGGATCTCTCTCGGTGCCCCGGAGAGGAGAGCTAAGCATGTCCGGGTACCAAATGGCCTGGGGACATTTGGGTGCCACCAGAGTCATTCTGAGATTGGGGTGATCATCACCGCTGATCACCGCCAATCAGGCAGAATGGGGAAAGGCGTAAAGCGTCGAGATTGTCCCACGGTGTTGGAACGCGTCCTCTGCAGCGCCCATGGGTCCGGCACGACAGAACAGAAGACCTGGAGCTTTCTGTTGTACCACCCTCTGTTGCAGCCGGGTGAACAGATCGATGGCTGGGCGCCCCACAGGTCGAACAGCCTTTCCGCTACTTCCTGATGGAAGGACCATTCTGTCCCTACCACCTGGCTCTGGCGGCTGAGCTTGTTGCCACGACATTTCCTTCTTGCCTGGAATGTACCTGGCCCCATAGCTCTACCGAGTGAGCCACGCCCACTCGTGCACCTGCATCGTCAACTGATGAAGCTGGTGGGACACCAGTCCCCTGCTTGTTGACGTATGCCACTACCGTGGGTATTGCTGCTCATCAGTACTACGGAGAGTCCCATCACTCGATCCTGGAACTCTTGGAGGGCCAGAAGGCCGCTGAGTTCCAGGATGTTGAAGTGAAGGTGCTTGTCATCTCGGTGTCACACTCCCAAGGCAGCACTCTCCAGGTGTGCGCCCCATCCCTCGGGCGGAAGTCCGAGAACAGAAGCATGTCCGAGGGGAGTATGCAGGGATACTCCTATTAAGAGGTTCCTGTCGCCTAACCACCAGTGAAGGTCCTTTCTCACCTCCTCAGAAGAGGAATGAGGGAAGGACTGGGGTCTTGGGGACTGGGACCAATATTCCTTTAGTCTCCACTGGAGAGACCGCAGGTGAAGACGCCCGTGAGGCACTAGTTTCTCCAACGCGACAGGTGACCGATGACGACTTGCCATTTGCCGGCTGGTTTGCTCCTGCCGTGACAGAAACAACTGTGCTGCCTGCCTGAACTTGCTGATACGAAAGTCCCGTAAGCATGAAGTCGTTCTCCCTGATGGAGCCAACACAGTTTGTGCTGTTTCCATCGTGAACCAAGTCTGAGAACGCAAACAGTTCAAGGGAGAGAGGTCCAGACCGGTCTCCATCCTGAGGCCTTCTCTACAAGAAAGACGCCTTATAAAAGCCTGGAGACTGGTCCGACACGACTTCTACAGCACCCTTGCTCAGCATGGCTTGGGTTCTTGCTGTAGATGCGATGTCCTTCACAGAACCTGGAAGATATGTTTGAGATGGACCGATGTAGGTGAGAGGGGAGGCCGAGACTGGAAGGTAGTAGATATCCTCCTGAAGGACATCCACTGTCCAGGTCTCAGCTCTGTGTCGGCTGCCCGCGTTGCCCAATGGTTCGACAGGCAACCCCACCTTCGCAGCTTTTTTGGGGGAACGCCCCCTAGCGTTTACCCTTCTTCTTCTTACCCTTGCCCCCTTTGCGACTTGGAAAGAGGGCTGAAAAGGGCAGGAGGACCCCCTTCTCGAGGAAGAAGAAGGCTGGGTGTTTCGGGGACCCTTCAAGACTGGGACTTTAGGGCCGAGGAAGTGCCAGCCTGGCGCCAAGACCTGGCTGTAGTGGGATGAGAAGACCGGAGGTCTTGGCCACAGCCTGCGAACAAGCCGTGCTGTCATCATCGGCACGCACTTGTCCACCACGGCGCCCACCAACTCTCTAGGGAAGAGAGAGGAACCCAGCAACGGTCCATTCCGGCGACGATAGCTGACTTAGGACCTACAGACCTGGCAAGCGAGAGAACGGCGCGCCCTCCGCTTAGCACAAGGTTTGCCCACAGGTTTGCAGTCTAGTGGGCGAGGTAGGAAATAGCCCTACCCTAAGACTGGCGGTCTCCCAAAGGCGGAGTCCTCCCCAAATGCGAGAAGCGCCTGAGGAAGCAGCTACCTTGATACTGTGAATGACCACAGATCGAGCCAGGAGACTGCTTGGAAGGCCGCCATGGCGGCTTCCAGGGTTACAGCTTCTGCTGAGAGAGGGATATGTTCTCTGCAGTCAATTGTTGTGAGCGACAGACCCGGATCCGAACGAGTCAGGTCGGGTCAACTTGTTTGGTCAGCAACGCCTCTTCCGGCTGGTGCATAGAAACGCTTCTGACAAGGCAGAGGGGGGGAAGAAGCTTGTCCGAGCAGCTCGATTGACAGCCGAACTGTCTTGCCCAGACACAAGACTGTTCACCTGATCGAGTACCCTCTCGCAAGCGTGGACCACAGCAGCCCCACCAAGCCTTGCCCTTCTGGGTCCCTCAAAAGGATTCGAGGCGTGACGGGATTATCCACAGACGAGGCCGTGTCCTTCCCCGAGGTCATTGTGCTGGGACGAATCAGCGGATAACCTCTGGGCAAAGTCCTCTGTATTTCGGGTGTCCACGATCCTGGGGCAGAGGACCCGAGTCCTTCCAGAGTGCGGTCTTCCCGAACTACTCTCCCTGCAGGAGGGAGAACCTCACACCAGACTCCGAGGACCTTCCTGAATCCACGCTGGGCGTAAGACCTGGTCGAGCCAAGGACCGAGCCAGGTGCATACCCCACACAGTAGAACTCTGAGGAGAACACTTGCAGTTCCTCTCCTCTCACTCGCGCCCCTGGAAGAAACCAAAGGGGCGGAGGGACAGGCGAGGAAGATCGGGCTCTCCCACTGCCTTTACTGGCAGAACCAGCAGAGGCAGCGGGTCGAGAGCGTCACCAACTGGCGGTGATGACGAGCCCCGGGTCAAGGAGACTGCTTCAGCCCAGGTGAAGGCGATCTCCGAGGAGAGCGGAGCTGCTCGCGAGAGTCGGCGTGCCGCACCTCCCCCGAAGCCAGGCTGGCCCACCTGACGTGGCCGGGGACTGGGAGGAGTCAACGCATCGGCTGGCTGGCGAAACGCTTGCACTGTCCTCTGACGCGCCCCAGACTTCTTCGCGAGGCAGGAGCCTCTCGAAGACTGAGTGGGGGACTTCTTCCCTACCTCCTTGCATTCGCACCGCTGCTGGAAGCACTGTCCCAGAACCTGACTTGGCACTTGAAGGTGCCAGCAGGAAGAGACGGAGCACCTGCATGCCCTGGCTCTTCCTCTCGCCCCACACCCTGGTCTGTGCGATGAGAAAGTGTCAACTGTATCAGACTGGGGTACCAGTCTCCTTGGGGACCCGGTACTGGAGCAACTTCGCGAATGAGTGTCCGACATGGACTCGCTGGCCTTAGACGCAGGAAGTTTCTTAGACGCAACGGGGGGAGTGCCGACCTTGGTCTGCACGCCCTTGGCTCCCAGTACCCCTGGCCCTGAGACCGGGGCAGCGGTTCCCTGATCCGAGGATCAGGAAGAGCCGACGCGAGATCCCACTGCTTTCCCTGTGGAAGGAGGCAGACCCTCAGAAGTCTCGGGTCGAGGAGTTTCTTAGGGGAGAGGCAGACTACTTCTTCTTGGGCGGGTTTCCTTGGAAGGGGAAAGGAAGAAGCAGAGACGGACGACGATGAAGATGAAGATGAAGACAACGATGACACCTTCCTAGACCTCTTCTTCTTCTTCTCTTCTTCACCATCTGCTTCAGGAAAGCAGTCAAATCCCAAACCAGGAAAGAGGCACTTTCACTCAGGAACAGCAGGAGGGGCTGCAGCAGAAGGCATATCCCGGCAGCGACAGCGAGCTCAGGCCAGTATTTGCCTGGGCAGAGCCGCCTATCAGGAACAAAAGTGGGCGGCCGAGTGAAGATTCAAGTCGGGCCGAGCCAGGTCGATGGAGATGAGAGTAGAAGCAGACAAAGGGCCGGGCTGGAAAGTCGACGGTGAAACAGCAACCGAGACAGGCCATGGTCAGCAACAGGCAGCGACAGTCACATAAGGGTAAGATGACGCCACCATGTAGGAGAGGCCAGCACGCTGAACGGAGCGGAAGCCAGGCGGCGGGAACAGCATGCTGGCTGGCGGTGACGCTGAGCACTTGGGTGTCCAGGTGCGATGCAACTGATACCGCATCTGACAACCTGAAGGTGACGGGTTGTCGGTGACTGTCGCGTTTAGGGTCGGACTGAGCGGGGCAGAGCCAATCCCTCTCCAGTGCCGCAGCCAGGCAGGCCCCAGGTGTAGCCAGATCAGCCGATTCGGTGTCTGGCTATCCAGTCTGGGACTTGAAAGCAAAAGTCGGGTCAGCAACTAAAAGCTCTGACTCACCCGAGGAAAACCCTCCAGAACGGGAAGAGACTTCCTAGATGATGTCGCAGTCCAACTTTCCCCGCGCCCTTCCACAAATGATGAGACGTAAGAAGAAGGGGAGGGGAGTCCTCACCCGAGGGAGAGGGAGCAAGCAGGGAAGTTCGCCTGAGGAGAAACGAGCCCGACATTCGCCATCAACGGAGTCGCCAGGGCGATTTCCCCGATCTACTCCTTGGTAGGCTTACGTACCAAACGCCGCCTACCTTCGAACTTGCTGCCCAATTGCCTCGTGAGATCACTTAACACTCATTACAGGATTGTCGCAAGGAACACACACGCCCCCTGCAAGATGTACAGGAGGGCGTAGGGGTCCACGCCGACTGAGATCTAAATGAATTACATTTCTTTCCACCAAGACACACACGCTGGGGATGGAGGGGCTGAGTTGGTTTCCTCCATGATTATTAAAGAAAAACAAAGAATCTCACCAAAGAGAAGAAGTATTGCTGTCAGCAGAGAGTGGCGAAGATCAATGTCCGAACGCTACGACGCCGTAAAGCAAATTGAATGTTTACATCCGGCAGGCGTACCCGCCTCCCGACAGTAGTTAACCGCCTAACCACCTTGTTTGAAGTTCAACGGCCGCCAGCCAGCCTACGCCTGAAAGTAATCCCAATGTAAAGGACCGAGGGTTTGTATATTGTGTCGGAACAAATTTCGATTTATTAGAATTTTAGAAAACAAATTTGTTTTTACGCCCGAGCTTACTTGATCATATATCATTTTGTGATAATTTCTCTGTGTTGCTTTGATCGTTTTACAAACCCTTATACAGTAATACCTTGAACTTGCACGATGTCGAGTTTGCACGAAGTGTGACAGACACACGAAATTTCTTAGAACCAACTAATGGGGATACACGAGTTTTTCATACAGGCACAAACATTTGCTAACACTGAGAAACCCAGCAAAAGTGTTTGTTTAATTTTTTTACAATTTATAAGTTTTAACTTTTATGTGTAAATTAAATAACATTAAATATTATTAAAGTACACTTTCTTCTTCTCTCTTCTAGTGAGATGAATTTTATGGTACTAAGGACGGGGATGTTTATTTGTATGATAAGAAAACTTTACCTCAATAAGTACTAATTTTCAAATAATAATAATAATAATAAAACTGTAATTACAAAATTCGTATTATTTTGAACAACAAATTTTCCCCTTTATCTTGTAAGAAGGAGGCATGAAAGTTGTCAAACATGTCATTTAACATGACAAGAAGGGGAGTGTTAATCGGTGGTCAAATTTTTCTGTAAGTCTCTCTGTCCCTCTGCATCTGTGTGTGTGTGTGTGTGTGTGAATGTCCGGTTAAATTTCACTGCAACCTAAGGGCAACTGTTCTGGAATCTCTCTCTCTCTCTCTCTCCTCTCTCTAAGCTTGAAAGCTAGTCAGCCAACCTAATGATACAGCACTGTTTCTCTATATGTCTTTAAACCTCAATAGATAATTTTGAATTGATCTAATTTTAACGACCTTTACAAAACCTTACACACTGCAAATGTCGTGATCTAAAACACAGAGACATAGAGCCATTGTCAGAACAAAGAGAAAGTGACAGAATAAAAGGAGTTTTTTAAAATGAGGTTGAGGAGACTTCAAAACAGATCTGACTTGAAATGGGGAGTCATACCATTTATTTTTTGCTATGGTAATGTATTACTAACTTTTAAATGAAAATACAGTAACTTTTAATTTGGGGTAATAGCTGGTTTAATACTGAATTTCCATCTTTGATATCTAACGAAGAATAACTCTCTCTCTCCGTAATAATTCATAAATAACATAACTTGATATTTAATTCAGACAATATCTCTCTCTCTCTCATGTGCTGTTCCTCTCAGTCTCAATAATTGATAAATAATTGGATCAGACTTAAGCAAGGACAACTGTCAACCTCTCTCTGAGAGGTCTCTCTCTCTCTCTCTCGTTCAAAGTTAGCGGGACACATTTTTACAACTTATTAATTCTCTGACAGTAGATAGTTTAAATTGATCTAATTTGACCTGTATCAATACTGAAGTGTAAAGCTTAGTGTTGCAAATATTGAGGGGCTAAAACATACAGACATAATAACTAAGAGTTGTATTAGTCAAAATATAAAACACTGTTTGTTCATGAAAAAGATTTCAGAACAAAGAGAAAGAGACGCAGAATAAAGAAATAGTTAAAAAGAGGTTCTTGACATTTTCAAAAATAGACAGTTTGAAGGGGAGAGAGAGAGAGAGAAATCTCTCCAAATCTCAGTTTTATGTCAACCATTTATTTCTCTTTGTGGGTAATGTATTGTTTACACTTTTAAATTAAATTACAGTAACTTTAATTTTCAAAGTTAACTTGATAATTTGGGAGAAAATTAGGTCATATTTAATGTTTAAACTTGAGAAATAAGCATTTATTAGCATTTCTAGAGACCATGCCAAACTTACAAAATTCACCTTGCACGAGGGTTCTGGAACCTAACCTCACTTAAGTTCAAGTATGACTGTATACCAAAATCATCGACGATTTAGTGTACGATGACAACAAAAATCATAACTCATTAGCTTTAACCATTTTGAACACAGCGCTTGACTGAAACAATTATGAATTTTTTTCAATGTTATATATTCCAATATTTATATATGATATTTTTTTTCATTTCTAATGGTTGCATACTAAACTTCAGGCAATGACAAACAAGAGCCAAAATGAACTCTAATCTTAAAAAAGGGCAAGGCAGATTTTAAAAAACTTTTCCGCTTTCGCACTAACTCCCGAACGACTGGAAAGACGACAGACACTTTTGTAAATAGAGGCTCGGCGTTTAAGGGTTAACAGGCGCAGTAAGAGATCTGCAAACCACTCTTATTGGGACCAAAAGGGGCTTTGAGGCATCTTCAATCCTGTTAACAAGCGTTTATGTTACTATAACCAGCCCTTAAGGCCAAAACGAAGGAAGAAGGTGCATATGATCTAGGTTGCCATGTGAGCCCAAGAACCACAATGTGGGTGACATTTCCTGATGCCTAAATGAATTTCAACCATCAGATGACATAGGATTTCTAACTCTTAAGTTGAAGGAAATGAAAATTTTGAACATGAAGTCATACCTGGAACTAATGAGCATTAGGTTCCAAAACCCTCGACAAGAGCTTAATTTTGATTTGCTATTTTGGCATGGTCTCTAAAAAAATGCTAGCTGCTTATTTCAAAGTTTAAACACTAAATATGACCTTAATCATGTTTAATTATTAAGCTAACAAATGAAATTAAATTTACTGTAATTTCATTTAAAAATTAGCTTAATACAGATCTTTAAAAAAGAAATAAATGGTTGACATAAAAATAGAGTTGGAAGAGAATTTCTGTCTTTCTCCCCTTCCACTAGATCTATTTTTGAGAAGTCTAAACTTCTTTTTAATAACTACTTTAATCTACGTCTCTTTCTTTGTTCTGGGATACATGAACAAACAGTGTTTTTTTATTTCACCAATACAACTTAGTTATTACTGTATGTCTCTATGTTTTAGAACATATTTAAGCTACACTAGCGCATTTACACTTCAGAGACAGTACATGTAAAATTAGATCAATTTAAACTATCTACTGCACAGGTAAGATGTGAAGAGAAAGATAAGTTGTAAAAATTTGTGAGCGCTAACTATGAGAGAGAAAGAGAGAGATATATGGAATCCTTACTAAGAGAGTGAAATTATTTATCAAAGGACAGAGAGAATACCTACAAGAAAGAGAGAGAGAGAGAGAGAGAGACAAGAGAGAGAGAGAGAGGAGAGAGAGAGAGAGAGAGAGAGAGAGAGAGAGAGAGACTGTCCTTACTTGAAACATCAAATTATTTATGAATTATTACGGAGACAGAGAGAGAGAAAGAGAGAGAAAACTTATTCCTAAGATCAGATATCAAAAGATGACAATTTTTATTCATAAACTAACTTTTAGGAAATTATAGTTACTGTAACCCCATTTAAAAGTTAGCTTAATACATTACCTTAAAAAAAGAAATAAATGGTTGACATAAAAATATAAGAGAGTGTGTGAAGATTAGTATACTATATTTCTCTCTCTCCCCATTTTACCGATCTATTTTTAGAAGTCTTCTCAACTTTGTTTTTAAAAACTTCTTTACTCTGTCTCTTTCTCTTTGTTCCAAAATGCTCTATGTCTCTATGTTTTAAAACGGCGCATTTACAGTTTGTAGACGGTACAGGTACAATTAGATTAATTTGAATTATCTACTGTACAGTTAAAGACATACAGAGAAACAGTAATACGAGGTTGCGCAACTACATTGACCAGAACACTTAAGAGAGAGAGAGAGAGAGAGAGAGAGAGAGAGAGAGAGAACTGTCCTTTACTTAAGAGAGTGAAATTTTTATGAATTATTACGGACAGAGAGAGAGAGAGAGAGAGAGAGAGAGAGAGAGAGAGAGAGAGAGAGAAAACCATGAAACCTGACTTAGCTAATCAGCAACACTCCCCTTCTGTCATGTTAAATCGAGGTGGTGTCTGACAGCTTTGCCTTCATAGCTTCTAAAAAAGATGAGGAAATATGTTTGTTTAAAAATAATGTGATCACATACGAATTTTGTAATTACACAAACCTTATTACAGTATTACATATTATCATTATTATTATTATTATTATATATATTGGAATTATGATTATTATTTAATCTTATTAATTTTGAAAATTAGTACTTATTAGGTAAAAATTTATCATACAAAACAAAGAACATACATGTACTGCGATCATAAAAGGACTTCTTCATCTCAGTAAGAGAGAGAGAGAGAGAGAGAGAAGAGAGAGAGGAGAGAGAGAGAGAGAGAGAGAGAGAGAGAGAGAGAGAGAGAGAGAAATTTTACTTTTATTATTTAACGCTATTTAATTTACAAGATAAAAGCTTGAGGACTTATAAAACTACATAAAATATTAAACATACACACTTTTTGCTTATCTCAGCATTCGCAAATGTTCATGTCTGTGAAAACTCCGTGGGAAGACAAGGAGTTAGGGAGAAAGAAAAGAGGCTTGTCTGTGAATTCACGCAACTCAAATCACAACCGTATTACTGTACTGTATGCAACTTCCTTGATGACATAAGACTAGCAAAACTGCCTAGGCATGAGCTGGGGAGAAACTTGCAAAGGTGTTTTATCACTGGCAGACACCTGAATTATGAGATGACCAATGGGTCTGTGGAGTATACGAGTGGACAGTCACTCTCAGTTCCTATTCTTCTGTCTACAAGATATAAGAAAGTACACATCTGGGGACCAAACAGAATGCAATGATGGCTCTATATGATTGATGGGTTTGTGATGAAACAAATATGGGTTTAGTAACATATGAGAATTCTTAAAATCTACTAAACTCTCTACGTACTTTATCTTCATTACGGTCAATCTGAGACTTTTGAGTCATTAAATCTTTCTTGAGTGTTTCAACCTGCATGGCTCGTTGCTCCTGCTGGGCCAATGCTAAGAAGTCATATGGTCGACGCAACTGGAATATGGAATCCATCTGAAGAGAGAAAAATATGTAAGCTTAAATTTTTAAAGTTAAATGCACTAAAACACAATTAAAGGAACATTAAACAACAATACTTGTCAGACAGTACTGTATATATAAACCTTTTAATTATTCTTAATATACCCAAATATGCAAACTTGCATAATGTCAAGGAAGTTTGGAAATTCCTATCTATCTTGTTAGGTCTCTTAACTAGCTATGCAGCTAACAAGAATCACCACTGTCCATTTATTACATGGAGAAATTCTCATTCTCAGCTCCCTAACTGCTGCTTCACAAGAATATCCTTTACAAGCAAGGCCAGTAGAGGATAGTACTGTCCTTTCATCACCAGTTCTTGCTGTTTCTCCAATTCCTAGTCCTCCGACTCTTTACCATGTGCTCCTATTCTGGGCCCCAGTCCAAACCCGACAGGATAAACGTCTCGAACAACCGTTCAATTGGTAGCTTCACAGGAGCGGTAAGTGCTGTCTCAATTGGGTGCTCAGTGAAAGTGCTTTCTGAAAAAGTGTCTGCTTATGTGAAATTGAGTGTTAGTGTTGTGCAAGTGTAGGAGGTGGCTACTCGTCCCGCTGGTGCTCCAAGATGAAGGTTCGTGTCCCCCTCCCCTGAACCTGGGAGAAGACAAACTGGAGGAAGTGGTGAGTGAGGTCACCCTGGAACTATATAAAAAAATCAACTCAAGACCTTCTGGCTCATTCCACGAGACGACCAAGGGAATGGACCACCTTCTCTTCAAGATCTAGTTCACCTTTACAGAGGCAGCCCTTTCAAGGAGGGCGACAGGTGGCCTAACCCAGACCTAGAGCTAACGTCCTGTTCCATCCCCGAGTGATTAAGAAGTCCAACTCAAAACCTGCATCCAAGAAGTGAGAGTGCAGTCCTTCATGCACCTGTGGGCGCCAGACTCCATTTCTTTTTGGAAAAATGGAGTGCCAAAGGGGCAGAGCCTTGGATTGTGGTGTTGAAAGAGGGGTATGCAATACCATTCAATGAGAGACAATTGCTCATCAATTTGCTGAATTGAAAGCCTATTCTCCAGGGTCAGAGAAGTTTTTGGCCCGTGGTAGGTTTCTGGCTACTGCCCAAGTTGTTGAAATGGTAAAAGAGAGAGTTGAGGACGTTTGGTCGATGGGATTTTACTTTCGGCTTTTCGTAGTCCCCAAATCATCGGGGGGACGAAGACCCGTCCTTGATGTAAGTGCCCTGAATCTTTTCATCGAGAAGACAAGTTTCAATATGGAAACAGATCCATCCGTTCTGGCATCCATTCGTTAGGGAGATTGGATGGTCTCCTTGGACATGCTTGATGCATATTTCCACATCCCAATTCATCCCAATTCAAGATTTTTGAGGTTCATCTACCAAAACCAAGTGTTTCAGTTCAGAGCCCTCTGTTTTGGCCTGTCAACAGCCCATCAGGTCTTCACACGAGTTCTCACCCCCCTGGCAAGGTGGCTTCACCTGATGAATATCAACATCATATTGGTCCTAGACGATTTGCTAATTCACTCCCCCACCAAGTTACAATACATGGAGACCTTCAGACAACACTTTTTTTGACTCAAGACCTCAGACTATTGATAAACCTTCAGAAATCCTAATTGAATCCCTCTCAGAAGATTCTTAATTCAAATAGACTGAGTTTTAGGGGTTTTCTGTCGCCCAGGAGAATAGAATCTTGCTTGAAAACCGTCAATCACTTCCTCAATGCCTGCACTTGTTCAGCGAACAATTGGACGAGCCTGCTGGGCACTCTTTCCTCAGTAGAACAATTCTCCAATTTAAGGAGATTGTACATGAGGGCCCTGCAATTCTTCCTGAAGTTCAACTGGAATCGAAAGACCCAAGACGACTCATTTGTCTTTCGGGTAACAAACAAAATCAAGGGGGATCTGTGGTGGTGGCAGTCCGCAAACAGGTATGTAGAAAGAAAGTTTCTTCTCCCGTTGAACCCAGACCTGCACTTCTTCTCCAAAGCGTTGGACACTGGTTGGGGAGCCCATCTGGAGACAAGGAAGTTTCAGGAGTTCCGTCGCTAAAAGAGAGAGACCTTCACATCAACAACAGAGAACTGAGAGCTATTCACCTGGGTCCCCTACATTCCCAGGAGCAAGTTCGCAACAAAGTCATAGCAGTCCACTCAGACAATACTACAGCCACAGCCCTGGCTGGATCTGTAATAAAGGGGCAGTAACTACCTTTTCCTCTTCGAGATGGCTAAGCATGTTTTTCTCCTTTGGCTTTGATCTGTGAACAAGACAAACTGATCACCCGATTCTTCCAGGGAAAATGATATTTTAATAATAAAATAAGGTTTGTCTATACTTACCTGGCAGATATATATATAGCTGTATTTCCGAAATCTGACAGAATTTCAAACTCGCGGCACACGCGCAGTGTGGCCAGGTGGTTAGTACTCATTCCCGCCGCTGGGAGGCGGGAATCGGGAACCATTCCCATTTTCTATTCAGATTTTCTAGTGCCACTGTCTCAAGAGGGGAGGAGGGTGGGGCTATGAGTATATATATCTGTTAGGTAAGTATGAACAAACCTTTATTTTATTATTAAAATATCATTTTGTTCATGACACTTACCTGCCAGATATATATAGCTGAATCCCACCGTAGGAGGTGGGAAGAGACAGAATAGGATTTAGGGAACAACAAAATGTAGGCTTAACGACTGGTTCCTTACCTGTTAGCATAGCTGACTTCGAGGTTATCTGTCACCCAAGCCTGCTTCTGCTTATCCAGAGTCTCCAGCAAGGTAGGGACCTATAAAGCTGGAGAGATCCAGATGACCTGTCCAAGGGGGCGTGACCACAACAGGGACTAGATCATGTGACCATACAGAGAGGGAAAGGAGCAACGAATAACCACCTGACCGCCCCTATCTAAGGTAATAAACCTAGCATAGGTTAAAAAATTGGGACGTCCCACCCTAATGGCCACCCAACAACCAAAAATAAAACAACAACAAGATTAAAAATACTACCTAACCCCTAAAGGATAGGATGAGTATTGCTTCTTCTCCCAACATTGTGTCTGGCGGAAACGCACGTCCCCAGCGAAGAGCAGTTTTCAAATGTCATCTTCACATCCCAAGTAATGCGGTTTAACACTGAATTGATTTCTCCAGAAGGTAGCACCAAGAATATCATTCAGAGATATATTCTTTGGAAAGCCACCGGTCAGCAATGGCTCTAACTTCATGAGCCTTGACTTGTAGTCTCATGTCACCTTCTAGGCAGGAGAATGAGCCTCTCGAATAGTATTTAAAAAGAATGCCAAGGCATTCTTGGACATCGGGAAGATCAGGTCTCTTCACCAGAACACCACAGATTGTCCGATGAGCCCCTAGTTTCTTTGGTCTGGCTAAGTAGAACTTGAGAGCCCTGACAGGACACAAGACTTTTCTGACTCTGCCTAAGTATCTCCACAAACCTTTGATTTCAAAAGATTTGGCTAAGGGTTTAGCGATTTTTGTCTTGGCTAAGAACAAAGGGATTTAGGGAGCATACAGCATTAGGGACCCTAAAGCCAATATGTTTGCAATTGCTTGCACTTCACTAATCCTCTTTAGCTGTCGCCAGAGCCGGAAGACAGCTTTCTCACACGCTCTTGAGGGGAAGCCAAGACAGAGGTTCAAAAGTACTAGACATAAGAAACTGCCAGACAACATCCAGATTCCAAGAAGGTGTCCTGAGTTGGAGGAATTTTTGAGGTCTCGGCGATCTCAGTAGATCGTGAAGATCCTTGTTGTCGCATGTTCTGGCCTCTGTGCCTAAAAACTGCCGATAACATACTTCTATAACCCTTAATAGTCGAGACTGCCAGTTTATTCTTATGCCTAAGATAAAAAGGAAGTCAGCTATTTGTGGTACAGAGGTCGTGGTCGAGGAAACTTTTACTCCTGCACCATCTCCTAAAACAGACCACTTGTACTGGTAGACCGACTCAAGAAGGTCTCTGGCATTGGCGATGGCCTTTTGCCACAGCTCTTTAAAAGCTCTTGCTCTGGCCAACTTTGAGATAGTCTGAACGAGTCAGACTCAGAGCTGGAGAGGTTTTGGTGGGAACCTTCGAAATGCGGCTGCTTGGAGAAGGTCCACCAATGGAAGCGCTTTGGAAAGTCCACTGGGAATGACAGGGTCTTGGGAACCAATCCGGGCTGCTGGCCAGAAGGGGGCTAAAAGTCATCCTGCTCTTCTGGACGTTGCAAACTTCCCTATCACTTCTCCCAGGATCTTGAAGGGAGGGAAAGCGGAAGGTCGGTAGGCCTTTCCAGTCCCAGAGGAGGGCGGTTTATGGCTAACGCTCCTGGGCTCTAGACAGAGAGCAATAAAGGGGGAGTCTGCCGCCCTGACGTGGCAAAGAGGCCCCACTAGAGGACGCCCCATATTCTCCACAACCTAAACATACCTCCTGTGAAGAGTCCACTGGTCGGTAGCAGCTGATTTTGCCGACTGAGAAGGTCTGCTCGATATTCTCCACCCCGCAATGAACTCGTGAGAATAGTGACCCTTCGAGCATGAGTCCAGAGCAGGATCTCCCTTTGCTAGGGATGAACAGGAACGAGATCGAGTACTTCTTTTTTGAGGCACGCTAGAGTTGTGGTATTGTCCGAATTGACTTGGACAATTCTGCCTGCAACTTGGGCTTCAAGAATTGAAGAGCCAGAAAGATCGCACCCACTCTTGAGATTTATGTGCCAGGACACCTGTTCCTCTCCAGGTGCCTGACACTTCCTCCTCCTAGTGTTGTTCCTCATCCTTCCCTGGACGTTGCCGGAAAACAACACTAGGTCGGGGTTTGAAGACCTAAGAGAAACCCCTTCTGCAAGTTTTAAGGGGTCGAACCACCACTTCAGATGATCCTTGATAAAAGGAGAAATCGTCAAAATCTCTTCCAGATTTTCCTTTCCCTCCAGTTCTCCGCCAAGAAAAACTGAGTGGTCTGATGGAGCCTCCCCAGGAAACAAACTTCCCAGCGAGGAATGGTCCTCAGCAAACTCATCCATTCCTCACCGAGCATGTTTCTTCCCAGAAAGGACGAAACTTTCTTAACAAAGCAGTTGCCGCTCGATGGAAAAAGCTCTAAAGCCACTGAATCCATCTGAATCCCCAGATAGACGATGGACTGCGCCGGATCAGATGGGACTTTTCTGGTTCACAAGAAGTCCCAGGGACTTCCGCCAAATTCAAAGGCCAAAGTCAGGTCCTCCAGACACTTCTCCCAGAAGAGGCTCGGGATGAGCCAATCGCCCAGGTAGAATGACATGACTAACACCCGCCAGGTGAAGCCACCTCGAACGCTTTTCATGATCACCGTGAAGATCATGAGCGGTGCACAAACCGGGCAGAGAGCTCGAACTGGAAGACTCAGTCCCCAGCACAAATCTCAGGTACTTCTGATTTTTGAGGATGAATGGAACATGGAAGTACGATCCTGTAAGTCCAGAGAGACCATCCAGTCCCCCTGGTCTTAAAGCCCCTAGAACCGACTGGGGCTTCGATCTTGAATCTTTCCTTCAAATAAAGCGATTCAAGACGCTTACATCTAAGACCGGGTCTCCACTCCGACTGTTTCGGGGACTAAGAAAAGCCTGTTGTAGAACCCCGGAGAATCCAACTTCAGAACTTGTTCCACTGCTCTTCTCTAACAACTGCTCCAGGAGGTCCAAAAGAATCTGTTGCTTCTTCTCGTGGTAAGACGGCGACAGATCCCTGGGCACGTGCAAAGGGGGTGGGAAACATGAGAAAGGGACTTGTAACCCTTCTCATGAGACAGTTAGTGACCATAAGGCCCGCCTTTCGCTCTCCAGGCTCCCCAAAATAAAGAAGCCTGGCTCCTACAGGTGTCTGAGGTGAAAGAAGTCACTTTTTCCCCTAGGTTTAGAGGGGCCGCCTCTGGTGAAACCTTTCCTCAAGGAGACGATCTAGAGGAAGAAGTTCTCATGGGAAAGGGCTTCTTCTTCCTGGAGGACAAAAACTGAAGCCGGGAAGAAGAAGGAGCTGAGGACGCCTAGAAGAATGAGCCAACAGATCTTGCGTGGCCTTCTCCTTAAGACTTCATGAAATGTCCCAATCAAAGACTGGGGGAACAGATGGTTAGACAAAGGGGCTTAACAATAACTCAGCCCTTTAAGAAGGAGAGACAGACTTAGCTGTGAAGTCGCAAACAAGGCCCTCTTTCTTTAAGAGGCCCGTACCAAAGTGAGACGCCAGTTCTCAGATCCATCCCTAACTGCCTTGTCCATACAGTTAAGGACACTAGAGAGCCCCAGGGCAATAGAACTGAAGCTCAAGTTTAAGATCTAAGGCCCCAAGCACCAGTCCAAAAATTAAACACCTCTGGTGCTGGAAGAGACCTTGAGATGATGGTCAGTCTCTGACAAGGTCCAAGAAAACCTAGCAGTAGTGGCAGATGAGACCTTCTGGAAGGCCGACAAGACTGGTAAAATCCCTTTGAGAAGAGGAAGGAAACTCTAGGCTGAGATCTTCCCGTCCTCATACCACACATACCAGCCTTGGGCCTGAAAGCTTAGACGGAGGCAAGTACAGCGAAGAGGTCTTGCCATGACTTCCGTTTCCATCCACGCTTGACTTTCTTGAAAGCCCTCTTGGCTAACGAAGTCATCTTCAAAAACCCTGGGCGCCTCCTAGCTTTGAAGAAGCCAATGAGAAGGAGGAGAGAGGAGCCGGGTGTTTAAACTTGTCCCCGAACAAGTCTTAAGCAAGCCGGTCAAAACTTCTGATAATCGGAAGAAGAGGAAGCAGACGAGCTCACGGCCAGCAGGTTCCGACCGCCAGAAACCTCTCCCGCCACAGCCGGAGAAGCAAATCAGTCACCAACACTTTAGGGGAACGGCGCTCGAGGACCGAGTTAATACGGCAAGAGATCTTCTTTTCTCAGACGAAATAGAATGCTCCGTAACGCCCAAAGAGCAACTGCGGACGCCCTGAGGAGCCGCCCTGAGAGCGGCCCTGAAGAGCGCTCGACACTGGCCACGCCTAAAAACCGGAAGAGCGCCCTGTCGAGCCGCCCTGCACAGAAGCGCCCTGAAGAGCGCTACCGCCGCCTCGGAAGAAGTTTCGCTGCGCCATGTTGACGAAAGCATCACGAGAAACAAGAGAGCTAACAGGCGACAAGGCGACGCACACAGGCGAAGGAGAGCAACGAAGCGGAGCAGGGAAGGAGAGACTTCCTTGATCTGACAGGCAAAGTCAAGTCCTTATGACGACGAGGAGCAGAGTCCTTCTCTGCAATAAGAGAAGATAACTGGCCGCTTTATCTCCAACAAAATCTTTAAAAGGAGAAGAATCATGCCTGGGAGATGAGACAATCCTATGGGAAGACGATGGGCGAGGACGCTCTCTTCCTCACAGGAGCAAGAAAGGTTCTCTTGAGAGCGGCTGGAAGGCCCAAACATCTCTTATATCAGATGAAATCCTAGTCCTCTGCGGTGGAAAAGCTTCAAAATAACTAGCCACTAAGAAGACTGACGAGAAGCGCCCTTGAACACAGCTTCTCTGGAGGACGCAGAGTCTCTATGAGAATTTCCACTTTGCGCAGGGAGGACGCCGGAGGACGAAAAGCAGTCCTGAGAACGCGCCGCCAAAGCACGATCTCTGGCAGCCTGGGAAGCTTACAACAGGATTTGAAATGGGGACGCCAGATCGGAAGCCCCCTGTAACCCTTCTTTATGCTTTCGGTTTCCTGAGTCCTGGGAGTCTGACAGCGTCCAGGCCTAGAAGCATTATGGGCTGATCTGACGCCCTCCACAACACTGGGGGAGCACTACACTTCACAGCACTTTGGAGAGATGTCACTTGTTCTCGAAATACACGGATAGAACTCTATGATTCGCTTGTACGAACCTCCACAGACACAACATCAGGGCCCAAGGCAAAACCACAGGGACAGGTGCAACATCAACTACATTAGGATTATTATCAGGAGAGGAAATAACCTGACTTGCATTACACACTCCCGGAGGAAGACTCCTCCTAACCCTGTCACGCCCAACTTGCGAACATACTAATCATAAGACTTCCAGCTCGCATCCGACATAAAGGTTCACTTACATCGACATCATCTATAAGACAAAACATGCCCCCTACACTCAAACAAACCGAAAGTGAGGGTCTACTGCTTTCTGGTAGCCTCACCTACAATCACTCATGCAACATACACGGAAACTAGCAGAACTAGAACCAGACATATTTAAAGAGAGGCTGCAAGGCAACCACAACAGTCCAGAAAAGGCAAAGCAATCCATGAACCAAGAATCAAAACCAAAGTCAAGAGAATACTTAAGTGGGGAATAAGCAAGTTAACGAAATCCAGAGGCGAGGTACTAAAATAGATGTTAACAGTACCGCCATGAGAAAATCTAACAGAAAATGGGAATGGTTCCCGATTCCCGCCTCCCAGCGCAAGGAATGAGTACCTAACCACCTGGCTACACTGCGTGTACGAGTTTTGAAATTCTGTCGGATTTCGGAGAAATACAGCTATATATATATCTGGCAGGTAAGTGTCATGAACAAAACTCATTGTACTAGCAGATGGACTGAGTCAACACCACCAAATTCTTCCAGCAGAATGGACTCTAGACCATCTGGTCTGCAAAGATCTTTGGAAATTTTTGGAAAGGCCATTCCTAGATCTTTTTGCAACATCCAAAAATCATTGACTTCCTCTATTTTGCTCCCCTTTTCAGGACCCACTGGCTTAGGTGATGGATGCCCTTCTCTCATCTGAATGTCAAAATGACCCTGATAGCTCCTTTTTGCCCCCAAAACGAGTAATTTGCAGACCTTCTAGCTCTAATGACAGACTTTCCGAGGCTCCTTCCAACAATTCCAGAGCTTCTCAGACACAACCCCATTTCAGGAGGTTTCATCAAAACCTATCCACTCTGGCCCTGACAAGGTTTCAACTGCCATCAAACTCCTGCAGCGAGCGAGGGGGTTTTCAGGACCTATGGTCCAAGCTATTGCCAGTAACAGACGTAAATCCTCTACCAAAGTCTGTCAGGCAAAGTGGAGCATCTTTAGACTTTGGTGCAGGAAACGAAATATCTCTTACCAAAGTTCATGTCAAAGTAAAAGGGAGCATCTTTATTCTTGGCAGGAAACGAAATATCTCATCTTCTAAAACCACTGTAACCCAACTGGCAGATTTCCTCCTGTATTTGAGATCCACCAGGGGCCTTTTGCCCTCTACCATAATGGGCTATAGGTCAATGTCTTTTTATGGTGTGCCCTACCCTGGCTCTCCCACAACCTTCCACAAAGAAGAGTGTCAAATACCATAACCTACCCCAGCTGAGTAAAATCATGCCCTATCTCATCTGGGACACTTTCTTACTCTGGTAATAAGTTAGCTTAACCAAGAATATGAAAAATTTGTCAAAATCACACAAAAATAAGACATAAAAAGAGTACTAGCATGTGTACTATACCTATTTTGCAAACAAACCTGAGTAGACTGAAGGGAAAAAAATACATGTTAGGATGGGAGAAGTAACATAAAAGTGGACTGCCACAACAACAATGGTGGAAAATAAGGAACACTGAGCACCAAGTTTAGTACTAACCCGTTGGCTGGTACTAGCCTCGGTAAGTATATAGGCCACCTTGGCAATAGTAAATTTAAGAATTTTAGTATGACTTTCATATTTAGCATTTTAAGGAGACTAAAGAGCACAGTATGAAAACTCCAATATCGAGTTGGGTTATTTTTCGTTAGACTCCAGCCACCTCCCGCTTTATAATTTATATTTTTCTTGGGTAAATCACATCAAAACAAAAAATTTCTTCTCAATACATAACCTTCGCAAATGCCTAATAGCAGAGAAAAATAAGGACTTGTAAGGTAAGACAATACCAGGCCCCGCCCCCCCCTCCATAACTAATACGGCAAAATTGTAACCAGTAAACACCCCTAGTTTACGTTAGGTTGGTATTTTGGTATTATTTTACAAGTTGCCAATACACTATATGAAATTGTAACCTATATTTTTGAAAAGAGCTTGTCATCTAATTAGGACTTATAAGGTAAGACAATACTGCCCCCCTCCCCCGCCATAGCTAATACGGCAAAATTGTAACCAGTAAACAGGCCTACCCCTAGCTTACGTGGTATTTTAGATTGGCAACTTATAAAATTTTACCGGTATTTTTAGGTTCTTTTACTACCTTATCATTTCCTGGCCATTTTTGCATGAAAAATCCAAAATGGTTTTTCATGCAAAAATGGCTAGCTGGCACCTTTGGAAATGGCTGGCTGGAGTCTTCCGAAAAATTACCTCGAGTTGTGGTATTAAATTAAAATCCTGATAATAAACAGGCATAACCTAGGCCATACGATAGGATAGTACATTGGTTAAGCAATAGCCTAGACCTAGGGCTTTGTTTACCTGTTTCTAGAAGTTAATGTAACTGTACAAGACGTTGTCTTTGACTTTAATTGGCCTAGTTTATGCTATCCCAAAACCAGCTTGGCGCGTATATTTAGGGTGATGATAAGCTTGTTCTTAAGGGTTTAAAGTAGGCCTAACGCTGAGGACTGAAGTGATGATAGGCTATAGCCTAATCAGTGATGAATGGCAGCTTGATTACTTTACATATTTGCTAGTGATCTGAGCACAGGTTCCAGAATTCCACTACTACGGCATGAAAGAGGAATTAAATTTGTCTAATCCTACACAAGATAGGCCTAGGCCTAGGAGAGTCCCAGCCTCCACCTCTGGTTGGAAAAGACCAACAATCATCCTGACGTCTGAAATTCTGTAAAATTTCTGTTCATTCGTTTATGCACACTTACCTGAGCCTGAATTTTGCCATCTTCGGTTACCACCCAGTGAGTGGTGCAATACGCTTTTAGTATCAGGAGAGTATACGTTATAAGAAATAAACATCGAATACTGAAGCGCCTTCGCTCCATACCGATGTCTTCATCAAATTCTGTGTGTGCTGGTAGAATATGTTTCAACTTTATTCTCATAACTATAACATATTACTTCCTAAGTAAAAAAGTGTATTTATTATATGTCTAGATTCTGTTAAGTCTATCATATTCACAATGGTAATTATACATATTGAAAATCTTTATACCAAAATTATTTTTCATGACGTCATGGTAAACAATGCGATATCGCGTCAATGATTGGTTTATATTATTCACATCGTCACGATAACCGGGGGAACTGGCGTGTTGATTGGTGAACAGCATTACGGAATGTTGCCATGGTAACCCTTCAAAGGAAATTGCTTGAAATATTGCACATAAATGGACTGTCTTACAACTCATTAGCAACCCAAATCAAATAGTCCAAAGTGCACCCCATTATCAGTATTTGATAGCACAAATTATACAATACAGTGATATTACATGAGCGAAATAATTGATTGCAACTGCCATATTCGAATTTTTCTTTTAAATCTTTGCCGTTCGTGATCAATCAATCAGTCATTTCCTGTGCCACCCATGGAGATGCATAGGCCCTCGATGAACTCACGCCAGCACATTCTGTCCTGGGCTAACTCCTCAAGACCTCCCCAACACTCGTCTCCTGCAGCCTGCTTCCCGCCTCATTGTCCTCAACCACGTCTCCTTTGGCCTACCTCTACTCTTCCACCAAGGGCAACCCACCTCGGTGTATCTCGTACTATTCCCTGTCATCTGTACACATGACCTGGCCAATTCTATCGTGAGAACCTAATATACTCATCGACCGACTGCACCCTCATCATTTCTCTAATTCCTTTATTTGAGATCCTATCCCTCCAATTATTATTTTATTCCTAATATTCTTCTGACCGCCTTATTTTCAAATGCTAAGAATTTATTATCCGAAGTTACTGTACTGTAACATGACTCATGCCCATAAATCAGAATACTCCTAACCATTACCTTATAAATTCTGATTTTTGTATGCACAGAAAAATTGCTATTATTATTCGAAATATTTTTAAGCATCCCATTGCCTGATGAGCGTTTTTTAATCTTTCCATAAATTCTGTACTCGGAGAACCATGCTTACCTAAATAAGTAGCGAAATGTTTAAACTTATCCGCTTATTTTACAAGCAAGCCTTCAATTCCTGTGCATTTTCAATATTCACATTCATGATTTCAGTTTTTCCACTATTAGTAACCAAACCAACATTTCAACCTTCACTCACCAGACAATCCAACACTGCATCTTTTCTGGTCCCTCGCAGATCAAAACTATATCATCAGCATAATCCAAGTCAAGAAGCTTCCCATTTTCTTCCCCGAGTATACCTGCATCCGCGTCTCTTTTAACCCTTCTCATAATTTAGTCTACGACCAACACAAACAACAGAGGAGACAGATTGCCAACCTGAATCACACCAGACTTAACTTCAAATGGATCATTTAAACACCCATCAACCATCATTTTACATGATGTGCCCTCATGCATGTTCATGACTGATAACCGTCACAAACTTTTCCGGTATTCCGTAATGCCTCATGATTCTTCCCATAATCCGTTTCGAAATACTATCAAAGGCCTTTCAAAATCAATAAAACAAAGACTTAACGGAGTTTTCATTTCATTAGTTTGCTGCATTAAATGCCTAACTATGAAGATCTGATCACTGAAACCCGTCCCTTTCTAAAACCGGCCTGTTTATCCCTCAGAATACCGCCAACCACTTGCTCCAACCTATTCAACAAGCTCTACTGAAAATTTTCAAGGCTACAGGTGACAAAGTGAGTCCCTTTCAATTACCAAACCTACTCAATCTCCTTTCTTTGGAACTTTAATGATCACACCATTCTTCCAACCTAATGGTAGCCTATTCTTCCCGTCACCCGCATCTCATTGAATAATATCTTCAAGATAAATCCTAATCTATCCTCCTTCACTTTAAACATTTCCCGGAATAAACGATCCTCTCCTGGTGTCTTATAATTCTTTAACTGTTTTATTGCCTTAACTACTTCTTCTAGCCTGATCTCACCTTCATCAATATTTAAATCTTCCTGAGCAGGAGGTATATCCTCTTCGGGGAGGGACTGGTCTATTAAGAACCGTCTCAGATTGCTCTTTCCATCTATTTCTGATTTCAACAATTTGGTCAATAAATTACCTTCCAAATCCCTGACTGGTATATCCTTACGCTTACCATTAAACATTGCCACTCAGCTCTCCAATTGTTATATGCTATCCTCTGACTCTGACCATCATTTTTATTCATTAATTTTTCAGTTTCCGCAACCTTTTCATTAACAGATCTTCTTTTATCTCTCTTAGTTAGTCTTTTAAATTCTGAATCAAAACTCAAGCACTTGGTTCTTGCCAGCTCAAGATCTTCATCACTAACAAAATGCATCTCACTCCTCGATTTTGCCTCACCTCTCTTTTTGAGTGTACGATGAATGTGATTTTCGGAAGTATTTGAACATATCTGTCAACCGCAAGAATCAAGAAACTTAGGGAAAATATTTTGCATTTTTAGATATTGAGATGTTGAAAATTATACTGAAGAAAAAACTCTTCTTACACATGATGCTTAGATTAGAGGCGGAAAAAAGAAAGAAATGGAATGGAGTCCTGACCAAAAAAAAAAAAAAACCTGGTAAATATAAGACGGATGACAATAGATATCAAGTTAGGGTACCCCGTAATAACTCAAGGATAACTCCAAACCTTAGAAGATTAAGCAAAACTGATTCAACAAGCATCAGTTTTTTTTAAAAAATGCTAGAAAACGAGATTCAGGAAGGAATCGGGCTAATGCTCCTGTCTTGTAAAAGGAAGAAAAAATGTCATCTCTGTCGCTTAATCAAGTGAAAAGACTTCATATGCATTCTCATGCAATACTATTTTATTTTGAAGCTCTGAATGCAATCGCTCAAAAAAGTTGCGTCCCATGAGCATCACAAAAGGTTTTCTATCCTAGCCAATAAATAATGTAAAAGATCCATATTTGAATTAAATATTTTCTCAGGTGCTTTATCATCTAAGTAGGCTACAGATATATTTTCTTAAACCCGAGCTAATCTTCTTTGTCAAATTGCTTCTTCTTTATTTGGGAAAGCATACCACATGATTGCCATTCATTGTACCTTTTACACAGCTATACTCCCTCTTTACAATAAAACATTCACTGAAAGTCAAAAGATCACTTTCAAATGATAAGTAAAAATGGGAATTGAGATAATCATTCAAGAAATTATTTGCTCTAGTTGACACTATCAAGCCTTCTCTGCCAGAGACAGTAATTTGTAAGGATTACTATTGAAGAATAATGTAACATAAGTAATGATGCAGTCTACCACGGCAGCATGAGAAATTCCTTGAAGTTTGCCTTATCCTGTTCCCCGTTTTCTACGGACGTTGACTCTTCCTCAGGGTGATGATAAGCCACGAACGCAACCAAAAAGGAAAATAAGCTATAAAATTACCCTTTGCCACTCCGGCATTTCTCTCTCGCCTTTCTCTTGCTCAAGTCAGGCCAGGATGGCTCTCGAAAAATCCAGAGCGAATAGGTAAGTCCTGGAAACAAATGTTTTTAGTCTCATTAAACATAAATAGGTCTACCACATATTCCTGTCGGGGAGAGGCAGTTAGAATATTTTGTGATGGTCGAAAAAAAGTGCTAAAGAGATTTGTTACTCTTTAATCCCAGAAATGCTCTTCTTGTAATTCCATGTTCATGTTACTGTATCTGTATGGTATTTTGGTGACAAAGGGTATGATTGAGTGGTTATATAATTAAGATAAAGCGGTGATGAGCTTTTAGTAACCCTTGCCGCTGACGTCATCAATCTCACAGGTTCTGATGCACTATTGTAAAAAGCGCTTTGGTGTCTTTTTCCAAGTTAGTACGTTAACCCTATGGCCAGCCCTTCTCTTTTATCCAGGCGTGGGCTGACATAAGAGAGAACCCCTTACCATGCACCTTCACATGAGGAGGGGGTGGTCGGTAAGAGGAACCTCCTAAACCTCAGAATTTTGAGTGGTTGAGGGGGAGGCAAACTCGAGCTAGCGTTTTTTTTAGCATTAGTCTAACAAGCTACTGACCTCATCACGGTAGTCTAATAAACAAACCTCATGAAATGTGCACCTTTATATTTTTCTATGCAACACAGTCTGCTACTAGTACTCGACTCCACATATTACAACAAAAGAATCTCAAACAAGGAAATGGAAAACAGCAAAATTGGGTTGCTATCTAAATAAGTTTTAACTGGACAAATTGGATACTAGTGTAGAATGAATAACGAGTCTGTCTCTGTCAACGACTACTAAAGTGATGTTTCGAATGTTTTTTTTTTTTTTTGTGCTGTTTTTCATCGGCCTCAGAATTTCAGCTTGCTGTAATAAAGATTTTTTTTTTTAGTCCACTCCTTCCCACAGCTTACCCCTACTGTAGATTATTTAATTGGTAGCATACTTTATGATATCACAGTACATTTAAGATAAAGAAAATAAATTACATAATCACGAATATTGTTTCCTTAATACACATTGGTAACTTTATATGCTCAATAATTAACTACTAATACCCGCCACTTACCGTGAATTTATGAAATATGAAAACAGAAGAAAGAAATGTTTGTTGTGCTTATTTCCATTGACTATATTTTAGTTTTAAACGTATGTGCCATATAACATCGAATAACAGCGCCAAACTAGCCTAGATTGTTCCTAAGTCTACCATCTATAAAAAAATCTTTCTAAGGAAAAGTGACGTCAGAGGTCGTTGTGCAGGATAAGATGAACATTTTAGCTACGTGGCTCAGTTGTAATTTAGGGCGATCGAATGTCATAAAAAGCTCCCCGTCATCAGGCAAATGTTACGGGCAAAGGAAAAAAATGCAAGGAAAAACATGCAGAAATTGTAAACTAAAAAGATAATACAACAGACTTTCATATCAAGTTTTCTTAACTTAAACTGTTATAGGTAACTCTTACTGCTTTAAACTTAACGAAAACGCTTGTATCTTGCTTATGATAATCAACAATTCCATAGTGGCAGTTCAAAGGGGATCTGAAGTAAAAAGCAGTTTCAGAGTTCTATTGAACTAAAGCTCATTCCCTTCGACAATGGCTTTCCACGGAACTATCTAAATCTATCGAGTTAAAAATTGTAAATGTACTATTAACGGTTTAATTTTTATCAATACATTATTTGCTACGAACAAGTTTCAGTAGATAAATAACTTCAATATTAAATGGTCTATCCCCCTCCCACAACTGTTTTGAATATGTGACACGGTGGAGTTATATCTGAAAATATGCCTTGAACTCGAATCACTCGGAAGTTCGGAACCACAACAATGTGTAGGCTACTGATCGGTCCATTACTGAGTTAAAGGCAAATCAACGCACCAGTAGCTGCTGAGCTAAACAGATAATAACGACTTCTAGTCCTGTAATTCTTAGCATTCTCCTTCACAGGTGGGTAGGCGCTGCTATCCTGTGCGTCTTGGGAATATTTGGCCTCGTCCTACTACTTCAGCTTGCTGCTATGCTGTTCGGCCCTTCGAAGTCTGCTTGTACTAAGCAAGGTTTGTTCAGATTTAATGCTTGTTGTTCGCAGTTCCTTCCAGGTTACTGGATATAACCAGCTAAACTTGTCCGCGTTGCGTGTGTCTCAGACTGTAACTATGCTGCACCTCTAACTAGTGTGGTTTTACATTTCCATACAAGGACGTGGATATTTGGTTTCTGAAACAGAAACAGATGTTACTGAATACAAGACTTGAACACACATACGATATATATATATATATATATATATATATATATATATATATATATATATATATATATATATATATATATATATAAATATATATATATATAGAGTTTCAATTTTTTTTGAAGTGGTTTGTGCACTATTCGGCGCGTGGCATGAAAAATTTGTTATTATCAATGAATCTTATGAATTTTTATCGCATGACTAAGTAATGCCATTTGACGTTCAACAAATTTATGACTTCCATGTTACACTGTGAAATGGTTACTACTGCAGGACCTAAAATAAATTAAAATATTCGTGCTTGCTTCAAGCACTTTAGAAGAAACAAAAAATTATGAAGCATTAGCACCGTGCTTACCCCATATAAAAATGGGTATAAAAAGCACGTTAAAACGAAGAAGAAGCAAGTGCTTCCGGTCCCGTAAGAGACTGGAGATGAGGAGGAAATTTCTTCCAAAATCTGAAGGTTGCAGTAGGAGGAAAGAAGAACGAAACTATTTGAATAGTTGGCGAGAAACGCGCAATGTCTTGCCGGGATGAATTATATTCTAAGGAATATAACAGTAACACAGAAAACTTAGATAAATAACGTGTTAAAACTTTTGACTTTCGACAAATAACGATAATATTATTATTATTTTTGCAGAATTAAAGACCTTGATAGAAATTTTTAAGGTATACTGATTGAGGAGTAGGACAGTTAAATCAAAAGAACTAACGTAACTTTAAAGGGATTGAAACTTACTCGCAACAGCGCCGTCAGAATAACGTGTCAGTTAAAGCCATGTTTCATTCAAGATATTAGAGGTCAGGGTGACTGGTTGTAGCATTCTTTTTGAGAAGCATAAAATATTCCTTTTCTTGTAATGAGATCTGCATACAAATAACTGGATACCTAGGCCATGCCATTACTGTAACATGCCTGATGACAATTCACGGTAACTGAAAGAATTAAATAGTGAGACTGACTAGAAGTTACATTTGGTGAAGGTAATGATGTATATGTTGGAGAGAGAGAGAGAGAGAGAGAGAGAGAGAGAGAGAGAGAGAGAGAGAGAGAGAGAGAGATTTCAAATTCAGCAAAAGAAAACGCTTGTTATTAACAAGACGTGTTGTAGTTCTCGACTTTAGTAAAGTTAATGAAATAGATTTAGCGAAGTTCAGGTGATAGGAAAATTATCATACTTTTGCGAAATATTTTAAAATATTTAATTTCAACACAAACAAAACATAAGACATTAGCAAGCAACTTTCTTTGCAAAAGAAACAAAAACAGGAAAGAAATACTTATTTTTATTTTCATTATCTCTATTTGATTTAATTTGACTTATTTAGTTTGTAAAGACGTCAGACGTCTCTTCATTTCGCATCAATCACGTTCATGCATCACACTTATTAACATGTCAAGCATCTCATGTAAATATTCATGTGTAGAGTTTCCTGGCCTTTCCGCCGATGTATATTTTATCATTGTACGTATATTATGTCTCTAAAATTGCCATTTGTTTGACTGTCAACAAACACGAATTGCTCAGAGTGCGGGTCACGGTAATCGGAGGTCGGGCACTGCTTTTCCGTCCGCACTCTGCTGTGTATACTTGGGCCCAGATAAATAAATCTTTTACGGGCTGCTCTAAAAGCAAGAGCCCGTGCTGGCACAAGGCCAGCTAAATCTAAAACAACAACTAAATAAATCAGTTAATACCCAGTACGACCTTTTTGTCCTCACAAGTTAACTTTCGTATCCCGGTATCTTTGATAATAGCATTTACATTTTCTTGTCCTCATTATAATTTTTACATTAATTTTCCAGTTTGTCTTGCGAAATTCTTGGAGGGGCCTCCCGCATTCAATAACGAGGCGATGGTCAATCATCTGAAGAAGAACTTTTTCACGCCTCCAGCGGCGGGAGACTACAATCTCTCGGGTTTCTCGTCCACTGAAGAAAGCTTCCATGAAGTCATCAGATACATCAAAGACTATTTCAAGAATAAGGTAAGTGATATAAACATTACTAGGATCCAATTCCTCAGTCGAAAATTGCGTCGCCTGCGATTGTACGATACTGTTTTTGCTTTCAGAAAGCCCCCCACCTCTCTCTCTCTCTCTCTCTCTCTCTCTCTCTCTTTACGGTACTGATGGCTTTCTGAGAGTAGGTTAATTATCAGCACTGCGGTAATCAGTGACATAAGACACCGACTGTGGGAGTCACTAGTTGCCTAAAAAATTCCCTTATATATATATATATATATATATATATATATATATATATATATATATATATATATATATATATAAGAAAATAAAGATGAGCTCGTTGTAGTTATTCATCATCAATATGATACCTGCCAGATACCATACCTTCTAAAGAGATTTGACTTTTGAGAAACAGATGCCACAGACTGCAATAATGCACTTTACATTCAGTACAAATTTCACGTTTCTTTAGCTTACTTGAACACAAGAGGTCAGAAAAATGTGCATGACAAACAGACCAACTGTTACATTTCATCTTCATGAATAAAACAAAATGTATTAACTCTAGTATTTCAGCAAGTATCCAGTTTCTTCAGTCATTCATTTTTCTTCTCATTCCAGAAAAACGGAATATTTGTAGATCTCGGTGCTGGAGATGGTGAATATAACTCCATCAGCTTGGAGCTTGAAAGGTCTCTTGGGTGGACGGGCCTACTGGTCGAACCAAACGAAGAGCTCTACAAGCGCCTCCTGAAGAAGGGGAGGAAGGCGACTTCTGCCAAGATTTGTGTCTCTCCTTTCTCTTATCCAGTAAAGGTAAAGTAATGTTGCTCTGTAAATAAGGCCACCACCACTACTATTCACGCATTTTTCAATATGCACATTCTTAATATGAGGTTATTTATGTAGTCAGTTTTAAGCTGCATAACAGACTTGAAAAAATCTTGGGGTTTCATCGCTTTTGTTTGAAGGAGGGCTTCATACACCCCCCAGAAATCCATACTAAAGGAAAAGCACCCACCATTCACAGTCAACTCTGTATACGTGACTTCAATGGCAAACCCTTCTGCTAGTCTTCTGGGCAGTAAAATTGATATATCTTATTTTGATGCCTTTATTTTTTCACCCCTTCAATATTTTAGCATCTACAGTAGAAGAAGCATTGTAATTTGTTTATTTAATCTTGGATTCTCTGTGAGAGATCACTGTTTCCATTTTAAATGCTTTTGAAACTGTCAGTATCATAAAAAATGAAAGCTGCAGAGTCGGAAGTGCATATTTCTTCCAGTAGAAAGTGCGTTTTTTATGCTTAAAAATAAAATCGGAAACGCGATTGCTATTTGGCTATACATGTGAAGGGAAAGGAACCGACACGCAGATTCCTTCTGCTCTAATTTGTTAAAATCATAATCTTAAAATATGTCGAATAGATTAGATTAATTAGGCAAAGAACAACTTCGACATGATAAAATGTGCTGAGGTAACTCCAGCTTCCTCTTTTCTCTGAAAAATTCATACTCCTTTTTTCTTGAGTTGGTGCTTAATTTATTCCTCCATTTGATCGAGCTTCCCTTTCTCATTTATTTATTTCCCCTCTGCTTTTTTTGGAGTTTATCCTCTGACATAAGCATTCTGCTTCGTGTCTTTGTTGGTTGAAAAAGTCCAGAAGTCCACACCAGGAATTTTATTACCTTTCACACTTTACCAGATGCTCAGATCGCCTTGAGGCAAAGTTACGTGCTTGCATAAAGCCGATTTTATATCTAAATTAAATTAACCACTAGCAACTGTGTGCCTTATATAATCTTATAGGCACATTTTTTAGGGATGAGAAGTTTGTTTAACAATTCTCCTTTATATTTACAGTAGTTACAACTTTTTCCTTATTTTGAAATTCTTTACATTTTCCTTAACCTTGAACAAGCATTATTAGCCTACACAAACTATGGTCAAGATGTTGTTATTTTTACCAATTTTGGAAAAGTTTGTTTCTAATACCTGTGGCTAATTCTCACTGTAAGTCGGTTCCTAATCTTTAAGCACTGTCATGAGCTAGTGACTACTCTTCGCAAAATATCTTTACAGTATTTATTTCCTTATTCTTTCAGCTTTTCCTCAGGCCATTAAATGCTAATTCGAGAATCATCCCTGACTCGCATAAGTGAACAAAGTGTTATTCTTCGGTACCAAAAATTGAAGGATATCAACATTCTTTGTGTGATGTGAATTTGTATTTTATGTTAGATGGTAACTGGCAATATGTAGTAGAAAGATAATATCACAAGCCTGGACAAGTCGGCCCGCAAAAAATTTAACGTGTTCTTCAGATGTTGCAGCTGTTTCTATCCATAAATGTATTAAGTCTAGGTTCACATGATACTTTTCCATCCTTACGTGATGTCTCACCCTCTCTCACATCCTTGTTGCTGATAACTGAACACAACTGAATCAAATGATTTGTACCTTAGTAAAATAGACTTAAAACTCCAATTCATTTCTGCTTCATGAGTAGAACGAATCTCTCAGTATTTCCTACATTACATTTTAAATATTGCTTCTGAGAACTGTATGACTGCTAAGTAACCTATGTTTGTCATCTAAGAGCTGCACTGAAGCCCCTGCGCACATCCGTTGAGGATGTCCTTTCTCGCTCTCATCGTAATCTTGTCTATCGTCAGCTCTATTAACGTCCTTTCAAACAGTGCTTGATATCACTTAAGAGGAAAAATGCCCTCTCTCGATATCTGTACACACAAACGCACGTATGCATATGTAAACGCACAGCATTTACATCCATACATACAGTATATATGTATATATATATATATATATATATATATATATATATATATATATATATATATATATATATATATATATATATATATATACATACTTCTATATAAATATGTATAGAAGTATATCAGGAGAGGATCTTTCAAGGCGACTCATTGTCCCCACTACTCTCTCAGTAGCCATGTTTCCTATGACAAAAGTACTGCAGAAGATGGATACTGGGTACCAACTAAAGAAAGGAGGCACAGAATTAACTATACATATTTATATACACACACACACACACACACACACACACACATATATATATATATATATATATATATATATATATATATATATATATATATATATATATATATATATATATATATATATATATATATATATGGGGAAGAAGTTGTTTGCCTTATACTGTCTCCATCCTGGAGATAATTGATAGGGATGAAAAATAGTGAACAGTCTCCTTTTCTTTTTCATTAGTAACGAGAAGGCTGGCTAATTAAATGAGAACATGGAAAAGAATAACTCATCTCCTCAAAAGCATTATTAAGTAGGAAAAGGAGCAGGAGGTAAGAAGAGTTAATACTTGTTTTGCTCCTGACTTCCTTTGCCTCCTTTTGGGTTATGGGGTACCACGTACACCTGGTTAAGTCTCCCTCTTTTCCTCACCTAACCTATTCGCACTGCATGTAGACGACTTTCATAAATCTGTATCCTTGTGGTTATCTAAGATTATTGTGACTGCTTACGTCTTTTGTCAAATTTATATCCACAGCTGAAGCTCTCCTACCCTGCCAAGGACATGTCAACGGAGCTTCAGATTGTCCAGGCTCTCGGTAAAACAAAGCTGGATCAACTGGCTGAGAAAGAGGTAAGATGTCTGATTATGCTGTGCTTGATTACATACATCAACACTTCTTTCCGGGGTCTTGCGCACCTTGATTGCTTCAGAGCAAAGCCATTGTCGGTAACCCCGCCGAGAGAGACAAGTGGTATCAAAGAGTCTTCGGAAAGAAAAGGAAATGCATTAGCACAGGAATGAATGAACGGGACAATATCCTCTCTTTTTGAAAACATTCGAGGCCTTCATTTGCTCGGGAGTTTGTTTTTGTTCAATGCACTTTTATTCCAATTAGAACATTCTTATAACAGATGACTGATATATTGTTTTTTAAATCTTACAGCAGAGAGAACCCAGGGCGTCCCATTCATCAAAGTTCCACCATAGAATTGGACCTATTGTATAAATCACATTGTATAAGGAAAAGCAGAACTTTAATAAGTATTTTTGCAGTGAACACTCATTACCCTCTGAAGCAGGATTGCTTGACAAACGTCTATTGCATTTAAGTATTTGCTTATATTTGCATTTTATAAGTTTTTATTTTAATTTTTCGTAGGCTATTCATTTAATTTTTACTTTGGGATTTTGTTTATTCAAATTGCTTACTTTTTTTATCTATATAAGTTATTGGCAAAAATATGTCTAATCTCATTCGGCTAGACCTACCTGGAAATTAATTTAGCAACAAAATCTTTGCCGAATTAATAAGTTGCGTAAATTATCAGCGGGTTTTAGATGTGTTGATAGCATTTAAAGGTTATTTATAAGACTTCACAAATTAGTATTTTGAAAACAAAACTAACAGCCATAAATTATGTACACCAGGCGTGCGGAGGATTTTTCGTTTCAGCCGTAAAACAGTATTTTAAATCTACAGTAATAAAGGTAGTTATGGTCCCTTGAGACTATACAATATAATAAGATGGCTAGACCAATTAAGGTCATTGCTCTGTTTCTTGTTTCCTTATCATCTTCAATATTTATTGGGTTTAGCACCTTTACATTATGAATAACCGATACAAGCATGTTATGTACCTGTTAATGGACTTTTTTTAAAAGAAAGATTGAAATCTATTCTCGTCTACATATACAAAATGTCATAGTCTTTCTTTCTTTCTTTCTTTCTTTTTTGTTCCCTTACATAGCGCTTAAACTTGAACTCAAGTTGGATGAGACAGAGATAGTCGTCACCCGGCCAATTAAAAGGAAACACCAATATGACAATAGAAAGGAAATAAAAGAAAATTTATTACCGCAGAAGAACGAAGGAAGTGGCAAACATGCTTTATGTTTTTTTGCATATACTTAAGGTGCCATTGTTCGAGGAACTATGTCTGTGAAGTATATCAAAGGACAGATATCGAAACTATATTTTCTGCCATAGTAAATCATGTAGTTTAATTCACTTAAAATAGTTTTGTTTTCATTTCAAACCTAGTGGCATTATAATCCTATGTTACATATACCTAAGGGAAGAATGAATGATTAATTAAATTCTATGAGCTGACGCCACAACACCAAGTGTCGCCGAGAATATATAATTATCCACTAAAATGCATTTTACATATTCATTACTACAAACGTAGGAGCGAGATGTCAGCACTATGCCTCACCGATCTATAATCGGTAATTTAATGGTATTTTGCATGATTGGACCCTTTGTAAAGAACTATTCCTTATTTAAAAAATTTCTCACACAGGAATCTGTAGAGTACAAAGTCTTTGAAACCCAGTGTGTCCCGCTGGAGAATTTAGTCTATGCAGCTGACATAAGAAGTTCAATCGACCTTCTCATCCTGGACATGGCAGGGTCTGATCTAGACGTCCTCATCAGCACCAAACTAGAGCAGATCCCGGAGTTTGAGGTGGGTTAGAACTCAAGTCAGATGTTTCAGTCTGTACACTTCGTTCATGGGCTTAACTTATGAACTTATAACTTGTTATTTTTTTTTTATTTATCGGTCAAAACCCTAATTGAATTCTTTTTAAGCCTACTGAAACTATGTGTTGCCTACTACTTGTGCATTAAAGATAAAAGATTATGTTAATTTTTAAACTTCAGACTAAAACGAAGACTAAGGCTTTTCTGCAATCACGCTTTGGAGATGAAATTCTAAATTCACTGATACATGCATTTTCACATATAGAAAATAATCATGATTTTAGTATTACTAATATCTTATTACAGATGATCGTCATACGCGCCGGTGGATCAGATATTGGATCCGAACTCGGCGGCTACTTCTTGGAAAGGAACATGGTCGTGAAGAAAGTATTTGGTAGGAGCCCGGTGGATGGCATCTTTGTTTTGATTAAATTCGATGCACGAAGAGATCTCTAGAAGACCGAGGTGCTTGTTGAAGGTTTTAATCCTCCGAGGCACTAGGACATCAAAAATACTCCTGGTCTATCGGAGGTCCCTTTTCTTGGTGTAGTTTCCTCTTAAGTGAAAATTTAATGTAGTGTTCAATATGCGATGTTCATGGGATGTAGTAAGCACTTCCAATGGTCTTCCTTTGAAATCCAGTTACTGAGGATTATGCATATTCTTTGTTTTCCAAACGACAATGACCACTGATCTCATGCTAGGCGACTGATTAAAAACAACATATTATAATAAACAAAAAACAAAAAAAACAAGGGGCACTATGTGAAATACTCAGTTTTACTTGTGATTATTGATGATTTTGCCGAAATAAACAATAGAGTTGTGAAAAATACCTTTCCTTCGTTCCCAGATTTATGATGCATTTTATGTGTGGCACTGCTCATAAAAATTTCCTATGCTGATGACAATGCTTTTATTCAGTGATGAAAATCTGTATTTTTGTTTTTTTAACAATAACAAACACTACTATGCATTCACTTGTAAAATTAAAGCATATAACAAAATATCACGAATCAAAAGCAATTAGTCTACTCTCTTTGGCATAGTTTTATTACACCTCTACTTTTTCAGGTGAATAAAATACCCATCAGTGTTTATGCCCTCAAAGATAATTTTAATTAGGACCAATTTTAGTGGCTCATTCTATAGTCGGATAAATCAGCAAGGCCACGAGGAATTTTAGCTAGCAAATTCGGCGAAAGCTTAGTTAGAAAAATTAAGTAAATCATAGAAAAATATTTTTATCACACCAGAAGCTAAAGGAAACTCGAGTGCTGTCCTGAAAAATTTGGTCAATGAATTTTGAATAAGCAATCCATAGATTACAAGTACAAAGGCATCATCATGATTAAACCTGGTGAATTTTGATTTTTCGTAGAGTTGCGAAAGTAGAAAATGCCACTTTATATAACAAGTGGGAAATCGGTAAGAAACATGTTTCACGAAAATAAAAATAGATTATGAGAGGCTTGAAATAGGATAGGCTCACTGATATCTAGCTCGTCCAATTCTGCTACAGTCACGTCTTGAGACTTGTACTGGAGGTCGCCTAGAAGAATATTGTGGAGGCCCAAGTACAATACAGCCAGTGCCAAATATAAATGCAAAATGCTCTGCGTGAAAACCGTGGTATTAGGGGATATGGAGACTGGAACATAATGCTTTCTGTAATTAACACGTTAGCCACAGCATTTCTGGATTATCTTTATAAAAAAAACCAAAGGAAAGTTTTTTCCTACGAATATACACTAGAGATGGTTGTTCGAAAAATTAGTGTTCAGTGTTGTACGGTTGCGTAAACGAAGTTTTAGTGGCCATTGGAAACAAAGGATGGCAATTATCTAATTATCCTTTAATTGAAGGATAGTTAGATAATATACTGTACATGCTCGGAAGAGCATGTATATTAGTGCGAGTATAATTATAGATACGCAAGGAAAAAATTCCGTGTTGGTAAAAAGTTTTATATGAGTAGTGAAGTAACCTAATAAATTAATAAACCCATGAAAGATAAAAAAGCTACGGATGAACTTAAAGAAACTTTGGTTAAGTGAAATTAGAAAGGAATAATTACTTGTAGGCACACATTATCTTATTCAGGTTTGAATATTGTAAGAAGGCAGATGATAGACATATTTTTGCTATGTTCTAAGTAATTTTATTATTATATTTAAAACCTGCGTGCTGAGATAAGTGGCTGAAAATGCGAGAAGCAGTGATATTCCCTGAATATTCTTTGAATGAGGACAGAATTAAACGAAATATCGCAGACTGGGAAAACGAATATACCTTTTCATTCTTAGCAAATGCAAAAGTACAACTTGGGATGAGTCATGCTTTTCGAATTTTTATCAGTATTTTTATCAATAACTGTTGGCCGACAGTAGGGCAAAAATAGCCACGGCTAGATGGATTGACGAATAAATCATGGGTGTAAAAGATATTAGCGAGGATTCTGTTAATAACAGCTATATTCTGTGAAAAAATGAAGTATGATTTTACAAAGAACTTGTGACGTACATGTGAGAGTTTAGGAGGTGACGTTACATAGGAAACGCTCTGCATTTGTGGCCAATTGAACGTCTTGTCTCGGTGGAACGGTAATAACTGACTTGTTTTGTTATTTACCTGTTTACCTGAATGAAAGACCAAGGTTAGGTCTGGTCTCAGTTTATTCATTTTCACGCTAACGTAGCATAACCCGGTCTCCCAACCCTTAGGCATAAATTGGGTTGCGGCAGTTTAATGGCAGTGGATGCGCTAGTCATTACAATATTTGGCCAATTTGAGGGGAGTTTTGTATTGAATAGGTTGTCACGGTTGATTCACCCAATCGTATGTATTTCCCCATCCCGTGCCGTTGTGTAAGGCCCAGACCAATTTACTTAGACATGATCGTAGATTTCCTTTTGTAGACTACGATGGGCAAAGCGACTGCTGGGCCGTGACAAATTCATTCGTGCAATTTTGAGCGTTCACTATAGGCCTACGCTAACCCAGAGAAGGTAGTTCTCTAGTACTTTAATTCCTAGCTGAGTACAAATACTATGGGTCTCTGGTATGATTTTCTGACAGTCATATGTTTTCCATTCCCTCCATATCCAGCAATTAGGCCTAGCCTATGGGAGACCTAAGTGAAAAAATGAAGGTCGTAGCGGAAAACCAGAAGGAGTGAGGCACACCAATCAGAGTAGTAGAAAATGCATAATTCGCAACAACACGTTGAAAAAATGGTAAAACTTATAATAGGCTAGTTGCGCGGCCTGATTCCCGCCAAGTTAATGCATATCTACAGTAACATTGCCAGTCACCCAAAAAAATTTCTAGCCTAATCCAGTACAATATACAGGGATGCTTTTTCACCTGTACGGAGGTGCTGGACTCCCATGACCTAACCTGATGTAGAGTCCTATAAAAGTCATATAGTTAAGTTCAGGGATAGCCTATATCATAGCTTAACCAAACCTAGGGCTGGGGCCACCCTCCCCATAGCCTATCTTAACCCTTAATGGACGGTCATCATCATATGATTTATAACAGGGCTAACTCATATGAGTACTAACATTACGCACCATATGATTTGGATGAATTTAACGGGAAAGATGGTCATAGCAATAGTCCATAAAGACTTATGGCAACTGTAGTTGCTCAGCACAGGACAAAGGGGGATCAGCGTGCCTTGAGACTTGATATGGGAATGTATTGCCACTCGCTATCCCCTGACGTCTTTTTATTTATTTGCTCATGAATATTCCCAGGGATTGCTGTTGGTTTTAGTTCTTATCTTTTTCGATGGTATATATGTCAGCTATAATTGTAACTTTGCAAAGAAACATTAGAAAAAATATGTATACCTCACAAAAAAGTTACTGCATCTCCCCATCTCAGTAAATCTCGTAAATATTTTACAACAAATATGGTGTACTCAGAATTTTTTTCTGATTTTAATTCTTATGTTATGATATTGTGTGAGCTGTAATTATAATTTTACAAAGTTAAATACAAAAAATTAGAAAAATGTAAAACTTGGTAAAATTAGCATATATTTACAAGTGATTTGAAAAAGAGGCCCACACTGGCTCAGAAATAATCACTGTCTACTTCCTGTGGAAGGTAGGGAAAAATTTTTCGAATTTTTTTCTCACACCATGTGCATTTCCGTTGATGTGTTTTTCTTAATATGGTCAACTAATTAAAGTTTGTGTGGTCTGGGGGTGTGTTTAGCCCTTCCTTTAAGGGTTAACCTGACCTATTATAGGGCACAAATTATAAAAGGGAAATAAAAAATTTCCTCAACCAAACCTTGTTGACCAAAAAGTTGGGTGGTAGCCTACCAGCTAGAAGGTACACATTGCCTTTGGTTACCATTTCCAATCCCCAAAGTTGACTCTTCCAGCTAATATTTGTTTTGTGCATAAGAGGCAGTTATCAGTGGAAGCATTGCCTTACTTCAAGATAGATGAAGAGTCGATTTTACACATAAAAAATATAATACTTAAGATCACGTTAACACTTCTTATTTATTATGTGGCCATTGTTACACAGATGAGACCATAATGAAAACAGGGAGGGGTCAGAAAACATCCCAGTACTGTAGTTCAACATAAAGAGCTTTAAGCACTCTAAAATAATACTTACTCATTAAGTACTTACCATCTCTCAGTTTTGCTTGGCGTCCTAGAAATAATGAAACAAACGAAAAAAAAATAACCGTGAACTTGGAAAGTGATCCAAGACTTATTTTTATCAAGTACGGTGATACTTAAAAATATTGACTTCCCCTCTTTACTCCTAATGGAAAAAAAAGGCCAAAATGACCAGCATTTGCCCACTTCTGGTACTAGGTTTTAGCCAGAATTGAAGTATTGTAGTACAAGTAGACCATTGATTTACCAGCATCCTTGGTTCCTAGGCCATTCCAGATTATCAGTTTTGCCGGACCAGTGATGGTCCCCCACTTGTCAACACACGCTAAATGAATATTAAATATGAGAAAAATAAGTAAATAATTAAATGAAATGCAGGTAGAAGCAATACAAGTTTATTAATACTTCACAAGTTCCTGTTTCAGTATCAGTATAAAAAATTTCAACAGATGCCTAGCACTGGGACCATCAGGTCATTCCGTGCTAAAAAAAAAAAGAAATGTGCACCTTACCCATACCTATAGGTACCTGTATTGGTGAAGATGGAATAAAGAAAATTAAAAAGCAAAATTTAACAAAAATTTATTACTGTAATTACTGTACTTACAAATAATGCGGTAACACTTCTGCTCCCAAATTGTACATTGTTAAAATTGTACTGGAAATAAAGTTAATTCTGAAAGTCTGGAAATTGAGGGCTATCTGGATTATTATTGGGTGTCCGGATTAAAAGAGGTTCCAGACCAGTGAATACCAGAAAATCAATGGCCTACCTGTATTACCACCAGAATCTCTAAAACATGAAATGTGGTTTATCTAATAGTTTTTTTGATACTGTATTTTGATGAATTTGATGTTTCCATCACAAATGAATGATTAATCATTACAAAATACCTAACCTTATCTTAACAATAACAGGAGTGGGATAACAATGGAAAACATTTTTGGAGGGTAAGATGAAAAAGACCAAAGATCAGATCCAAACATAGAACATGTGGTCCTACCTGATACTCGGTTGGCAACAACCTAGCCTGAAAGCGTGATTTCGTATTGGGTTTCCTGTTATTGTTAGACATAAGGGAGTTGTGACAGGTTAACCAGGCATTTGTGAAAAAAAATTATCATCAAACACGTCAGAATCTTATCAGCAAATATCAGAAAACCATATTTCACGCTAAAAAATAAAGTAAAGCACTTCATGATAACAAGTACTGTCCACAGTTTCTTAGCTCTGAACAAAATGCAAGAAATGGTACAACTTTTTAACATCTGAGGAAAGAGTGTCTGCATTGCAGATCTAGAAAAAACATCTGGAAGTGTATGGACAGAACTATTGCACTTGTGCTATTGCATGCGTGAATGAGTAATACAGCTGCAACTTTTTTGTAACATCACTTGTACACCATTTGGTACAGATGAGAGGACTTGATGGATGAGAAGTAGTTAAATAATAAAAAATGGTCTTAAATACACTAAAACAAAGTACAGGTAATTTAAGAAAGGAAACCCTCATATCACAGGTATTATTACAAAAAGAATTTGGCTTAGAAAAGTGTCTTAAATTTGAAAATAAGTCATTAAATGTTACTGTTAAATGTTATATTTTATTACAGTTTTGAAGATAAGAAGTTATACCTAATAGAAGCCTTGAGGAGACTGGGGCCTCTTACTGCTATTATAAAGTTATTTATGCTTGGAACATGCATAGTAACCTGTAATATGCATAAAGCGATGCATTCCTTATTGACTGCCATCACTCACATTTATCACCATGTTATACAGCAGCCAATTCCTCATTCAGTGAATTGTTTGACATGTCAGACAGTGAATTTTATTAAGTATGAATACTTAGGAAAATTTTAAAACTACTGTAGTCTTAATTTCCATAGGATTGAACATAGATGATTTATATTGGATTTACTGTACATTGTCCGGTCACTGCAAGTAAATCAGATCTCTTGAATTAACTACCTTACCCTCTGCAGTCTTATCCAATCTGCAAGCATGTACACTTCTCACGGACTACATAGTAAACAATGGATATGCTGTGGGTTATGTACACAAAGAATACTGTAATGAAATAGCCTATGTAATTTTGAGATTGGATTTTCTTTGGAATCTAAAACTTTCAGTCTGCATAGACCTAGTGAGAACATGGTAAATTGAGAATCTTATGATCCTGTTCTTTGATTGGTTGTTACTTTAATGTTAGTGAGGGGCGTATATGTTTGGCATTGCATTTACATAGTAAATGACTCACTTACACCAGTACATTAAATAATTGTAGTGTCCCTTTGTTAACTATTGGTCATAGATTAAATTATTTGTAGACAAAAATCAGTGTTAATTGGGTAATTGTAGTGCAGTCCCTCAATTAAGATTTGTTTTTGATGAATTTCTTAATTTTGATTCAGTTCCAGGGCCCCAACGATGTCAAAGATACAAACACTTCGAAGTTTGTTGCGTGAGTTACGTTATTCACTCCCAGGCCATGAGAAAGTACAACATTCACCAGCATTTGCATACATAATGGAGTATTACAGGCGAAATGCTGTTACTGATCAGCAGTATTGTCGTGAGCAGGAAGAATTGGCCCATCTAGCAAAGACTTGTGCCACCTACCTAGAGTCCAGTAGAAAGTACGTAAACAAGAGTTTTATGTAAGTAACTTACCAAATAATTACATAGCTATAGTTTCTACTTTACACGGCAGCTCAAAATTCGAAATTCGCAGTGGTGCTCTTTTGTTTTGGGTGTAGGTATACTGCCCCTCCCACTTTCGGGGAAGAATAGGTACAATGTAGCTAAAGAACTCAAATTCGTTTCTGCTGGCTAATGACTGAACACCAGTTATTAGCAGCTCTTGATTGGTTTTTGCCGGATGGTCAGAGATCATCTTTGGTGAAGTAATCTTTGCTTTTGGTAGCGCAGCTATTTAGCCTAGCTAGAAGTCTGGATTATATCTTTGATTGTGACTTGCCTAATTGGACTTTTAACCTATTATGTCTGACTCTAGTTTGTCTAGCATTAGGGATTGCAGCAAAGGCTGCAAAGCTAGACTCACTTAATTGTGAAGAATGTAAGGACTGGGATAAAGGGAAATGGAAGACTTTACAGACTCACTTAGACAAATTACAGCGTGATCGTTTGAGAAAAGCTACAGCTAGGGCAGAAGCAAAGGCTCCTGCTAGTACAGGTCATTCTCCAGGAGTTTATATTGATGTTATGCCTATCCCTTCAATACCTGTGACAGCTTTTTCTCCCATTTCCAGTCCTCCAGCTTTTCCTGTCATGTCCATTACCTAGCTCTCATTCTGCTGAACCCAATACTGTTAATAATGTGTCCCGGATTGGGAATTCTGTGAAGGTCCTAATGGACAAATTTAATAGTGTAGTGTCAAGTGCAGTGTCAGTGGAGGGGCGGCTGTTTGTCCCACCGATGCTCCTAGACCAAGGTCCCTGCTAAACTCCCCTTGCTCACCTGGAAGGAAGCAAACTGGCAATCCAAGGGAGGTCGGTGGAGTTTGCCCACGAGCAGTCGTTGCCTCATCCAAGCCTGTTGTCCGCCAATCCCAGGCTGTGGATGAATGCCATTGGAAAGGCTTTTGTGTGGACGTACATGCCCTATCATCAAGTGACTCGGACTCTCCCGCATCCAAGAAGCGCAGTGGCCATTTTGCAAAAGTTTCTAGGCCATTGAACAGGCTAGGCACTTCCTTGGAAACCAATTCGCCCCGTCTCATAAACGAGCTGTAGAGAGAGAGAGAACATATCTCTCTCCCTTCTTGTAGTTTTTGGGAGTTGCCAGTGAGAGATTCTCGCTCCCATTCAGTTGCGAAAGTGAGTTCCGACCCCAAAAGGGTGTGTGCCAGTCCAGCTTATAGGCACAAAGTGTCCAAGCACCAATTTGAAGAACTTGAAGATCGTTCGGTGTCCGAGCTATCATCTCTAGAACACCCAGTGTCCGAGCGTCCATCATATGAGCTCACTTTGTCTGAGCCCCCAGTCTATGAGAGTGCAGTTTCCGCCTTTCCAGTTCGTGGGCACCCAGATTCTGAATTGGAAGAGCCCGTGTATGACCGCTCAGAGTTTGAACGTCAGATCGCTGAGCGCCCAGGTGCCGAGCACCCATCTCTGGGGTGCCAAGTGTCCACGAAGAATGCAGCCGCTTCGAAGGAGTCAGTATCTGTTCTGACAGCGAGTGGATGCCCAACATCCGTGTGTCCAGTCTCTGTGGGTGCTTCTCTTGAAGTCCACCCTACTTCTAACATCTACACAACCCTGCAAGGAGAGATTCCAGTACCTGATTCTTCAGGTGAATTTCTGTCAGTTGTTCAAGATCCTTCTTTGGCACCGCTTCAACTCCGGCTTAATAAAGTTCTGAGCCGTCTTCAAAAGCCAACTCCGGTAGTGCAAGAGACCATGGACCCCCCACGATTACCTGTTTCCTCCATCGAGGAACCTGTAGAAGAGGAGCAATCTACATCTAATTACTCGGCACTCCTCAGGTATTTCCTGATCTGTTACCCATCGTTCTCCTCTCCAGCCATCCCTTCGTCACGGTTTGGCCTTCTTGATGGGACAACCACCTGGTACCACCAGACTCCCACGTATGGTTTTATCTTTGTCTTCGAAGAAAGCTTTCGCCCGCATGGATGCCTGGTTAACAGAAGAGAGATATCGGGAAAGCGGTGTTCTGTTCACCTCCCTCTCCAATGATAAGGCAGAAGTATCTGTCTTATGCAGCTGGAGAAGCTCTGTCCTTGTAAGTTTCTGCCTCCTCTCAAGGGGACTTCTCCAGTATGATTGATGCGTCTCGTTGTTCTGCTTTCTCGTCAGCCAGAATTCTCTTCACCTCGGAATTAGACCATTTGCTAAAAGACATCTTTAAAGTCTTCGAGGTCTTCAGTTTTCTGGATTGGATGGTGGGGGCTCTAGCCAAGAAAATAGAAGACTGTATGTCCCTTCAAGACAGCTTCACATCGGACTGGCTGGGAGTGCTGGCGTGTGCCACTGTACACACTGTAGAAGCTTATAAACAACAAACATTTTAGAGTTAATATTTGATGTTAAACCATAAGTTCATACCATTTTTCCACTTTTTGAAACATGATATACATACAATAAATGCTTATACACAACACAGTACAGTAGGTACTGTACATACAGTGCACTACCATACTGTATGGTAGTAAAGTAAAACAGAGTTTGTACAGGTTTTTTACTTATTTTTTCTCTTAGAAATACAAAAATGTCTACACAAAATAGAAAATAAAAAGAGACCTCTCTCTCTCTCTCCTCTCTCTCTCTCTCTCTCTCTCTCTCTCTCTCTCTCTCTCTCTCTCTCTCTCTCTCTCTCTCTCTCTGTGCAGTGCTGAAACTGCATACTGCACATAGTTTTAAAAACTTGTAAAGAAGGTGTACAAGTCCTCCTCCTCTTCCAAAACCACAGTATCATCAAGAGCTTGTTCCTCATTGAGGTCATGAACTGGTGAATTGGTTGGAGGAGGCATTTACACATAACAAAGCAGAAGCACATTGCTTTGAAAGCTTTTCACTGAGTAAATTCTTTTTCTTCTTCTTGCTGAAGGTGTAAGTGGGCGATATCATAGACCAGTTTTGTCAGCATTGTAGATTTGACTTAAAACAAGTCCTCCCTTTTGCATCAGTCTTTTAACGTCCACTAGAATTCCTTTGTTCCCTTCTCAGAAGTATCCAAAGCTTTGCCATGAATCATCTTGTTGGAAAGGCCATGTTGAATTTTGAAATGAAACACCCAACCCTTGGATGCCTTAAAATACAACCCCATGCAGAACTGCAAACTTTGGAGCAGCTGCTTCTAATTCAGCATCATGGATGTGTACCCTGGCTGACCTCAGCTCATGAAACCAGATCAAGGTCAACTGTTCAATGTCCTCATGGTTGGGCTTTGCCATGACCTTGCTGGCCTCACTCCTGAATGTCTTCTTCCCAAAGTCCATCATGTACCACTTTAGCTTGTCCTTGGCTGCCCTAATGTCCTACAAAGTAGATGCGGCAGTAGCAATTCGGCCATAATATGGGCTATCAACCAGCCGCTTCAGTTCTCTCAACAATTTCCTTTTTTGAAGAATCAGCACCTCCCTGGCCTCTTAGGAGGTGGGGGGAACTGTACACAACACACACACGGCAATAACAGCATCTGCCATGCTTTAGGTACCACAGCAACCATTTTAAACGCAATTACCAAGAAGTGGTGCACAATTGAACAAAGGAACAAAGTATGTTTTGCTGTAAAATGCATTGATACTCTTCAAATGCAGCCAACAAGAGAAGGAAACTTTTATGATGCTATCATGGTAAATATCTCTATCAGCCACTCAGAGGCAAAAAACATAATACAGCACATGTATTGACATATTGCTTTTGTAGCGATAGCGTAAAAGTTTACAAGAGTGCTTCTCCACCCATGCGTCTTCTACCATACGTTGTTACAGTGGTGATCTATCTTTCTCAGCCATTTAAAAGCAATGGATGATGTGGTGTGTAATGGCATGTCAAATTACATAGTGCTTTTAAGCCAGTAACGGTTGCAAAATGTCTCAGAATCACAAAGGGCCACCCAACCCTCCTACCCCTGAAACTCTTTTCCCACCCTACCAACCCTGCAATACCCCTTTCTTAGTATGCTGTTGACTAAACTGCCTACCATCAACTCTTTCTGCTCGCTAAGTGTGCCAATGATATTGAGCTATTTGAAGGGGCAGGTTATGGCCAATGAGGCATGATTTTTGCAAACAACAGAATGTGACAGGATAACAAAAAACCACCAGCCTTATACAACTATTATATTTTAAAAATACAATGAACACTTCATACAGATTAAACAGTCAAATTTTGTGACAGTACTATTTTCTTTCATTAACCAACCTACCAACCTACTTAACTGATCACGTTACTTAAATCAAAGAGAACACATATGAACATCCAAAAAATATTGCTCCAATTTTTTTTTTTTTTAATCTAACCTCCATCATTATTCAGATTTTGATGGCTATCAAAAGGAAATAGTTAGTCAAATACAGGGTATTTCATAATCTTAGTGCCTTAACCTAAGTAACTTAAACACTGAGAAATCTTAATCTAATGTATTTTACGAAAGACGCACAATTCCTGTTGTAGCAGGCAAAAGCAAGAAAAACATAGACTAAACAATATATACTTTTTAATAGAAAACACCACAGCACATGTCAACAATCACCTTATCAAAGCTTGCAGTACTTCATAATGACATCCAGAACTTACAGAGAGGTTTTACCGTTGAATTCACAGTAAAAGCTACCTTTAGTGGTAATACACTTGGCATATACATTATATGTCTGTTCCTTCCAAATAGTACTGATTTACATCGTTATACAATATGCTACTAGCAAATGTAGGTTTACAAGCACAAAAAAAGCCTCCATCAGTATCAGTGCATTCAGCATTGACATTGTAGTTATAACTCTGAACTCATTAACGTCAACACAGATGATCACTGGCAGGTAGCCTTCATGATCGACCTGTAAATCTCCAGAGTGATAAACTTTGTTTCTTTATGGCAACCAGAAGTTCCTTCTGTCAATTTATGGGAACATTTCAGAGGTGAGCCCTTCAGCAATTATACCTGAAATGAGAAAGGTTCACCATAAACAAGACCGAAATGTGTGGTTAGACAATGGCACAAAGAAACAAATATCAAATATTGAAATATAACAAAATAAATGCAATAAAAAATATAAAGATACATAATAAAATCACGTATAAAATAAAAAAGATAAGCTATTTTCATTCAAATCAACCAATATATTGTAATGCCATCACTTTGTGTATACAGTATATCTTATATACAGTAGGCTACATATATTATGGCTGCAGACCCTCCAGATAATGTTGATGGCTGTTTATCTATCTATCTAGATTAAACCAGCCTTGTGCTGGTACAGTCTCTTGTTCCTCAGTAGCCTGTAAATTGTTGATGGACCGATATGGAGAATATGGATAAACAAGGGACTACTGCACTGTATACCCATCTTATGATGACTCAAATACTAGCGTAGCAACAATGATCCTATCCTGGTTAGCTGTGTTGGATGACACTGTATATGAAGATGCATAATTGCTTACAGCAAGGAATATTGTCATGGATTCCCTACAAAGGCAATTGTCTAACTTTTGTAACTCTTGAGCCTTATAAACTCCGCAGTAAGAAACAAACCTTATTCAACGTTAGTGCATTTCCACAGCTTATGTGGAACCCGATTGATCAAGATTTTTATTCTTGAAATAAAAAAGATATCGTCTTTAGATTTTAAATATAAAACTGCCAGGTGAATACCTTACTGAATGTTGTAAGATTCCTAAAGCCCAACAAATTGATCCTTTAGATTGCTCATGTCAGTTGAACTGCAAACAGAAGCAGTTGTTATAAGACATGAAAATATGCTGTACTTTATTTGTCATTTATTGCTTTGATACCTGAGGGGCAGACTAGAACTAGACAGAAATAACCATCAGTTGGAGATGGTGAGACTGCCCTCTTCAAGTGTAGCATGACCCATGTGACATTTCTTGCACTCAGTTGTTTGGGACAAAGACAGGGGAGTGGGGTCTCAGTGTAAGTTAGTACAATAGTTTATATCTATGTAACATGAAATTCATTTAAGGGAATTTCTATGTTGCCTTAGAAATCATAAACCATTGTCTTGCTTTAGCTAGATATGTACTACAGTTAATTGAATTTCATAGCCTGTCCTATAAGCTAGCATAAAAGGGATTTTGACAAAGGAAAAATCTCATTGCAGGTAAGACTGTGTCCCCTGATGAAATGTCCCATATAACACACATTCTAGGTATAAATATTTGCTAGATATACCAGAGAAAAAAGCTATACAGCTAATAGGATGCCAGAGTTACTACTACTGGAGCGATCATCCTCACAGGATGTAGGTATGTCATCTAGAGCGCAGGAGGCTACTACAGATGCTTAAAACAGACCTCTCCCTTCCCAAACCCTCTACCTAAGGGGTGCCGTTACAGCGGTCCTTCTCCATTTCGCACACTACTTCCACCCAGAACCATCATCCCGAAAGAGCACCTTAGCTTTGGCCAGCTAGGATTGGGAAAGAGAGGAAGGGTTCACTAGACCACACACAGGTCTTCACCCAGAAATAGATTTTTCCTTGTCAAAATCCCTTTTCTGGGATCACCTGTGTTCACTGAGTGTGGAAATAGTGAGCATAAAATTGGCATAAAAGCTTGTAAAAATAAAGTTAAATGTCAAAATCAAGAAAATTTTTTACTAAGGGAAAATAAAATTAATTTTGAATATGCTTTTTACTTATACAAATAGTATAACAAATTATTTAAATCTACATATGTTAAGAACAGTATACAAAGAATCTAGCCTAAGATATTGTTTTAACAGTTTATTAAAACCATCACCTAAAATAACAAACCCAGTCAACAAGGTAGAAAAGGCAGAGGAATAAGCGGGCCAGGTAGGCAGAGGTATACCAATTGGTAGAACCAAGCAAACCTAATTACAAATTACAATTTAAAAACCTTGATATAAGCTGACTCTGGAGAAACAATGTTCCCTGCATGCAGCAGAAAATTCAAACCTCTAAGGACTTAAAGGTGGTGACGTTTAAAAACTCTTGGGGATTTCTAGCCCATATATTTTTTAATTTCATCAAAATTCATATGTTGAAAATAATTGCTGAGGTGGCTACAGCACGGATATCATGGACCGGGGGATTGAATCCGGAGTTGGCTTGTTTAATAAAATAAAGGATTTGTTGTCTCATCACTATTCAAAGGAGATGGTTCCACCATTCTCTCTAACAAAGGGGACTTGAAAATCTTGAAGTCCTTTCAAGGTAAGCCCCTTTGTAACTACCCGGACATAAGGAAGGATCTTCTGAAAGAGGTATGATCTTCCAGGAGGCCACTATTTTGGATCTTTCGTTCTTGGCTAAAGGTTTGGTCGGAGAAAATTAGAACCTCTCTCCTGACGGAGGAAATCCACATGATTCGACTCTCTAGAAAGGCTGAAAGTTTGATTCTAGCTCCTGAATGAGCTGAGGTAAAAACAGAAAGCGTCTTCTAAGAAGAAGTCAAATAAAGACAAATTCATTAATTTATTGTCTGAAGCTAATCTTAGAAACGTCATTTAAAACCAGAAACCGTTTTAGGGCGGATTGTTGGTCTAGATGAAGCACAAGCTTTGGGAATAGAGGAAAATAAGATCAGTTAAGTCAATGTTAAATCCCAACTGAAATATCTTCTTTAAGGCGGATTTAGTCGTAGTAATAGTATAGCAGCTAGGCCTTTATCAAAAAGGGCCTTAAAAATGAGATTGTGAGATTCGTAGTCATTGTATGAACGTCTAATTCTTTCAGAAAGTTGGCAAGTTTTCTTACTGCCGAGTCATACTGACGGAGAGTAGATTCTCTGTTATCTGATTCTAGAAACATTGTGTTCAAAGGATCAATATTAGCATTTTTCTGTGCCGTGAACTTCATGAAATCCATAAAGTTAGGGCTTTCAACATTCCTGAGGAAGCTGACACAGTCTGAGTTTGTACTACTTGAGTTAACTTTGGATGAGGAATCTGATTGGCTCTGAGTTTCAACTCTAATAGAAGAGGAAACCAGTTGCTCTTCGGCCAGTTGGGGGCTACTAGGGCTATCCGGCCTTTGAAAGACCTGAGTTTGTGTAGAACTTTCCACAGAAGGTTTACTGGTGGGAACAGGTAGACCTTCTGCCATTTGTTCCAGTCTACTGACATTGCATCCGTGGCGTAAGCTCGAGGGTCCAGGTTCGGAGCTATATAACACGGTAGTTTGTGATTCGATTCCGTGGCAAACAGGTCCACCTGAAGTCCCGGAATCTGTTGGCTTATACAGTTGAAGGAATTCTTGTCCAGAGACCATTCTGATTCCAAAGGAGTCGTTCTTGACAGGGAATCTGCAATCACGTTTCTTACTCCTGACAGATGCGTGGCGGACAACTGCCAATGATTTTTCATTGCTAATGAAAAGATTGCTATCATTGCATGTTTTATGTGACTTGATTTGGAACCTCCCCTGTTCAGACAATGAACTATCACTGCACTGTCCAGGACTAATCTGATATGTATGTTCCTGGCTGGGACGTAAGCGTTTCAGAGTCAGGAAAACCGCCATTACCTCTAGAATATTGATATGGAAGTGCGAAAAAGATTCGACCAGGTTCCTTGAACTTTTTTGTATTGTGAGTAACCTCCCCATCCGGTCAGAGATGCGTCCGTGTGGATGACCAGAGCTGGTGGAGGAATTGTAGAGGAATTGATTTGGAAGAAAGACTTTTGGCCGTTGTCCAAGGTCGGAGTCTTTTCTTTAAGATTGGAGGTATGAGGGAGACTTTGTCCCTGAGATTGTAATTGGCTCGACTCCGCCACACTCGATTTATGTCCTTCAGTTTTGCTTTGAGAAGTAGATCTGTTACTGATGCAAACTGAAGAGAACCTAAGATTCTTTCTTGAGTGCGACGAGAGGCTCGTTTGCACCACCAGAAACGTCTCGTTGCTTTGGCTATCTCTTTGCATTTTGCCTGCGGAATTGAAAGTTTGTGGGTGTTTAAGTCCCACTGGATTCCCAGCCATTGAAATTGGGATGCCGGAATCAGACGAGATTTCTTTGTATTTATGTGAAATCCTAGATACTCTAGAAACTGAATGACCTTTCTGGTCGCCTTCCGGCACTCAGTGTCGTTGGGAGCCCAGATTAGCCAATCGTCTAGGTAAGCCACGAGCCTGATGCCTTGAGACCTCAGTTCCTGTACCACAGTTTCTCCTAGTTTGGTGAAGATCCTGGGTGCTATGTTGAGCCCGAAAGGCATTACTCTGAAGTAGTAAGCCTGTTTGCCTAGTCTGAATCCTAGGTAGGGAGAGAAGTTTCTCACTATCGGGACATGATAATAAGCGTCTGTAAGATCTATAGAGGTGGTGACGGCCCCATGGGGAAGTAAGGTCCACACCTGAGAGACGGTCAACATACGGAACTTGTCGCATTGAATATAAGAATTCAGAGTTGATAGGTCCAATATCACTCTTCTTTTGTCTGAGTCTTTCTTTGTACGCTGAACAAGCGTCCTTGAAATTTTAGATGTCTGACTTACTTTATTGCCTTCTTTAGAAGAAGGTCTTTTGCATATTCTAACAGATCCGGTGTTGGGGTCTGATAGAATCTGACTGGTGGAGGAGGCCCTTCTATCCAGCTCCACCCTAGACCTTTTGAAATAATACTGTGGGCCCATGGACTGAAGGTCCAATGGTCCCTGTGAAAGTGCAAGCTCCCACCTACCTGAGGAGGCTCATTTGTTTGAGGGCTTATTGTCTCTGCCTCCTCTTGAGCCTCTGCCTCTAGACTGGGGTCTGGATCCAGCCCTGTAATGAAATCCGCCTCGACCTCTAACGCCCCTGGACTGGCGGTAGCCTTGAAACGAGCCTTGAGTTTCAAAGGTGGGGCTGAATACTGGGGAAGCTACATAAGCCGCTGAGCCAGCAGAGTGGTGAGCCGGTTGGTTCAACAAGACATACTGAGGTTGCCCCTTGGAGGTGGAAGGTTGGGCAACTTGAGCGACGGGAACTGCCTGGACAACTGTCTGGGTCTGAGGGGGCTTGTATGGGTGGTACCTCCTTGTCCTCCTCCTTCCCTTAGGCTGAGGGCCCGAAGACTCAGAAGACTTCCTCTTAAAGGGAAGTCCCCAACGAATCCGAAGATTCTGGTTGGCCCTGGAAGCTTTGCTGATGACGGTATTGACCACGTCATCAGGAAAGAGGTTAGTTCCCCAGATAGAAGATTTAATGAGCCTGTTTGGCTCATGCCGGATGGAGGCGTCAGCCAGCACATGTCATCTTGATTGATTGAAGCCATGATGATTAAACCAAATGCCAAAATAAGCAAAAAAGGGGCACAAAAACACACCAACGAAATCAACGTGTGTGAACGAGAAAGTGTGCTATTTCGGGATGATGGTTCTGGGTAGAAGTAGTAGTGTAGTAGCGAGCGGAGAAGGACCGCTGTAACGGCACCCCTTAGGTAGAGGGGTTTTGGGAAGGGAGAGGTCTATTTGGGTTAAGCATCTGTGGTAGTGGCCTCCACTTGCTCCTAGATGACATACTGACATCCTGTGAGGATGATCGCTCCAGAGGTAGTAACTCTGGCATCCTATTAGCTGTATAGCTTTTTTCTCTGGTATATCTAGCAAATATTTATACCTAGAAATGTGTGCTATATGGGACATTTCACTGGGCGACACAGGTCGATCCCAGAAATGCAAAGTTAAAGACTTCTATTAATTAAGGTGTGTTGGGTAATGGATACCCACCCAGAAAGGCCATTGTGTGTGTGTGTGTGTGTCAAATTAAAATGAGGAAATTGAAAAAAATGGCTGTGGAATAGGCCATCCTTTGACTAAAACAAGGCTAAATGGAAGTTAATAATGGCTCTGAACTTGTAAACAGAATGGGAGCCAGGGAGAGCTAATCCTTAAACATCCTAACTACTGGTTCTAAGTACAATTAGCATAGCCGTAATGGTAAACAGAATGGGAGCCAGGGAGAGCTAATCCTTAAACATCCTAACTACTGGTTCTAAGTACAATTAGCATAGCCGTAATGGATAGCTTTTTTACAAAAAACTTTTGCATGATAGTTTGTCACAGTGAAAAGGTGTTATGATATGGAATAGACAGATGGTAATGAGTTTAATGAAAGTCAAAGGAAATGTGGAACAAAGAAATAAAAACATCTCGGAGAATTATAGCACTGTATACAGTAGTAGTGCTTATGTTGCTGGGGTTGCTTATGAAGAAAAACTCAAGCTTTTAGTATTTTGTATAAAACAAATATCAAAGTCAGAAAATGAGCAGCCTTAATTATCATGAGGTTCCTGTGAAGCAGGATCCCAGTAATCTGACTAATACTGTATTTTGTTGAGGAGTGTCACCATTTGACCATGCACAGATAAGTGGCTCATAATGACTTAATTATTACCCAACATTAATTGAATTTCAGTTCTGAACAACTGTTAAAGATTTAGTTATTGATTTGTATACCTGTTGAATACTGTATCAGAATAACTTTAGCTGAAATTTGGTATATATTTTACTGTCCCTAATTGTAGTGAAGTAAGTGACAACATGAATTTCATAAAAATTTGTCTAAATATAGTACTATGACTTTAATTTACCTTAATTACTGTATATTGTTGATTACATCCATGTGCATTAGTTTTCCATATTGACAAGATTCATACAAAAATATTCCTCTAGATAATTTATGAAATTTAATGTGTTACATATCCAATTTGGGTTAAGTAACTTTGATAATGTTTCTTCTTAGGTACAAAGAAATTCATGCTGAATATCATAGTAGAGGTGAAAGAACTGTGAGACAAACAGCTGACCTCGTTGGATTCAAATTACCTCATGACCCACGATGAGGACAGAAATTTCGATGTGGGATGCAGGTTACCTCATGACCCAGGATGAGGACAGAAATTTCTTAAATTATGATCAGTCTTACTGATGGTGTGACTTCAGTTAGAAGTGGATTCTGTGTGTGGACTGTTCATATGAATCAGATTTCTACGACATAACTTTATGAAATGGTTTTTAATGTGATTTGTTTATGTCCTCTGTTTATTATTAAAAGAAATGACTAAGGTTAATGTAAGTACCCAGAATCTTGAGCAACAATTTATGTTCTGGCAATTTTTGTAGTGCAGCTAGATGAATAAGTTTAAAAATACCATACAGATCCTGGCCTTGCAGATACTGTATTCACTGTGTGGAAGAATACTAATTGAATGTGCAATGTTCAATATGGAAAAGAAAAAAACTTTAACTGCTATATATATATTTTTTGCCTATGACAAATCCAAAGAAATCCAAGAAATGTGCATGTTATTGCTAATATAATACTGTACTGTACCTTTGTATATAGCGCTGTATATTCCATTAAAATACTGCAAAATTTCTTTGGGGCATTTTCCATCACATTCCAGGAACTAGTTGAGATATTCAAAGAATCCTAATTAGCATTATTTTAATTGCTTAATTGTTTTAACTCGCTTCATCCTTGGTGGAGCAAGCTAAAGGTCCATTTATGGATCTAGTACTCTTCTTGCCTCATTAGCTGAGAATGGGATTGTGTTTCAATTTCAAGAGACAATCTATTTTTGAGTGGAGAAGATCCAGATGAAGTTTTTCTATATATATATTTTTAAAAATATGTCAAGGTTCCTTGTTACTAAACTCAGTCTGTATCCACCAAATGCAGATTTTTATTATTTGAGTCTTTCAAGAAGTATTTATCCAGGTAAGCATAAATTACGTAATGCAGTGACTGTTCAAAAGTGGTATAATTGCTGATCATTCTTTCTGTGCTCTCCAAAGTTGCTGTAAAATTTTTTTAATATTCCATATAAATATAGTATTTTGAATCTAGACTTTTCATCATGACAGCCAATATGCATATAGGAAACAAGCAGGTACAGTATTTGAGATACCTTTTTGCATAAAACTAATAATATCCAAGACAAACACACTGGATATTGATTCAGAGCTATTTAGATTGATAGTGCTGCCTTTGCTTGCTTTTTCTTGTTGAGGCTCTTGAAAATAAACTACAGATTAGGCGTTGAAGGTTTTATAATTGATAGCCCTGGAAGTGCCAAGGTTTTTAGCTCAGTGGTCCAGTATAGTTTTTGTAAATGACCATTTTACATAAGTAACTTACCAAGTAATTACATAGCTATAAAATTTCCTACCACAGCAGCCTAAAAATTCAAACTTAACGGTAACAATTCAACTAGCTAGTGTAGGTGGTTATCCCTGCCCAATTTTGGGGTAAGAAGAGGATCGATGTGGCAGAGAGCTCCATTCGTTTTCCTTCCAGCATTCGACCGACATCGTTTGTTTCTGCGGCCTGCCATCATCGTTGTTTGGTGATGTACTCAGAATTTGCTGTAACTTTCATTGTTTATTGTTTTTGCTACCAATTGGATTTGCATAGTGTTTACTTTTCATTGCTTCCTTAGTTACTTAGTTAACTTTTACTTAGCATTATGTCAGACTCTAGTTCTTCCAGTGTTTGCTTTTGTAGCGAGGGATGTAAAGCTAGGCTAGTTAAGTCATACTAAATGTATCAAATGTAGGGGACAGGAATGTAAAATTGAGAAAACTTGTGATGAATGCCAAGAATGGGATGAGAAAAATTGGAAAATTTTAAAGTCTTATTTGCTTTGGCTTGAGAGGGAGAAAAAGAGGAAGGCGGCCAGTAGAGTCGAAATCAGGACCAATCTTTTAATCTGCTAGGCCAGTAGAGGATAGTATTGTCCCCTCATCACCAATCTTGCTGTTTCTCCAATTCTTAGTCCTCTGACTCCTTTACTGCACACTCCTATTCCGGGTTCTCATGCTCCCAAACCTGACACCATTGCCAGTGTCGAATTGAGGTTTGATCAGAAGATTCATTTAGTGTTAAGTGTGATGTATGAGTTAGGTACCTCAGTGAAAGTCTCTCTGAAAAAGTGTCAGCTCATGTGAAAAGTGTGAAGTGTTGTGCCAGTGGAGGAGGTGGCTACTTGTCCCGTTGGCGCTCCTAGATGAAGGTCCCTGTCCTGCTCCCATGAACCTGGGAGATGACATACCAAAGGTCAAAGGGAGGCCAGTGGGGTTTGCCCACAGGTAGTTGCCCCCTCAGTTGCACCTGTGTCCCCCCAGGTGTCAACATTATCCCAGTGGAAAAGTGTTAAAGTGTGTGCACATCAGCTTTCCTCCGGCTCAGAAGACTCCAGCCCCGACAAGAGGCGCAGGTGGTGCTATCCTGCCTCCTCTCGCCCTCTCAAGAGGCACTCCAATGGTGCTGACCGCTCTCTTCCACCAGCTAAGAGGCACAGAGAGACCAGTCTCAGCCCCCAACCCTCCTGCAGCTTCACTGAGCTTCCTGCCTCTTCTTTGGCTCGACCCCAGGTGTCGATCTGGGACAGCCCAGAGTCATTTATCGCGTATGTGGAGAGCCAGTCCTTGGCACCCAAGCTCCCGAAAGACCCTCCTAAGCAACAATCGTCTTCATCCAGACACCCCTCTGCCTCCAAGCACCCATCGCCTCCAGAGCGCTCAGCTTCCACCTGCAAGCATCAGCCACCACCCAGCGCCAACCAGTGCGCACCCGCCTCTGCCTCTGCCTCCTCAAGCTCACTCATGGGCTTAGGAGGATCCATCATTGGAACCGATTAAATGCCAGCTTGATGCTATTATGAGTTACATTCAGAAAGCCCCTGCTGCTCTCCCACTCTCACAGGATCCTGTTTTCTCACCTGTATTTTCTGATGAAGAGGCGCTTGAGCAAGAAGACACCTCTAAGTCAGCCTACGCTGTGCTACTTTGGTATCTTTTGCCAGTTTCCCAAGCTACTCTCGCCTGCCTCTCCAGTTTCTCCTGCTTCTACCTTCTTTATGAGAAACCAGGGAGGCGACTCCACTCGGGTTCAAAGAGGGAACTGGGCAAAGCCACTCTAGCTTGGCCTCCCTCCAGACGTGTTCACTGGAGGTATCTCTCCTATTTGACCGAAGAAGCCCCCTTCTTTGGGAGTCGCTGCCTCCTACCAGAGGAACTTTTCCAGTCTCATCGACTCTTCTCAGCACTCAGCCTTTGCTTTGGCCAAAATAATATTTTTGTCTACTGAACTCGACCTCCTTATTAGAAGCGATTTTAAAGTGTTTGAGGTGCTGAGTTTCCTCGATTGGTCCATCGGAGCGCTCACCAAGAAGATGAAGGACTGTCCACTCTTGCCAAAGGACCTGGCCTCCGACAGGTTAGCTGTGTTATCATGTGCAGACAAGGCCACCAGAGATGGTTCCCATGAGCTCGCCTCCCTCCTCAACATGGGTGTGTTGAAGAAAAGGGAACTGTGGTGCTCCTTCACCACGAAAAGAGTAACCACCACACAGAGATCTGCTCTCCTCTTCGCCCCTCTCGACAAGCAGTATCTCTTCCCGCAGCCCACTGTGCTTGGTATCTCGTCAGACCTCCAAAAGAAATCTACTCAAGACCTGCTGGCGCAGTCCATTAAACATTCGAAGGGACCCTCTACCTCTGCCAAATCCATTTCTCCCCTCCAACTTAAGTTGTTTTGTGGAGGCAGACAGAGACTACAGTTGAGACCCTGAGCTAACCTGCATTATTCGAAGTTCGTCAAGAAACCGTTGTTCAAGCCTTCTGCCAAGAAATGAAAACACAGTCCTTCGTGCTCCTGTAGGAGCCAGACTCCTCCACTTTTGGGAGAAGTGGAGTCACAGAGTTGCGGAGCCATGGATAGTCCAAGTCCTGAAGGAGGGATACTCCATTCCTTTTAAGAGGACACCTCCGCTTGGAATCTCCTATTGCCTTGACCGCTTATTTGGAAGGCTCCGAAAGATTTTGGCCCTTTCACAGGAAGTCAACTCCCTCCTTCTCAAGGGAGCTGTGGAATAAGTCGAGTGTCACGAATCAGAGGGGTTCTACAACCAGCTCTTCATAGTTCCCAAGTCATTGGGGGGATGGAGGTCCGTTCTCGATGCCAGCACTCTGAACCTCTTTATTCTGAAGACAAAGTTCCGTATGGAAATGAGCCAGTCTGTCATGTCTTCCATTCGTCAGGGTGACTGGATGGTTTTCCTAGACGTAGGATGCTTACTTCCATGTCCCCATACACCTGGACTCCAGAAAGTACCTTCATTTTGTCTTTCAGAACAGGGTTTTTCAGTTTCGGGCCTTATGCTTCAGCCTTTCGACAGCCCCTCAGTTATTCACTTGTGTTCTCGCTCCCCTTGGCAAATGGCTTCACCTTCTCAGGATCAACATCTCCCTGTATTTGTACGACTGACTCCTTCGTTCCCAGCTGAAGGAAGGGTGCACTGAGGACTTATGGACAACTCTTCGCCTGACTCTTGAGTTGGGCATCCTCATCAACGTAGAGAAGTCACAACTGTCTCCGACGCAGGAGATTATTTGGGCATGGTACTGAATTCTCAGACTTCTCAGGTTTTCCCAGCTCCCAAAAGGATCAACTCTTGCCTTTGCACAGTCTGCCAATTTCTCTCTCTCTCCCAGTCTGCTCATTCAACCAGTGGATGAGTCTCCTGGGCCTCCATCGAGCAGTTCTTGAAGTTGGGCAGACTGCACATGAGACCTCTGCAGTTTTTTCTCAAGGCCAGCTGGGACAGGAAGACCCAACCGGACTCTTACGTTTTTCCCATCACACAGGAGATCAAGAAAGACCTGCAATGGTGGCTGTGCAAATGAAGAAGACTTCTTCAGGGAAAATCTCTTCTGCCTATGAACCCCGACCTAGACTTGTATGCAAACGCATTGGACTTAGGTTGGAGAGCCCTTCTAGGTGACCAAGAAGTGTCTGGGATGTGGTCCACAGATCAGACGCCTCCCCATAAATGTCAAGGAGCTGAAGCCCATTTATCTGCATGTCCAGTCCGTCTGTCCTCAGATCTTTGGCAAGACGGTGGTCATTCACTCTGACAATATAACTGCCCTAACTTGCATCCTTCTCCCTCTATGAGTCCTCCAGAGATCTTCTGTGGGAAGACTGGAATAGTTACTCTTGTCACCTGTTACATTCAAGGGAAACTCAACGTTTTGGCAGACAAGTTGAAGCTTTTGGGGGCTCCACTGCTCGACGTGTTTGCGATGTCCCTCTTCTGCTCTCCAGCCCCAGACCCTCTGGCATGGGCAACAGATGCCATGCTCCAGGACTGGTCGGGCCTAGATGTCTACGCTTTTCCTCCATTCGGCATGATCAGAGAGGTGCTAAACAAGTTCTCCTCTCATCGCAACACCTTGGTGACTCTGGTGGCTCCTTTCTGAGTGACAAAGGAATGGTTCCCCGATCTGCTTCTGCTCTATCAAAAACTGTCATTTCTCAAACATCCCCACTTCCACAGGTTCCACTAAGGGTTGTCCGCTCTGGCCCTGACAGGCTTCAGACTGTCCGGAGCCTTGTCAGAGCGAAGGGGTTTTCAAGAGCAGCTGCAGATGCTATTGCTAGGTGCAGGCGCCAGCCTTCTAACAACCTCTATCAGTCTAAGTGGACAGTCTTCCGGAGCTGGTGCAGGCAACATAACAACTCTTCTTCTGAGACATCTATGTTAGATCGCTGACTTCCTGCTCTTCTTGAGTTCATCCAAAAAATTATCATCCTCTACCATCAACAGGTATAGGTTCCTGCTAAGCTCTGTTTTCAAGCACAGAGGGTTGGACCTCTCTTCCAATGAAGACCTCGGTGATCTCATCAAATCCTTCAGCACAACAAGACAGAGGAGATCTGAAGGTGTCTCATGGAATCTCAATGTAGTCGTAAAGTGGCTGTCGGGCCCAGCTTTTGAACCCCTCCGTTCGATCTCTCTAAGGGATCTCACTAGAAAGACTCTTCCTCGTTGCCTTAACCACTGCTAAATGTGCCAGCGAAATCCAGGCCATTGACAATAGAGTAGGTTTCGCACAGGGAGATGCAGTATGCTCCTTCTCTCTTGGGTTCCTTGCTAAGAACGAAGACCCTTCCAAGCCCTGACCCCGTTCCTTGGACCAGAGGAAGAGGAGAGGCTTCTCTGTTCAGTAAGAGCTCTAAGGTACTATTTTCAGATAACTGAGAAGATTAGAGTCCCTTCTAGTCACCTGTGGTGCTCCGTTCGGAACCCTTCTCATCCGATGTCAAAAAATGCTTTCTTCTATTTTTTGAGTGACCTGATTTCTGAGACACATTCTGATCCAGGAGGACATGCTACCTTCATTTAAGGTCAAAGCTCATGAGGTTTGAGCAGTGGCAACTTCGCTTGCCTTTAGACCCAGCATGTCCCTCTCCTCCATCTTGCAATCTACATATTGGAAGTGCAGGTCAGTGTTCGCATTGTATTATCCCAAAGAGGTGGAAACGGTTTTCGAGAATTTTGTACACTAGGACCTTTATCCGTGGCTGGCATGGTGTCGGGAGAGGAAGCATACGTAGCTCTCTTTCCCTCCTCTATCTCCTTGCCTTGAGTAAGGGTGTTGAGTCTGAGGTGAGCCTTGGGGTACATGGTACCTGAAGTACCCACCAGTTCTTTCAGTTGGTCTGGGTGTGGTTTTTTATTACAGCGTATGTAATAGCGTTGCACGATTTTATTCTAGTCCCATGCCCAGGGCAAGGGCACCTATTAACTTTGCTAGCCATCGGAGTACCTCCTTCGCTGCAGGCACCTATTAACTTTGCTAGCCATTGGAATAACTCCTTTGCTGCAAAGTCCCCACTAAAGTAGGAGGCGACCCATGGCTATACTGCCATGCCACTACGATTTAAGATGAGCACCGACCATAGGCAGTACCAACCTGCAGTGGCTCTCTTACCAGGTAAGGAAATGACAAGCATTTTACCAATGCTGGCAACTTTTCTACTATCAAAGTCATTACTTTTAGTAATGTTTTGAGGTAGAATATGTCCATGTATCCCACCTCCTGTCAGTGTGGGATTCAACTATGTAATTACTTAGTAAGTTACTTATATAAAAATGACATCTTTATAATAAAGTTTTATATATACTGTACTTGCCAAATAATTACTGAATCAGAGCCCTCCCTTCTCCCCTCACATGGACTTCAGGGCAAAAAACGAATGAAGCTCTCTGCCACGTCGATCCTCTTCTTACCCCGAAAGTGGGCGGGGTCAACCACCTACACTAGCTAGTTGAATCAAATTGTCACCGCTAATTTTTAATTTTTAGGCTGCTCTGGTAGGAAATCTTATAGCTACGTATTACTTGGTAAGTATTATATTTCATTATAAAAATGTCATGTTCTTTATTCCATTCACAGATTATGGTTCTCGTTGATGATGCCTTTAGTGACACTAAATTTATGTGGATGGTATGCAGCAAGGTAGTGTTCTAGGGCCTCTGTTGCTGTGTCTTTATTGTTGACATGATTGTTACTCTATAAAATATGAGTACAGTATGTAAACAGTGCTACAGCACTTTACTTATGTTTATATTCTCTCCAAAATATGAAATGAGTCTGTTGATAGTATTAAGAACAATAGTATTGGAAAGAAATGGGGTTAGTGAGATATAAGCTGGTTCTTCAGCAAATCAAAGATGCTATTGATTTGTCAGTCTCATGGCATTTAGAATACTTGAGGTTACATATTACTTTTGACACCATGCTTCCTGTTTCACATCATTTTAGAAATAATTCATCTAATGCTGCCAAAAACTTAGTATTTTTTGTAAGGTAACTTATTTCTATAGAGATGATGGTATTGTAGTATTTTTTTGTAAGGTTACTTATTTCTATATGGTACTGTAGTTGCTGCATGCTACCGGTAATTTGTTCTTTCATTATTGGAATGCTGTCCTTCTGTTTGTATGTCAGCAGCTTCTTGGGATCATTATCTTTTAAGATTACTTTAAGGGGTGGTCCTTTTTCACCAATAATGGTAATTGTGTGTTAGACTGTTGCTTGGTAATACCTTGTATAGCTTGTTTACAGAGGACTAGTGCATACTACTTGCTCTTCAGATCATCAGCTTCCATATTCTGTTTTGGTACCATGTTGCCATCCTACCTGATACCAGAAGTCATTATTTCTTTTACTGTAAAACTGGAATTCATATGCCCCATATGAATTTTGTTATTTATTTCCAAGTATAGTAATTGAACTCCTTTTTGTAAATTACACAATTAACAAAAATTTTTTTTTTTTACTGTAAGAGTTGAAGTTTATACATACGTTGAGATCAAAGGAAGTTCACGTGTTCAATAAAATTGCTAGATTGTGTAATTATTTCTTTACGACTAAGGAGAGATACGTAAAATTTTCTGAGGTTGGAAAAGAAAAACTCGGTGCATCTCTTTCCATTCATTTACTGTTGTTGTCAATCTTGGTCTAACTATTGATAGCTAAGTTGTTTGAATATATAACTTAATTATCGCTGGATTTGTGAAATTTCTGTATTTTTCTGTTTGTTCAGCTATTAGATGGTATAAGGATATAGACTGGTTAGAAATTAAAAGATTAAAGTGACAAAGAACCAACAAGAAGCCCAAAAGCACCAAAAACAATGCACAACACTAGCACTTTCAGGGAAGTGCTCAGGATGGATAAATCACAAAAAGGCACAAGGTTCACACAAAGGAAACATCCAGCACATGGAAAAAGACTGTACATAATCAACACATCTGAATTATTTCATGGCTGGAAGAGTAGTGGGTATCATCAGTTGGGTAAGGATGGGCATTCACTCTCCCCATCTCTGCTTGTGGGAGCGGTTACCGTGCGTGTTTAGTCAGTACCTGACTGATCCATCACAAGCATAGGATACTCCATATATGAAAGACTATAGTTGGTATACCAAGGAAAAATGCAAGCTAATTTGAAAATTTGCATTTTCTGGATTCTGAGATTAAGTCATGTGGGTATTCATCAAATAACCATTGGTCAAACGAGTGACCAATTAAAAGGTGGGATAATTTACTTAAGTGAGGCATTCTTTTTGGAGTGACAATTGCACTCCAACAGTGAGCTGTGTCTTTTTTAATTTGTTCTCAACTTATTAAACATTTGAAATAGAGGTTACAAATTTGACAGACTGCACTAGGCTCAAGGTGTGAAAAATATTTAAAATGACAAGATCTGAGCAATAAAAAACTGCTTGTATGTGACCTAGTTATAAACAAATGATTCGAACAGTAAGTGACTGTAATGGCACAAGAAATTTTCAAGTTAATACTGTACAGTATATTGAACGTTTAATAAGTAAAATATACATATTTGTAAACTGTACAACTTTTATTAAAGACTTGAGTTTTTCTACTTACATGACTAAAATTTAGCATTTTGGGTCAGAAGTTAATATACAAAGGAGCTGTATCAGAAACCAAAAAATGCATTCTGATACAGGTACCACCCAACACATTTTCATCTGCTTATTTTCTTTAGTTTTGATGTAGTTTTTTTATTTACTGGTTCATTTTTTATTTATTTGTAATTATAGTTTTATTAGTTATCTGTTACAAATACAGGACAGTCAGACAAGTATTACAGATTTGCTTATTTGTTTGAACAAGATAAATTAAAATCTAATTTTTGTTATTTTGATATGTACAGTTCTCAACCATTCTTTCTTCTTTTTTTTTTCAAATATAGACACTCTTTTGCTAAAGTGAAGTTTTGCTACAGCTCCAAAACATCAAATCTAGCGTGGACTTGACTGGTTATCAATGCTGTCATGTTGCTTGTCATTGAAACAGATCTAGATTGGTGTGAGACAGTGAGGATTAAAATTTGAAATATTGGATATGGTGAAAAGGATTCATGACTATACTCTCCAGGTGACATCTACTCCGGACCCAGAATAGCTGAGATGAAGGCTCAATCTGGCAATTAGCTAGGGCATGGCTTTTACAACTTTATAGTGCAGGAAAAAGGCAAGTAAATCATGATGGTTGCAAGGGTGCTATTATGTGAAAAACAGATGATATTTAAGAATACTGTATAAATATATGCCAGAGACTGAGTTAATGAAAATTAAGTTTTGGAAAAACATGGAAAATGTAGTTGCAAAGTATGCATAATGATAGTGGTAGATTTGGAAACGTCAGTGAAAATGGAATTACAAGAGAAATGAGGGAGATACAGATTTAGGTCGATAACATTTTTAAGAGAGTAAGGAAAGCAAAGGTATAGGATCTTAGGGAAAAAGTTTTTGTTTCAGGAGTATTCTTAAACTCTTGTTAAGAAAATAAGCTTTATAATGGCTGTAAAGAATACAAGAAATACAGTAAAAAAAAAATGAGTTGACTGAGGAGGTACCACGAATTGAGTGGATTGATAATGGTAACAGTGAGGAAGAGTGGCATGCAATTGTATGTAGAAAGTTTGGACAACAGCCTAATACCCTAAAGATAATTGCCAGACAAAAAAAAAAAAATGGAAAAAGAGGGCCTTACCATAGGGGAAACAATATACTCAGATTTTGAAATAAAGATTGCCACAAAAAATCAATAAAGCCAAAGGAGGCAGAAACGTCTATAGCTGGTGATAAAGGAAAATCTTTTAACAAAATTAAGCTAGTGTCTGATGATCTGCACATAACAAATGTAGGATTTGATGGCCTGTTTGTCATTACATTGCCACTTCAGGCAGACTGGAACCCTACCTTCAGCTTAGAACTGTTGGTTAAAAACAATCTAAGACTACCATGTTGAATGAAAGTAAGAGTACTGTACTTTGCAAAGTTGAGTGTAGAACCATTGATTAACGGTATTTGTATAATGAATAAGATGATAAATGAGCAGAAATTTAGAAGCAACTGAGCTTAGTGTATCTATTATGTAACTGATAAATTGTTTAGTATATTTTTAAAAATTTACAATGAAACTGAAACTTGTGTGAGACACTAAAAATGGTTGGTTTGGCAAAAAGTAAGTCTTGCTAAAGGTTTTTTAATATAATAATGCTGCTTGACATTTTAGACCTATGGCTTAAATGTAAGTGCAAAGTATTGGTTGTTAACTTTATAGGCCAAACTATCTTGAGGACTGCGCAGAGGGTACAAGAAAGACTTGTTAGCCAAGTGATGCTGCTGTACCATAGCACAAGGTCCATAGTGAAAACAGTGACAGGTAAATCAGTGATACATATAAGATGAGTGTTGGTTTTCATCATAAATCTTTGCTGTTTGTCACAATAATAATGAAACTATAAAGGATAACAGAAGGGGGGACCCCTTGGAGCTGCTTCATGCAGATGTCATAGTGATCTTAACAAAATCAGGAAGTATAAAAGGATGGGAATGAAAGAGAGGAGAGGATTGGAAGTCCTTGCTGTTTAAGAACAACCAAAAAAAAAAAAAACTGTTGTGACTAGAAAGGTAGCAGAGGAAAGAGTACTGTTATGGAAATGCCATGAGGATGCTTCAGGAATGGTGAACTGGCGAACTTTGTCCTTTGTATCAAATGTAATAGATGGTGTCACAAGAGATGCTCAGGATTGTGATATACTAATGCAGTAATCGGTTTTTATGCCTTAAATGTACGAGAAAAGCAGTGGAAATAAAAGGGCGGGGGGAGGAGCACATCTCACCTCTTAAACTGGAAATCTGATATTGAAACACTGGATGGTGATCATAAGTTGGACAGTCCCATGAAAACTTCCTGTACGGGAACAGAGCAGTCAGTACATCCCGTTTGGTGTACTGTAGGCTTGACTAAAGGTTGTTTGTAGTGTCCCTTTGGCCCCAGCTGCATACACCTTTCAGCCTTTTACTTAACTCAGTTCCTGCTTCCTTTCTTCAGTCTTGCTGTCTGTCCAACACCTCTAACTGTTACTGTTTAATGCAACTTCGGGGTTTACTCCCATTTCCACCTTGAGGTCTCTGCACTCCATTTTTTTTTCGGATTTCTCTGTCTGGCTCTCAGGATTTTCAAATCAAAATATAACTTGCTTGACCTCTAGAATTTATGAAGTGTTTAATTAACTCATGTAGTAACTATGAACCACCTGCATTATGAGGATCACAGTAAATACTACTCCTGTTATACAACTGGAGGTATTAAGATTTAAGATGTTATAATCCAATGGGCATTTCTTCAGGAATGCTTCAGGGGCTAAAGACTGCTTCAAAGGATCTTGGAGTTGTGAAGATGTCTTTCAAGAATAACATTTTAATAACTGTCCAGAAATTTTCAACATTAAGTGATCTAGCGGTGTGATAAAGGATTTTTGGCTGAGCTTTGTTATTTTCATTTCGAAATGGACTCGCCGAGTAATTCTAGAACAACAGCGGGCACTACTGATGATGATCCAGAACCACCAGTGGCATCAGCATTGGTTCAAAACCCACCATTAGCTGCTCCTGCACCTACACCATGATATGGTCAGTTGTTTGTATTTGACCAGAAGGTGAACGGGGCTGGTGCTGCCCTTAGACATGTTTGCCGCGTCCCTTCAGCTCTTAGTTGTACACAATAGCCTTTTTACTATATTTCATGTTAACTTTCTTCAATCTTGCTATCCAACCTCTCTAACTATTACTTCTTAGTGCAACTGCGAGTTTTCTCCCAGTTCCACCGGTAGATCTTTGCATTTCATCTCCTTTATTTTCTGGATCTCTTTATCTCTAACAGTAACTACTGCCTTGGTTACTCAAGTCCCGTGTTGACCGAGGTGACTTGGGAGTTGAGCAAGCTTCAGAGTATTTGACTCTATGGAATTTTATGCCAGTCCTTACCTCTGCTGCCCATAGGTGACCTTTAATTAACCTTTATTGCTGATGCTTCTTGTTCCTAAGTGGTGATCTGAAAGCCTTCAGAATGAAAGGAATTAAGAGCATGACAAAATTCAGGTTGGCTAAATGCAAGTGACTCCTGTTATCAGTGCTAATGCTAATGCTGAGGAAAATACGCAAAGAGCTTCATCGACTTTTTTTGTCCTTGATTTTCCCATGAATATATTTGTAGTAAATAGAAGTGGTGGCATATTATTTCACAGTACTGTATTACACTGTTAACTCTGTTAGTCCCTCATGCATATTTGTTTGGTTTTTGAATGCTTCTTTTAATCATACTTGAATTTTCCGTAGGTACAAAAGATTACGAATGGTAGAGTTATGTTTTCCATCCTATTGATCACTTTTTGTTACAAAATGCTTTTCACCCTACTTCTGAAATATGTCGATATAGTGTGGACGTTGTCTGTGTCCAACTGACATTTAAATGGAGCGCTTAAGCTCAAATTATTTGTCTGTATTCTCCGGAACTCTAACAAAGCATTTTCTTTAAAGACACAGCAATCTCATCAAACGAAACATTTCACTTTCATAATTGCTCGAAATATTTTTGGATGAGATTACCGAGCAGTAAAATGATGTCGGATAAAAGCTATGTGAGGGAACGATTGACATTAAATACTTTCATAATGAAACTGCGTATTTCCTTAAATAAAGAAAAAAATCTATTATGATGTCTTGATCATCGATATTCTTTATGGGTTGCTTAAGAGCCCGTGCTTGTATAGGCTAAGGATCAATTATTCTACAACGAGCCTTATTTTTGTGAACTTTGTAGCAGTTGGTAACCATTAGAGTACTTTGCACAAGTGACTAAAAAGAAATGCAGTGACATTAATCATCTGGTAAAAGTGACGACGCTCATGGTAAGAGAAAATCGATAGATGTAGAAGTGCCGATCCATAGTGAAAATACATGGTCAAGTGGTTCTCGCAAGATGGTGACAAGCCATATGTCTTTTACACGATTCGGAAATAAGAACATCGATTTAAAGGGCCAGATGAGTAAGAGGTTATTTCTTGAGGATATGGGACCGTTGAGATTTTTGCTTCTACGCTTCTCCTCCCTCCTCCCCCAAGCTGGGTTAGGGGTGCCCAAAGGGAGGCGGACGAGAGAGGTTGAAGGTGGGAGATGGCTTCACTTCCATTCAATCTCAGATACGCAGACTCTTTCTCTCTAACAATTCATCTTACTGGATTTTAAAACGTTACTTTTTGTATGTTTTCATGAATTTAAACGAACACAGCCACAGTATAAATATATATTTGATTTGTTCTAGTTCCTGTGTTTCACTGAACAGAGTAAATTTCCTCATTATTTTTACGTGCGACTACAACCAGAACTTAATAGGTCAGTTGGTGCTAATTTACTGTAAGGATACCGTACTTGCTATAAAATGAGAGCCCTATCAGTAAATAAATGGTTTCTTAATATTTCCTGAATGAAACAAGGAACAAATAAACAAAATACTGCATTTCATTTAGTATCCAAATACCATTTTATATCTTGTGCTCCACGGAAAATTTATCTGCCCGTACACCATGCAAATGAGCCACCAACCCGTTCCAACTTATTGTTGAATTGTGCTGGATGAATGAGTATCCAAGAGCAAAGTGCTTGGCCCCCTCAATGAAATAAATTAATTTTACGTTAAAATCGTATATCAAGGCTTCAGTAAAATGTAGAGAGTGCGTTGCATGTGCAGGATATTGTTAATGTTGGCAGTAACATTTCAGCTGGAAAATTTAACTACCTTTAAAAAGATACACGCACATGTCTGTATAACCACACAAGCAGACTGGCTAGTTTTAATGGGAATATGAGTGCTTTAGACAAGTTGAAATTATGATTTTTAGTATCTAAATTTGAAATAACAGATATAATAAATCTTTAAAGAAAAATAAAGCATTTTCATAATTTACTGATACTAGCAACAGGTAATACAAAAAAAAAAAATAGTATCTATAGGTTACTGTGATAAAACTTCCTGTTTCGGTGTGCAGTTGCCAAAACATCGAGTAACCGGATGGGTCTATGCCTGTTGTATGGATAAGTGAAGAGCATCTCTCTCAGAATTAACTGATTGCCCCCTTAATCCATTGATACACCCATTGCAACTTGTTTCATAATCTTTTACCCTGTTTAGCGAAGAGGGAGACAACTTAAAGGTTGCAGGTGAATTATATATTTTTAAAGAACGATTATATGTGTTGAAAGCATATGGAACTGGCTAGGTCTAAAAATCAGCTTCATCATCGCATTCAACACTACGTGACACAATGGGCCTGGTGCCAAATTTACATATAAAAAAACGTAAAATAATTATTCTTTCGTCGGGTCGGAATCCTCAAAAGATGATCACTGGAACACGGAAATACTGAAGAAATCAATGAATTAGTCACGCAAAGAGGGTGAAAAGAGACTAATGAAAATAGATGGTTTTGTTCTAATTCTCCAAAGGAAAGCATTGAAAGCAGAACCTTTTCTGATGAGGGAACTGTATTGTAATAAGAGCATGGTTAGACTAGTCCTACGAGCTACAAAGAAATGAAATGGTTGCCATACCTTAACAAGACTCCAAGCATTCCTTGAGGGTAGTTTTCTATTTCTGTAGTTAAGTATCCACGGGACAAATTTATGTTAATTGCTTTGCCTGATTCACTAATGATGTTCCCCAAATGATGAGAAAGTCTAATAGGCACGAATGAAAGAAGACAGAAGGAATAACGAGGAAACAGAATAAGCTGTATGATCATATGTCCCTGTCACAGTATCTCCTCAGAGATGCCGTTCAAGTCTGCACTGAAAGTTCCAGACAGAAACTAACGGAAAGTAAGACCCCGGAAGGGCACTGAAATAAATATGAGGTGAATTTGTAAATGACAGACCCATCAGGTTAGAAGGATATGAAGTCTTTCAGAGGTGTAAGTCGAAAGCGTTACAGAATTTTATACCTTGTGAGTAAGGGCGGGTAACAGAGGTGAGTATATAAGACCAAGTTTGCTTGGGGACTTGCGTGATAGCTCGACTTATATAAAATTGAAAATGTTTTTATAAGTCTACAGATTAGCAAACTCACAGAAACACTTCTGGTTTCTTGTAGTTATCCGCTGTTCTTTTCTTTCTTGCTTTACTGACTATTATTCCTATATTCCATTATATAATATAAAGTCAATTTAAACCGAAGAAAAATATTTGTAGCTTATCGTGGATGCATGTTTAAGAAAAAACGAACTTTTACCAATGGTAAAATTAAACAAAAATCCCTCCATCTTACGAGTAGACACTCGTTGAATGACCTTTTCGCTCTGGAACTACGAACATATAATTTCCGTCGCTTAAAAAAATTCAGAGGTCCACATCAGGCCTCTCATACCTTCAACACATTACCAAGCTGGGGACAAGGTCCCGTATTAACTGCTGACCAATTCTTATAGTGAAAGTTGCTGGCATCGGTGACAAAATTTCCACTGGAACTTGGCAGTCATGAAGGCAAAAGGCATAAATGAAGGTAAAAGCAATTCTGTCAAAAACAAGCATTTAATTTTCAGTTAGGAAAATTTGAAGAAATTAATAAGTTGTCTGCCAGGTTATCAATGACGGTCGGAAGATGCAAAAGAAAAGAAGAAAAATAAATGCAACAGCTTGCGCATCCCGTCTTTCATATCTTGACATCCTCCGTATAACCAAGATTGTGGCCAAGTAGTATCTCGCGGTCGTAGACTCGTTTTGTTTTCCATCAGTGTTCTAAATACTTTGGAAAAAGTTATAGAAAGTAATTATTTGTGTAAAAAACTGTGCCAATACAGGAAAACTATGGTATTGTGTTGTTTTAGGTGGCAAAAACTGATGGCTCTTCCGGTGCTCTTAAATATGAGTAGAATAACCTAGGCCTACCTCAAGGTATCCTGTCATGGCCGAGGGTTAAAGCGTCGTCCAGCCGAATGTGTGTTTTTGTGTCTATTTGATTTAGTGTTAAACTCAGAATAGCATGTAATTTCCGTACAAGTGACAAGACGGATATCAACGGATGATTGGTAAGTAAACAGGCATAATGACAGTTTAAACTTCGATGCTAAAGTATAAGCTTACTAAGTTGCATTAGTGTGTTGGTCTTAGGCTATTAGGCCAACCTAATTTCTCACTCATAAATCTGGTAGAGCAAACCAGTGAAGAGTACGTTTTAAGTGATGTGTGAATATTTTGCAGATTTATGCTAAGTTACATAAGTTGCCTAACCAGAAGAAGGTTTTAGGCCTATAGAACCTTTTTACTTTAGGCTAATCCCTCAACGACTCGCATGAACCCTGTGTTTAGTACCATCCCCATGGATTGAATTTAAACAACAGATGGGAAATGGTAACCGTGAATATTAAAATAGATTTTTAGTATTCTCGTATAAAGCAAAATGGTACCATTGATACAATAGCCTAGGTCTAGGCTCCATCCTTGTTGAGAGTTGGGTAGGACTGTGGGGTTGCGCCACATCGGGGATGACCTTGGAAATTGACTTTTGGTGTAGAACTATAGGGTTGCTCTGCGTCGCCGATGGCACTGTAACTTGACCTTTTCTACAGTTTTTGGTTGCTGGCACTTAATTTTCATTATTGGCGCTCGAGTCTGGTCAGTCCCAATTAACCCCCAAGTCCATCCAACAAGAGAGGTTTCCATACGCTGTTCTTCACAAGACAGTGTTCGGACAGTTTATATCCCGTCCCGGCAAGTGCAATAACTTGTTAACGCATAGGTACCCAACCTCCCCAGACAGTACTAAATGAAGGGACATTCCATTTTGAGTCGATCAATGAAACAGATGCACCGCCATGATATCAGAACCCCTAAAAGTGGAAAACCAGTTGAAAAGGTAAAAACAGGCGCAGAGCTAATATATAGAATTACCACTTTTTGTATAGTATTTTGGTTGCTAATGAACAGTTTACCCATATTTTTTGTTGGTCAGCTGTAATTAACATCAGAACTGATGTCTTTGGACACTGGCTGTCCTGGAGTGCTATCGCGCATGTGCAACGTTATAGAGGAGCTTCTGATAAAAGCCCTCCAGCCTATACACCTGCAGGAACATGTTTGTCACAGTTCCTTTTATGATAGGTTTCCCTAGCCAATCCCTTCTTGAACATATGGCCCCCTAATGACTTGTGCATGGTGGAACCATTCCTTAACAACATGACAGACTTCTCTTTCTTCCAATGATTTCCCCCAGCCATGTTGGATAGAGATATGTGAGGTTAATAATAATTGACTGACAATAAACACCACCACCTCCTTCATCAGCAACATTAAAAGTATAGGAAAAATCAATTTCTAAGGTAATAGTCTGTGTGGAGTTACCCTATAGTTTTACTGAGAGTTGCTATTTAGGGAGTTTTGCATCTGTGCATTTGCCTTGGCTTAATCTTAAACCCCCCCCCCCTTGCACAGCACTTGTTTTATATTGTGGCATGATTTGTCATAACTTTCGTTTTTCCAGCCAATTCAAACATCTAAAATTCTTACAGGCCTATGTAATATTTTGTCAACTTTTACAAGGCCTTCCCTGCAGTTTTATAATGGCTTCCCAGTGTAGCAGATGACCCTTCAGTTTTTAGAAGGTACATGGTGTAATCTTTGGAGATTATGAGGTAGATCTGAAAATTTTTCACACACTTTTAGTTATTCCTTTCAATATTCAGTGTAGGCTACTGTGAATGTAGGCCTAATCAACCATACAATGTTTTATGTAAATTGAAGCACCGTGCAAGCCTTTTTTGTTACTGACTCCTGCAGACTGAGTGGTTGTATTAATAGTTTCTGGATGCTGCCAAATTAAACTCCTGCCTAGGTTTATTGGGATGCAAAAAAATTAGAAGTTAGTAAAAGGACAGAGCCCCTGTCCAAGGAGTGACTGTGATGTAGGTTGAATTGAATTATGGCATATTACAGGGCTATCCAACCCAATGCCCTCAGGCATAAAGTTGTCCATTTGACTTTTAATGGTGGCACAGCTCTAATTTGAGTAATGAAAATATATTTATAATTTAAACTGTCAAGTACTGTAACAAGCATAACCATAAAATTTTTTGGTAAACCATTATGATAATTTAGACTTGAAAATACAATCATATTACAGTGTTTTAACGTGTGTACTGAACGTTTATGAGCACCACTCCCATGAGCATTACGTTCAGTACAAGCCCCAATGGAATGAGTGGTAAAACATTAACAAAAGATGGTAAATATATCTGTAACAGTTTTGTGATAGGTTTTAGCATTGAGTTTCGTACAGATCTTGTTAAGGAGACCTAAGATCACAGCATCAAAACTCCAATATCAAATAAAGGTTTAAAGTAACATAATACTGCCATAATCAGTGATATGGTGAGTATTTCTTCTAATCACTACATTATTACATTTTCAAAAAAAAAAAAGCTTACACATTAATAGGTAGTCTAAGTACAGATTATCTAACATAAACATTTTAAATTAAATAGTAATGTGGCTATTTGGACTTTTGATTTTATAAAAAGAAGCCCACCAAAAAATGACTTGCACAGCCTTGGTGTATTAGTTGTGAGGCAAAGCGTCCTAGACAGGGTAAAACAGAGTAACGTAGGTTGGGTTAGTGTGAATTATATTTGTTGCCATAGAGGATAGTGTCCAGGAGAGGTGACGTCCCCAGCCAAGGGTAAGACGGGGTCAGTCCTTGGCTCTGATTGTCAAAGGTAAAACTCCATGACCAAATGAGGATACCCTAAGGTCAGGTTAGGTTGGGAGGCAGGTGCTTCATCCATGTATACCTTTTTTTTTTTTTTTTATCCCAGTAGTGACTGCTATTCATGTAGCATTTTTGCTATTTTTTTAGACCTCTTGTTTGTGTTTTCACCATCATTAGAAGGTATGGACAGGGAATAACTAACAAACAAGTGGTTTGTACCAAAGACAATGGAGAAAAGTGTCTGGTCTCGAAGAAACGGTGTAAAAAATAAGCTTCATTGCAAGCAATATGGTGAATAATTAATTTTATATATATAAGTAATTTAGCAAGTAACTACCTAGCTGTTAGTTTCACTTATGGCAGTTCTAAATTTGAAATTCGCAGTAATGTGCTATTGGTTTAGTGTAGGTAATCAGCCCCACCTGCCCCAGGAAGAATAGGGTACAACATGGTTGAAGAGCCTAATTTGTTTTGCCGCCAACAACTATACACGGTTGGTTGAACAAATGCCTGATTTGAATTTCGTCGATGGTTGTATCTTTCGCCTTTGGTGAAATATTCATTCGTATTGGCAGTGTGCTATTTATTAGATTAGCTAGTTCATTATTCAGACTTGTGACTTATTATGGCAGAATCTAGCATGTCTAGTATTAGGTATTGCAGCAAAGGCTGTAATACTAGACTTACTTCTGCTAAGTATGACTCACACGTATTGCCATTGTAGAGGGCACATTTGCTCATTTGAACTTAAATGTGACAAATGCAAAGACTGGGATCAGGGTAAATGGAAAGTTTTTGGAAGCACATTTAGATAGACTCCAAAGAGACAGACAGAGAAAGGCAGCAGCTAGAGTTGAAGCCAAAAGTTAAGTATATCTTAGTTTAACCAGACCACTGAGCTGATTAACAGCTCTCCTTGGGCTGGCCCGAAGGATTAGATTTATTTTTACGTGGCTAAGAACCAATTGGTTACCTAGCAATGGGACCTACAGCTTATTGTGGAATCTGAACCACATTATAGCGAGAAATGAATTTCTATCACCAGAAACAAATTCCTCTTTTGTTTCACTGGCCGGCCGGAGATTCAATCCTCACCAACAGAGTGGTGAAGGACAACGGAACCCGCTCACCCAGCGAGGAACTTAGTTGAAGCCAAAGGTTTAGCTGGTCAGGTTTCTTCTCTGAAATCAGATATTGCTTCTCGACCTGTGCCTTCTACACCTGTAACTGTGTTCTCCCCGATCACCAACCCTCCGACTTTTCCTCAGACTCCATTGCCTGGCTCCCATTCTTCCTAACCCGATGCCATTGCCAGCCTTGTAGCTAGAATTGACCAAAAATTTGGTCTGCTTGTTAATACTGTTGCCCAAATTGGGTCTTTGGTTAAGGCCCTTATGGACCAGGTAAGTGTAATTAGTGTTAGTGCAAGTGGAGGAGGTGACTACTCGTCCCACTGATGCTCCTAGGTAAAAGTCAATGTTAGATCACCAAACCTGGGAAGAAGCAACCCGGAAGCCCAATGTAGGTTGGTGGGGTTTGCCCACGGGTAGTAGCCCCCTCAACCGATCCTGTTGTTGGAACCCGGGACTCAGCGGATCGCCTTTGGAAAGGCATCCATACGAATGTGCATGCTCTGTCATCCAGTGTTTCAGACACCAGTGCGGACAGGGCGAGTAAACATTTTTCAAAAGTGTCAAGGCCATTGAAAAGGCATGCTCCTTCCGCTGAGTGCACTTTCCTGCTCCCACGTAAGATTCCCAGGGAACAAGAGCACAGTCCTCTTCCCTCCTGCAATTTTTGGGTTGGTCCCGAGCAGGTTGTGCATAACACTCTGGTGACGGAGAGCCAGTCTTTGATGCGACTTTCCTCATCCCAGTTGTCCGAGCCAGCCGCCAACTGCCAAGTATCCAAACATGCAGTGTCAAAGTGTTCTGTGTCCAGACGCCCAGTGTCCGAACGCCTAACTTGCAGTCCCAATCGGCTTGTGCATGACACTTTGATGATGGTGTGCCGGTCTTTGACACAACATTCCTCATCCAAGTTGTCCGAGAGTCCAGCGGCCAAGGGCCTGGTTTCCGAACATGTAGTGTCCGACCGTTCTGTTTCAAAGTGCTCAGTGTCTGAGTGCACAGTATATGAAAGTCCAATGTCTAAGCATATAGTGTTGGATCACCCAGTGTCCGAGCAGTCGGGTTATGAGCACTCGGTGTCCGTACGCCCAGTTTCCAAGCTCCATGTGTCAGAATTCTCGCCTTCGGTACGCTTGGCACCAACGCCTGCTGTCATGGATCCTTCGTCGAAACCTATCCAACAGCAGTTGGGTAACATCCTTGGACTTTTACACAAGTAACCTGCTGCTACACAGGATCAGGCGGACTTAGCTCCTTCTCCCTTTTCATCCAATTAGGAAGCCTACAAAAAAATCATTAACCAAGAACATCCTACGACAGCATATTTGGCTCTCTTGAGGTACTTCCTCTTGTGCTATCCAACTGTCTTCTCTCCAAGGTCCCTGTTGTCACCTTGTTTGGCCCTCATGATGAGAAAGCCAGTAGAGGCCACCAGACTACCAAAGATGGTCCTCTCCTCATCCTCTAGGAAGATGTTAGCAGTCATTGACAATTGGTTAGCAGGAAAGAGGGAGCTTGGTAAGGCAGTTTTCAGTGCACCTTCCTCCCGTCTGTCGCCAGGGAGGTACTCGTCCTACTTCACTGGGGAACGCCTACACTGGGAGTTTCTGCCTCCTCCCAAGGGAACTTCTCCAGCCTTGTGGACTAATGTGGAGATTGGTTCTTAGGCTATCTCCGCTAAGCTTATGTTCTTGTTTTCGGAATTAGTTATGTTCTTGTTTTCGGAATTAGTTTCATGAAAGACTTTTTTAAAGGTTTTGAAGTACTGTATTCAGCTTCCTGGGGCATTGGCCTAGAAAATAGAAGACTGTAGTACACTTCAAGAGGACTTCGCTGCAGACTGGCTGAGAGTACTCTTGTGCGTGGATGAGGCCATTAGGAATGGCTCCCAGGAGCTGGCTATAGTATTCTCTGTGGGGGTTCTTAAGAAAAAGGAACTGTGGTGCACCTTTACCTCCAAAAGTGTTACTCCCTCTCAAAGATCAGCTCTCCTGTTTGCACCTTTAGATCGATCAGCTTTATTCCCAAGAACTACAATAGGGCAGATCATGGCAGACTTGCAGAAGAAGTTGACACAAGACCTTTTGATGCAGTTGACAAGGCGTGCCAAGGAAACAGCCCATGGCACTTCGGTCTCGTTCAGCACGAGAACTGTCTCTCCGTTGCAACAGCAGCCCTTTCGACGCGGAAGGACCAAATTTCAGCCCCGCCTGCGCTCAAATCTGTGATCAGTCCTCTCTGGCCAACCAAGAAGTCATCCCCAAACCGCTTCTCTCAGGGAGGTTCCTGTCCTCCTGTCCCTTTAGAGCCAGGCTTCCAGTTTTGGGACAAATGGAAGCCAGGAATGCAGAGCCCTGGGTAGTAAAACGTCCTACAAGAGGGCTATGCCATCTCATTTCTGGGAAAAATCCTCTTTGACATCCTCCCCATCAGCTTAACAGCCTACTCCAGGAAGGCTTGGAGGTTTCTGGCCCTGAAGGAAGTATCATCCCCCTGGGAAAAGAGCTGTGGAGTTGGTCGAAGACTTAAGCACAGAGGGGTTCTACAACCGTTTGTTCGTCGTCCCCAACGTGTCGGGAGGTTGGAGACTGGTCCTGGACGTCAGTGTGTTGAACTTTTTTGTGCTGACCACCAAGTTCAAAATGGAAATGAACCTTTCAGTCCTGTCAGCCATTTATCAGGAGACTTGGAATGGCATGATCGACATGGATCGTGACTTCCATGTCCCAGCGGCATCCGGACTCGGGAAGTATATGCGGTTCGTATTCCAGGGTAGGGTCCTTCAGTTCAGGGCCCTCAGTTTCGGCCTCTCTACAGCTCTGCAAGTATTCACCCGTCTTTCTCGCCTCTGTAGTGAGATGGCTCTATCTCATGGGGACCAACGTCTGTTTATATCTGGATGACTGGCTACTACGCTCCCCGTCGAAGATGCTAATGGCCCGAGAGTTGGGTCTTTTAATCAATGCTCAGAAATCCCAATTTACTCCGAAACAGTCAGTTCCCTATTTAGGGATGAGGATCGATGCTGTGACTTTTTGAGCTTTTCTGTCCCACAAAAGGATTCGGGACTACCTGAAGAAAGTAAAGAACTTCATATCTCGCCTGCCGTGCACAGCCAATGAGTGGATGAGCCTGCTAGGCACTCTCTTGTCTATCGAGAAGTTCGTGCATTTAGGAAGGCTACACACAAGAGTCCTGCAATTCTTCCTAAAGGCCAGTTGGCAGAGGAAAACTCCCAGACTCCTTCATTTTCTGCATCACTCTTGAGATCAAGAAGGATCTTTGGTGGTGGCTTGCAGAGGAGAGGTTCTTAGTAGGAATGTCATTACACCCGCTGAGCCCCGACGTAATGTTTTACTCAGACGCGTCAGATCTGGGTTAGGGGACCACTTTTGAACGACATGGAAATATCCGGGAAGTGGTCGTTAGAAGAAAAGAGATTACATATAAATGTAAGGGAACTGAAGACGATTCACTTGGCCCTTCAGCATTTTGTGACGGAGGCATGCAGCTAGACAATCACAGTCCATTTGGACAACATGACTGCATTGTTCTACATAAAAAATCAGGGAGGGACTCATTCCTTCTCCCTTTATGAAGCGGCCAAGGATCTTCTGTGGGCAGAGATCAACTGTACCAGGATAATAACTCGCTTCATCCAGGGAGAATTAAACTTTCTTGCGGACAGGCTAAGTCGCTGCAAACAGGTCCTTCCAACAGAATGGACGCTGAATCCACAGGTGTGCACTGACCTGTGGAAACGGTTGGGAAAACCGTCCATAGACCTGTTTGCGACGTCAAGGAACCATCGCCTCCCCATCTACTGTTCTCCAGCCCTGGATCCTCTGCCATGGGTGATGGATGCCATGCTCTAAGACTGGTTGGACTTGGATGTCTACTCCTTCCCACCGTTCAGCATGGTGAGGGAAGTCACAAACAAGTTCATGACCCACACCAACATGTCCACGATGCTTGTAGCTCCTTTTTGGCCACAGAAGGAGTGGTTCCCAGACCTTCTCAGTCTCTTAATAGACTTCCCCAGACTTCTGCCTCAGAAGAGAAGCTTTCTAAAGCAGCCTCACTTCCATCGCTTTTATCTAGGCTTATCCGCTCTCGCTATGACAGGCTTCAGACTGTCAGGGGGCTTGTCAGAGTGAAGGGCTTTTCAAGAAACACTGCGGAAGCAATTGCCAAGTGCAGACGTCAGTTTTCCGCTAATGTCTACCAGGCAAAGTGGACAGTCTTTCGTGACTGTTGCCGAAGACACAGTGTATCATCTTCTAAAACCTCTGTAGCACAGATCGCTGATTTTTAATATTTCTGAGGTCCTCTCGGGGCTCGGCCACCTCTACAATCAGAGGTTATAGGTCTATGCTAAACTCCGTGTTTAGACATAGTGGTCTTGATTTGTCTGCTAATCAAGACATAAGCGACCTAATTAAGTCCCTAGACTCTTCCAAGCGAGAGAAGTCTACATCTGTTGCCTGGAATCTAGATGTCATCCTCAAATGGCTCTCAGGCCCTCCATTTTAGCCCCTTCATGCCTTATTGCTGAGAAATTTAACCAGGAAGACTCTCTCTTTAGTTGCTTTAGCTACAGCAAAGAGTATCAGTGAATTACACACCTTCAGTAAGTAAGTGGGTTTTTCACAAGGAGATGTGGTCTGCTCATTCACACTTGGATTCCTGGCAAAGAACGAAATGCCTTCCAACCCTTAGCCTTGTTCGCTCACAATCAAGAGTTTGTTAGATATCCTTGGGCCAGCAGACCAGGAGAGAACTCTTTGTCCAGTTAGAGCACTTAAGTACTACTTAGATAGGACCAAAGGGACTAGAGGTCCCTCTCAGAATGTAAAGTTTTCAGTAAAATAAACCCTCACAACCGTTATCTTCTTTTTAAAGTGTTATTTCTGAGTCCCACTCGAAGATTCAAGAAGACGATCACCCTGTTTTTAAAGTAAAAGCTCATGAGATTAGAGATTGGCTTTTAAAAACTTGTCACTCTCCAAGATTCTCCAGTCAACTTACTGGAAGTCAAAATCAGTGGTCGCCCCTCATTATTTGCACGATGTGGAGACAGTCTATAATAATTGCAGTATGTTAGGCCCATTGACCGTGGCTGGCATTGTATTGGGGGAAGAAGGATAGGGGATATTCCTTCCAATCCTCTGTCTCCTCACCTTGTTAAAGGATGCTGGATGTTGGGATGCCTGGTGGTACCATGTACCAGGAGAACCCACCAGTCGTTTTTAATGGTTGGGTGATGGTTTTAATATTGTGTGGTAACGAATTTCTGGTTTTATTCATTGTCCTGTGCCCAGGGCAAGGACAGGCCTTGTCAGTCTTCAGAGTACTCCTCGGCTGCAAGGTTCTCCCACTGAAGTAGAGATGACTCTCTCCTTTACTGCCGCATCACTACAGGTTGAGATGAGCACTAACCAGAGGCGATATCTTCCTGCTGCAGCTCTCTCACCAAGTAAGGTTACAACAAGCATTACACTAATACTAGCTTCCTTGCTGTCTCAAATTCATCTCCTTTAATGAGTGTTTTTTGATGGAAAATATCCATGCTTCCCACCTCCTGTCAATGTCGGATTCAGCTGTGCAGTTACTTGCTAAGTTACTTATACAAAAATGACATTTTCATGATAAATTTTTATATATACTTGACCCTTAAGGGACGGCGTAATTTATTAATGTGCAGCACCCCAGACCGGGGAAACTTTGAGGTCGGCAAAATAAAAAAAAAAATCACATCAGTGGAAAGAGAATGACACGTACATTCACAAGTAACTACATGATCAAAGCCCTCCCACCTTCCCTCTCATGAACATAAGGCACAAAAGAATTGGGCTCTTCAGCACTGTTGTACCTATTCTTGCCCGGTAGTGGGCGGGGTCTAGTTACCTACACTAAAACAGTAGCGTGTTACCCCAAATTCCAAATTCAGAACTGCCCCAGTTAACTTAACTTGGTAAGTACATATAAATAAAACTTTATTTTATCATAAAAATGCCGTATTAATTCGTGGCTTTCTGGAACTTACGTGATGTAAATAAATAGAGAGGGTGGATTGATTAATTTACCTATATAAATCATACAAGTCTGATACATTATAAATGAGGCAGCCTCTATGAAAGTGAATTATGATAAGAGGCTAGAAATTTTGAAAACCACAATTGAATCTTACCCCACTGCTACTGGATATCTGTTCCACAGAGACAAAAACATTGTGGCTTCCAGTCAGTTGGGAGAAACAAATCAAAATGAAGTTTTCATAATAAAACTAATATTTTACTGCTTACCTGAACACTTGAATTAGTCCTGGTCACTGACCAGCCCGAACTATATCCCCATAATTTTGCCCACAAAGTGGGTAATTAACTGTCAGCTTTAACAACGCTACGGGAAAAATCTTGTCAAATGAGTTACCTGAGGTACCATTGACAATGCTGCTGCAAATACCTGCCGACAGAGGCCGACATCCCCAATTGAGTCATGCGCTATCAAGAATTGAAGTGGGGAGGAGGGTGGGAATCATTCAGTGTTCAGTTACGTATTACAATATTAGTTTTATGAAAATTTCATATTGCAATACACTCCTTGAACACCTGAATTAGCCCGATTAACAAAATTTTAATGGAGGTGGGATCAATCTAATTCAACCCGACCTGTCAACAGAGAATAAGTGGGTAACTCATTATCAACCTACTATGTGTAAATCTATGTGTAAATGTGTCACCATATCCATCAGTGCTTTCGGTGAAGAGACATGCTGGAGGGAGACCCATCTAGGTTGAGGCACGCCCCCTTTTTACAACTGCAGAGATGATAGCTCACTGATCTGCTCTGCATAGGATATCTGTTTAGTCATACACTCACCATATCAATCAGTGCTTTTGGTGAAGAGACATGCTGGAGAGTACCTTGATCGTCAGTCAGGTCAGCACTGTCTCAGTCCATCAACCACCCATGTGGCTCTTCAGAACCGCTCATGTATGGAGGAGTACGATGAACCTATGATGAACCTCCCATGTGGCTATTCAGAGCCTCATGTATGGAGGGGAATGAAGCAGTGTGCCAGGCCGTTGATCGTCCGGATAACGCCTGTCGATCAACGAGCGAAGAAGTATCTCAGCGCCGACGAAAGAGCCTAGCTTACTAGGGAACCCCCTTGGGCTCTCGTAGGGAAATTATCAAAGACTAAGATAACTTAAAAACGCACTAAACCTAAGTTCATGTGATTATACTATTACTACTGCCTAAGATTGTAATGACTAAAAGGAATTCCTCTATCTGGTTAACCTAAGAACCTCTGCACTAAGAGAATATACCTCAGCTAAATGAATGCACCCTAGATAATAGAGTTAGCGGCTACACATGGACTAAGAGAATATCCCTCTGACGAGGCGAATTGAATGTCTCTTAAGCAAAAGGAAGTAAAGATTGAGACGGACTTCCAAGAAGCCGCCTCCAGAATAGAAGACACTGAACAGTTCTTTAGAAAGGAAGATGAAGTGGCCATACTCTGAATACTGTGCGCCATGGTAATACAGAGCTTGAAGACGATGAAGAAAGAACCCTGAGAAGTCCATCTCCTCAGAAAGTAACAACGTATTCTTTGACAGGACAGGAAGGATTCTGCGGAGAGACGAGAAGTGTACGTGGACGCGGACAGAATTTCTCAACCTTTGATAAATAGACTTCTAATGCTTGCACCGGACGTAAGGACATCTCCCCTGGATCCCTGGTAACGAACTCTTGCAGACAAAGAACCCTAAACAAACAAGGCAGAGGGTTAACCTCGAATTCTGACTTCGCCACGAATTCTGGAAGAGACAAATGCATATCATTCCACAAATTCCGGAAGAGACAAATACATATTTCCTGCCTAGGAAACCAGCCTAGAAACTGCCTGAAGCTCGCCTGCCTTTCTAGCTGTAGTTAAAGCCGTAAAAAAAAAAAACCTACCTTCTAATCAGTTGTCTTAAGTGTTAGAACTTCCGACAAATCCCATGGAGGAGCCCGAGTCGGCAAGACAGGGCGTTTAATCTTAAAGGAACGAAATAAATCATGGATGATCTTACTACTAGAAATCTTTGGGAAGATGTAAACCACATGTACTGCTAAGCATTGATCGGTAGCCAGCAGTAGCTGAATAGGAAAGAACCTTGACTTTCCAAAGGAATAAAAGAAAATCAGTTATTTTGGCTATGGAAGGTCTAGAGATGGAATGACCTTCCTTGTGACACCAACTTCTATACATTGTCCAGCTGACCTAGTAAAGCTTAGAGGTTGACTTTCTCAAACTGAAAGAAAACTGTCTAGACACAGCTTTAGAAAGTCCAGTCTGTCTAGCTGCTCGCTCGGCAGTCGCTTTGCAACTAGGTTCAGCACGTGAGAGGTTGGATTATAATGGTGAAATTGCAGTTGTCTGAGACCTTCTGCATGGGAAAGAACATCAGAACTTCCGTAAGGAGCTTATGAGTTCCGAAAAACAGTCATAGGCCAGCATCTTGAGTGCATAGACATCTTGAACAGTTTCCTGATTACCTGATGAATGAGACCGAATGGCGGAAAGCATACACCTGCATGTGATTCCAATTTTGTAACGTCGCAACGATGCCTATCGACATGGGGTCACCACTGGTGAGAAATGAAGCGGAAAAAGATGGTTTAATCTCGTTGCGAAAAAGTCCACATATGTTGGTCACTTCCGGAGAACCTGACATAGTACTTCCTGAGCCAAAGTCCACTCTCCCCTCCAATACCTGACGAGAGTGACTTAATGAGTTGCCAGTACGTTGAGACTCCCCGATACAAGTTGGAGAAGAAGAGACACTTTCCGTTCATTGCACCTTGTCAGGACTCTTATGTGTTATAGTATTGAGTTCTGTTGATCTTGATCCCCCCTAGTTCTTCAGGTATGATACGGAGTTACGTTGTCGCAAAACAGAGCCACTACTCTGTTGTGCACTAGGACTGAAAAACACCTGAGAGCTTCCTTTACAGCCCTGAGCTCCCCAAGATTTATTGACACCTCTCATTCCCGATCCCTCCAGAGGCCTGAAGCCTCGGTTTCCTCCAAGGTTGCTCCCCGACCTTGATCTGAGGCATCTGAGTACAGATGAACATCGGGAAGAGGGGAGTTGATTGACCTTCTGGGTGTCAGATGCACTTCTTCTGAACACCACAGAAGACTTGACAGGCAAGAATCGCTCCAGAATATACCTGCGTTCTCGTTGCGGAAGTCCCAGTGATTCCTGAGACATACCTGAATAGAAAAACGCCTCCAGAGACGAGACCCTGGAATTAAAAGAGAGAGAGAGAAGACATTCTCCCTAAGAGGCTTCTCCAAGCTGGCACCAGTTGTTCCCTGTTGGACAGGAACACCTTTACTTCCTGAAGGACCGACTGGAGCCTCTCCAGGGTTAAAAAAAAAAAAAGGAAGAGAGAGAATCCTCATCCCTGAAAGGTTATAGATTGTGTTGGAACCAGGCAGCTCTTGGTAAAGATTAGACAAATTCCTAGTATCTTGCATAGATTCAATAGGAAGTCCCTTGCCCTTACTAGCTCCTCTAAAGAGGAGGTAAGGATCAGCCAAGGGCTAGATACTTCAACATTCTGTACCCTCGATGATGCATATTTGCCGACACCGGAGACATGAGTTAGAAGCAACAAAGTTCGTCATACTGGCCACATCACCTTAACCCTGAGCAGCCACACGAATCATAGCCTCTTGTTACACTATTGCTGACGATAACGACATGAAATTGACTATGGAGGAAACATCCTCCTCTCTAAAAAGACTGTTGCAAAGCACAAAGGGCACCCTCAACAGAATCCTCTTATGTATGTCCGGATAGTGAGGTGGAAGATAATTTAAAAAGAAGTCCCTCCTCTTCTTGCCAAAGAATGTTGTACAGCCAGTCGAAATGATAGCCTGGTATGCCAACCCCATCAAAACCAAAGTGATGAGGTTGTCAAACAGTACAGGATCGGAAGGAGTATATCCATCTTGTCTGAGAAACCCCGTCAACCCAGACAACATCCACATAGAGTGGGACAAGGCCTCAGACTGGCTGTGAAAAGTGTCCTCCAAAATACAAACCTCATGAGATGTAACTGCTACCAAACGATTCGGGAACGAAGGAACCTAAGAGAGTCCGGAAGGGTTAGGAAGCATAGAACCTCTCCGTTGAAGCAAGGTCTACCTGACCCAACCCGAGAAAGATAACCTAGAGTCCGCCTCCTCAACACTGCCCGACTGGGCCAAACCAGACCAGTTTACTTGATGTTTTGGAGACTACTGGTTTAGTCGCATGCATGATTCAAACACTGCTTGGTTTGTTATGTAGGTTCCTCAGAGCCTGGACTGTGAATAGAGAGAATGGATAAAGTCCACCATCCGCTTATACTGCTTTCATTCGCTGAGGAAAAACCTATGTCTGGTACCAGCTCCTCTTCAAGAGAGCATTCTCTGTTAGACTGGTCTGGCCTAACCAGGACAGGAAAAAGAAAGAAATACACCACCCGAAGAACCCAGAACTCTCAACACCAGGATGTGCGAGACCAACACCTTATAAACCTGACCCCATCATACCTGAGCCAACCGTAACCTGGTTGCGCAAACCCTGTACCAACTAAAGCCGACAACAAAATTCTTGAGTCAGATGCACTGGACTGCGCAAACCCCGCACAACCCAGCGACAATTATGTAACACCGGGGCGACAAACACCCACCCCTGCGAGCGGAGAGGCCGAACACCCGATCCACCCAACGCCAGATGAACCAACACTGCACTAGGATGGGTATCCGGAGCTGAAGTCACTGATTAAGGAAGAGGGAGGAACCTGATGACCTGGAACCAAAGCCGAACCCACATTGAACACTTTAGAAGGAGGAACAGAAATAGCCGCAGGAAAAGTTGAGAAAGAAGTAGAAGGAGGGAAAAGAAAGAAGCCACACTCAGAGTAACCACCGGAGCACCTACTGCCGAAGTTGGACAGGTGGAGAACATACCAACTGGTCCAGTACTCAAAGGCGTTTCTCAGGACAAGCTACGAGCTGCAGAACCAATGGGAACTAAAGAAGGAAAATTACCAGCTACTCTAGTGAAAAGGAGAGGCTGAGGACACCATTAGTACTGATACACTCAATGATGATGCAGACGAAACACCAAATGCCATAGCATCTGCAAGAACTGCGGTGGACACATTACATTTTAAACCCAGTAAAGGATGAAAATACGGGGTTGCGGAAGACTCCGCAGCCACCTGTGAAGCACCTAGACCAGAAGCCTGAGAAAACTACAGGACCCATGTAAGGTGCTAAAGAAGACAGCACCGCCAAAGGTACTCCTTACCTCAATCCTGAAGAGAGAGAGAGCTGCTGAAACTCCAACATTACAGGATTGAACTAATGAAAATTCTTTGCTCTGCTGACTTAATGGCAAAGAAAATAGGATGAGCGAGAGAAGACTCCGAAGAGCCCTCCAAAGAGTGACCAATAAAGAAGATTGTGTAAAGACATTGGAAGAAGGCTTAGAAGAAATCTGTTGTTCAGGAAACAGAAGCAGCAGAAGAGGCCATAGTTTTTAGAGAAAGAAAACTTGACTGACTCTGTTTGTTGATAATCTTGACAGACATCACTAGCAAACTCAGGAAAATTCATCAAGATGTGATAGAAAATTCTTCAAGATGTGATCGTGAATAGTGGAAAACCCAAAATTGAAAACATTGCCTAACTAGTAATCTATAACCCAGTGACAAACCCAACAATTCTGCATTATATTGAGCCAAATTGAAAACCCTATCACCAGCTTCAACGACCGAGCCTTTTATAGCTGGAGATGCTGCCGCTCATCGGTCCTGCACGTCCTGCAAGCGTAGGATGAGTACCCTCAAAAACGATTAACATTCTGTTTGCATTTTATGTAGGAAGGTTCAGTGTAGTATCATTCAGAGATGTGACGAGTATAGGTCTTGGTCAGTAGATCAAATGGAGGATTATTTGAAACACAGAAAATCCTTTGCCTAGAAGAGTAAGCGTAGGTTAGGATCAGCTGTAGGGTTACAATCAATAGATAAGGAAGCATTAGATTCAGAGTTATGCAAGAAGTTAAGAGGACAGTTTGTCATCCAGTATGTCTAGCCTATTTCTAGCCTGATGAGTAAGCTAACAGAGAATAGAGATAGTGATAGTAGTAGGATAGTTGATTCTAATCGTTCCTTTTCAGGCCCCCTGCCTGTTCCAGAACCAGCCCTAACGGGTGGCGGGGGTCATGGAGAACTGCAAGCCTCGAAGGTAGGTTCTGCCGGGCCCCCCGGCACGGAGCAGGCAGTGTTAGCAGCGGATTCCCCCCCTCCCACTCAAGGTGTAAGCTCTGAGGTTGATGTAGAGTAGGAAAGACACAGATGAGTAGGGAAAATAGGTTAGGAAGTGTTCAGGAAGAGAAGTGGAAGGTGCAGTCTTCTTTGGGCTCGGGTTCGGTTGGGGTTTCTAGTGTGACGACTTTGTCGTGGATCCATCTTCAGTTTTATTTCCTGCTTCGAGTTCTTTACAAAGGAAGGTCTCTAAGTCCGTGGTTTGTCGTTCAGATGTGGTTTTGGGTTTGTCGGGTTCTGTAGTGTTGGAGAATGCTCCTTCGTCCTCGAAGGTTTCTTTTCCTTCTGTGGATGAGTTTGGTTTGTTGTGCGGTGGTGGTAATTCTGGTGATAAGGCTTTCAATTTGGCTCAATATAATGCAGAATTGTTGGGTTTGTTACAGGGTTATAGATTACTAGTTAGGTAATGTTTTCAATTCTGGGTTTTCCAAAATTCACGATCATGTCTTGAAGAATTTTCAACATGTCAACAAAACTATGTCAACAATAGGTAAATATACCTTAGCATAAACATCATGAGAGGAAGAAGGAAATTTAGGTACAGCCATGTATGCACATAAAGTATTTTACAACAAAGTACCTGTTAACATTACTTACATGCAAATATCAGGTATTAAAATTCGAATAAAAAACAATAATTATGTAATTTATAATTCGACAACCAACCTAATAAAAATTACGACCAGTGACAAGGTTTGAAGAATTACTTAGTAAATGTAAAACCTACATAAATAGTAGGTGATTTTAATGCTCACATGCTGATGTGGGACTGTAATTGTACAGACTCAAATAGAGCAGGAAGTAAAATAGAAGAATAATACATAGATTCATACGACGTGCGGTATAAATAATAACAAAATTGGCACATATTTTTCTAAAACACATTGAACATTTTCCTCAATTGACTTAACTCTGTGTACAGCAAGCATAGTAGACAGACTGGATTGGAATACAGTTGACTTGCATACAAGTGATCATTCCCAATATTAATTTCATTATTACAAAATAATCCCGCCAAGCATATCCCTGAATATAACATTTATAAAACAGATTGGGAGCAATATGAATTCCACACTAGAAATATCCCACCATTTGAATATTTAAAAGACCACAATGAAACTAATGAATTTTTTGTTGATTTCATTAAAAATGCTGCTGAGAAAGCAATACCAAAATCCAAATCTCATCCAGTTAATAGAATTAGTAGAAATACAACATCAGATTGGAAGATGATTAGATAATTTGAATAGAAAGTTCGGTAAAATAAATAAAACATTACCAGTATTAGAAGAAAACTAACAAAAACTGACACTATTTTTCATTAGAAATTGATACATTAAAACCTCTATATAACAAAATATCTGCAAAATTTAAAAGAGAAGGAATTCAGGAAAGAAATCATTTCATGGAGAAGTATGTATCAGATCTCAAATAATACTGGGTACAGAAAAATGGGAAAAATTCAAGAAAATAAATGGTACCCATATTAAACCACCTAGGTGCTACCATAATAAAAGATGGGAAAAGGATACTTGATCCAAAAGAAATAAGTAATGTAATAGGGGAAAATTTAGCAAAAGTAAGTAGTGACAAAAATTTAGAGGAGCATTTCAGCAGAAAGAAAAATATAGAATTAATAACAATATATTTTGAAATAATAATAAATTTTGAAATAATAGAAGATATACAGTATATTATAATAGAAAATTTAATATGGAAGAGTTAGAATTTGCTCTCTTGAACAGCAATAATCTGCCCCTGGAGGTGACAGTATTTGTTTTGAAATGATCTGCCATTTAGCACCTTTGGCAAAGTCATACTTATTAGAGTTTTATAACCATGTATGGCTCCGAAATTCATTTCCTGATGAATGGCCTAAAACTATAATTATTCCTATCCCCAAACCTGGGAAAGATCCCAGTAATGTAAACAGTTACAGACCAATTTCTTTAACAAGTTGTTTATGCAAATTACTAAAGAAAATGGTAAATGCTCGACTAACATGGCACATTTTAGAGAATAAAGTTTTGACTCCCACTCAATTTGGGTCACAGTGTAGCAGATCTACATTGGATTCTCTGTCTAACTTGGAAGACCACTTATGAAGAGGATTTGAATGAAAACAAATAACTGTAGCCGTCTTTTTTTGACATTGAAAAGGCATATGATACTACATGGAGATATGCAACACTAAAAACGTTATGTAAAAGCAGCGCCCATGGACATTTACTTAGGTTTATCCAAAACTTTCTGACAAATCGCACTTTTCAAGTGAGAATTGATGATTTATTGTCAAGTACATTTCCACTTGGAAACGGTGTTCCACAAGGAAGCGTCCTTAGTGGCACAGTGTTTACTTTAGCAGTAAATTATATCAGTAATAATCTACCAATCGGAATTAAAAGTAACTTGTTTATGGATGATTTTGCCATGTATTATTCAGCATCTAGCATAAAACATGCTGAGCTAATAATAAATAAAACTATAATAAACATAGATGAATCAGTAGGCATTAAATTTCCTATACAAAGACTCGAGCACTAATGTTTTATAAAAATAAAAAGTGGAAAAAGGTGAAACAATAGATATAAAAATCAGAAATCATTCCATACCAGTTGGGCAAACAGCAAAATTTTTGGGATTAGTATTTGTTGCTCACTTGAACTGGAAAGCCCACATAACACGATATCAAAATGTGAAAGAGCATTAAACCTAATTAAAAAACTATCGAACACTACTTGGGGAGCTGATAGACATACCCTTACTGCACTGTATAAAGCAACAGTGCTGTCTGTCGTTGATTATGGAAGCGAAATATATGACTCGGCATCAGACGCAGCACTGGAAACGTTAGACCCAGTTCATGATGAAGGTCGTAGAGTATGCTCAGGAGCTTCTGGATCATCACCAATTTCATCTTTACAATTTGAATGTGGTGAACTACCTCTCTCTCTCTCTCCATAGAGAGATAATAATAATGAAGAGTGCTCTGAGAATTCATTCAGATAAATGATTCTCCAACCAAAAAATTATTTGGATTAAGAAATGTGTTTATAAACAGTCACCCACCTCCTTTCCCAATTAGAGCTAGAGGATTGTTTGAGTAGCAGAATATAAATATACAATTACCTTTAATAGTAAAATTACCTCCTTCTTGGACAGTGAATAAAATGAGAATTTGTACAGACTTACAATATTGATCAAAAAGTTATTCATATACCCCAGAACACCATAGACAACATACAGTAGAACATATAATCCAAAAAGGCCCACGTTACGCATGTACACCGGTGGATCTGACTCACAATATGGAGTGGGATATGCTGCAGTATCCCAAGACAAAACGTACCAGTTCTCTCTACCAGATAATGCCTCAGTATTTACAGCTGAGTCATGTGCAATAGCATTATCCATAAAAATAATTAAAGGAGCCTCATTTAATAATTTTGTGATTTATAGCGACTCCAGAAGCGCTATAGAAGCCATTCATAGCTATAATAAAAAAATAATATTGTACAGCAAATTAAGGTTTCACTCCATAAGTTTTTTAATGATGGAAAAAATATTAAAATTTGTTGGATCCCTTTCCATGTATGGAGTAAAGGAAATGAAGAGGCTGATAAAGCAGCCAAAGAAGCAGCCCACATGACAAGAGCAAATGTAAACATCCCTATTAGTGACTGTATAAGATATTTAAAAACAATCATTGTAAGTAAATGGCAAAATATATGGAATGAAGAACCTGAAAATAATAAATTAAAGCAGATAAAATTCGGTGTTGGAAAATGGAGTTCATCATATCAGAGAGAGAGACACACACACAAGTAAGTCTGACACGTCTTCAAATAGGCCTTACTCGTTTGACACATGGACACTTAGTGAACAGTGGCCCTTCTCCCGAGTGCCCGGATTGCAAAGTGTTGACAACAGTCAAGCATGTATTGTGTGAATGTCCAAAATATAACATGCAGCAATTATCAAATTTTGGAAATAGATCGAGAAAGAAATTTTGTCAGAATCTTCAACATTTTCAGTAATACACATTTTAATGTTCACGAGGAGCTGTGATTTAATTGATAAAATATAAAAAGTAAATAATAGAAATAAGAAAAACCTTAAGCATCTATTGAATTTTAAAACAACCAAATTTTAAACTTGTACTTGATTTATTTTGAATTTTAATATACCATTTTAATTAGTATATATGGAACTTGAGTGTAAATGTATTTATTGTGTGAGTGTGTTCTAGTATGAGAGCATATGCCTTTGTGCAGCTTTTAATTTAATTTTCATTCATTCATCACCATACTGAGTGACCTATTTGGTCTCAGTGCTAGGCTTCTAGCCTAGACCTGTCATTTCATCCAAATCCTTTGGGCCAGCCCTATGAGAGCTTATAGTCAGCTTGTGGCGGAATTCAAAAAACACAAAAACAACACACAACACAGATACATAGAACATATAACCACACACAACACTCACCCTGATCCTCATTGCTGGAGATGGATTAAAGTGTCCAAATCATAACACAGCACACAAAACCACACAAACAAAACTGAAAACAGACTCTCAACCAACAAACAGAGCAAAAAGAAAGACACACATGCACCATCCATGTTATTTGCTGTATCCAAAACTCAGGCAAACTGATTCCACTTTAAAGGTTGAACCTCAAACTCAAGACTCCCCAAAAACTGAAATCCCTAACTTTTCACAGACAGACAGCACATGTAAACAAACTCCAACTACGACCCTTATCCCTCTTTCCAACAACAAAACACTCACTAACGACAATTACTCTCTCTCTCTCTCTCTCTCTCTCTCTCAAAAACGTTACTTTACAAAACCATTCAAACAGTAAAGCTAAAAATTCTCTCTCTCTCTCTCTCTCTCTCTCTCTCTCTCTCTCTCTCTCTCTCTTTCTCTCTCTCTCTCTCTCTCTCTCTCTCTCAAACAACGTTGGCCCTGCTAATTAATTGTATTTATTTTTCCCCTGATAAGCTCAGTGGTCTGGTTAAACTGTTTTAATAATAATAATAAACTGCTTCTCTCTCCTTATTCTAGTAGAAGGAGCCCACTCAGGGATCCAGAACTCTTACGCGCCGTGTCCCAGGGGAACAGAGCCTTCACTCATATGCTTGAGAACCGAAAGCCATTCTCTTAGGCTTCAGTTCTTCTTGTCTCTTGCCAACCCTCAGACTGCTGGTCCCTGGACTAGCCCCAGTCATTAGGTTTTTAAAAGCACTCAAAGTGACAAGAAGGGTTTACTGCAGACGAGGAATCAAGTTTTTTCTTACTCAACTGGAATTTCTGGTGGATGAGCTGAGTTGTCAGAAACTCACTCCTACTCCCAATTGGACCTTGACTCCCCTGATCTGTCGGATTTTGTGCTTCTATGGAGCAGGCTGAGTTTGCCACCTTAAAGGAACCTTCTAGCATGGACAACAGACACCATACTGCAAGATTGTTCCAACCTGGGCCTCCACTCTCTTCCTCCGTTTGACATGGTCAGTGAAGGGCTGAACTCTTTTCAGGCTCGTCAAAATGTTGTGAAGTGCCTCGTTAACCCACTATGAACCATAATTTAGGGTACCTGTATTGCTACAATTGATTGGTGTACTTTCCAAGAATCCTTCCACTATTCATTTCTTCTTGAGTAACCTCTCTTTAAGAGACACCACCAGATAGTGGTATGCTATTTTGCTGACAGGCTTTGGGCTGCCCAGGGTCTGGTCAGGAAGGAGTCTTTTCAGAGGTACTAGCAGAGACATTCGAAAGATGCAGACGTCATCTTCTAGCTCATTCAACCACCAAAGTGAATGATGTTCCAAATTTGGTGCCTCAGACTCTTAAGTTTCTTCTTCTGAGACACTTATGAGTATCAAGCTACGTCTGTCTCAGCGGTGTTTTAGTTTACCCCGGAATTTATTAACCGAAAATGAGTATCATTCCATGATCTGGAACCACTCTCTCTCCCAAGAACTTAATGGAAGAGAAGACGGTCTTTAACAGCGGGTACAGCTCAGGGCTCCAAGCGTAATGCCCTGCCCGAACCTCTCCCTTGCCTGACTTCCAGTACTTGCCAGGCTCCTGGGTATTTAGCACTGCTGAGCTCCGGGGAGTTCCTAAACAGCTCTCGACCAAATAGTTATCTTTTTTCCATTTCAGCTGGCACCACCTTCTTTAAACAGTACCAGCTCAGAAAACCCAGCCTGGCGCCAGCTGCACGATCGTCTGGTGCCAAATCTCCCTAAACCCATAGCTCTTAGAGAAAACTCTATATTCTGTCAGAGTTTTTCAGGTATTACCTGAGCAATATTTCAAACACGGGACTTTCTCTTTAAACTTCTGACAAGGATGCTTTTTCTGGAGTCTAAGAAAACATTACTTGTTCATCATGTTGTGGACTTGATCTTTATAACCATTCTTAGTTTCAAACTAATTAACTTACTTTTTTAGTAAAAAGCTAAAAGCCAGAACAATTCTTCCTCGTTAGTCTTCAACCTACTGGAAGTGTAATTGATTTTCACTTATCACTTCTTAGAAAGTTTAAAGTGTTAAAAACTCTTTTTCCTCGAGACCTACCTAAAACCTTATATATTCTGTATTCTCCGAAGGTCCACCAAATTTCAAATTTAGTGCTACGTCTTTTGCCGGTCAGGTGGTTAGTTCCATTCCCGCATGCATAAAAACATGGTATCAAGACCATTCCATTTTCTATTCAGATTTTCTCTGTCGCCGGACTGTCACACCTGTTGTCAGTTCCTCCAGCAGTTTTTCGGAAATTTGTTGTCACTCAGTATTTTTGTTTGTTTTGTGGTATCAACTGGATTTTAAATGAAAAGGCAAAACGATCTTTGTGGACCGTTTTTGATTTTGCTTTTGAGTTTTCTTATAATTAAGATGTCTTACCTCTAAACTATCGAAGTCTGTAGCTGGTGAATGTAAGGTGAGGCTATCGAAGACTTTTGATAGTTCCTCACTCTTTATGTATGATATGTAAGATGTTAATGCTCTATGATAATTACTGAATGTGTGGGATTGTCTGAGGGTGAGTGGAAGAAATACTGCCTATATGCAGGCTAACCTTGGAGCGTGATAGGCTGAAAACTTGACTTCCTCCTGAGAGTGCACTTGTCTCCGGTAGGGCCTTAGTTGGACAGTCAGGGTTTTCTCCTACTAAGTAACCTGTTTGATTTAAGGTACTAACCCTGTATGTTTGTTAGCTGCAGAGAGTAAAGTTCCTTGCTTGGTGGAGTCAATCTTTCTCTTGAAACTAAAGCTGAATTGGCCAGTTGCAAGTGTTAGTGCTAGTGCCCCTAGTGTTGTGGAAATGTCAGATCGGCCCTGAAATGCCTCAGGCCTGGACCTCTGATGTTGCTCCCAGGACCAGGAGGGGGCATAAAGCCGCATGAGGGTTACGGGGCTTCCACCGATCTGGCGTCCCCTGCCGGCTGTCTGATGACGCTGACCCCAGGCTGCCAATGATCGTGTTCAGGCACGCATCCTGAAGGATTATTCTCATCCTCCGACCGCCTCCCGCCAGGGTTGGAGCTCTCGTTGGACTCTACGCCCTCTTTAATGAGTTTCAGAGGAGAGGCAAGACACGTCCTCTTCCTCTGACGTTTGTTTTATTCCCCGAAAGTTGCGTGGATATTCCTCTGCAGAAGAGAATGAAGTGTTTTTATAATTCAAACTTTTCCCCCTGTCGCTAAGGCAAGACAGATTCTCCCTGTGGAAGGAAGTATACGATGATGCTCGCCACTAACTTCCCTCTCTCTTGTTCAGCCCTATTTCCGAGTAATTCTCCAATTGAAATTTTGTTGGGTTGCAACAACAACTGGATGCTCTCATGAACCTTTCAAGATTCGAATCTGCCTGTTAATGAGGTAGTCCAGACTTTCACCTTCCTCCCCGGCCGGACAGAGCTGGCGTCTGTCTTCTAGAAGAGTTTTAGTTACTTCCTAATTCGTCTTCCCGAGTTGAGGTGTTGGCTTTTCTCTTGTCTCGCCAGGGCTAAGTCTTCTGAGCGCTGAATTTCCACGCCTCTCTCACCGATCGCTGGAGGAATCATGGACCCAGTGTCATCATGTGACTCTCTTCTAGTACATCATCCTCTCGCTTGAAATCACGCCATGACGCTCAACTTATCTAAGTAACTAAAAGTCTTGTGTTGACACCGCTCCAGTTGTTCATCATGTAACATTTATTCAACATTTGATGTCCTTAATTTTTCCAGTACTTGTCTTCATAGTACATATACTAATTGGGTGAACAGAGAAGATTAGCATGGCTCTTGCTCCAAGGATGACACGCTAATCGTGAAGCGTTCCACATTTTTATAACACTATGTTTAAATGGCGTAGTTCGTTCATGGGGAGTTCCCGCCACGTTGTTGATACGTGGAACTATTTCACCACTCACTCAAGACCCACCAATCAGCGGAAAACATTTCTTATAAACGATAACTTATAGCCTTTGTATGAAGAGCAAACTGCCGTCTTCTTCTTAGCTGATTATCAGACTCTGGCTTTTTCTTAGGGATCTGTTTCCTGAGACTTTTCAACCGGCAGCTCCTCTCTCTCTCCACCTCGTAAGAGTCTTTGTCTTAAGGGCGTTGACTGTGAAAAATCAAAATAAAATTTTCTGGGATATTTATATATGGCATCATACATATCCTGACTATCTTCTCAGAAAGTTTTATTTAAAAAATTCGCCATAGTTAGAAGTTATAAACAAAACAGTAACCTATCATAGTCAAATTACATTTTTCATATAACGTAATGATAATGTCAGTATATCGTAGTAATTTCCTTTTAGCTATGAAATAATATCTCTAAATGATCTATGGCAACCCTGTAGGACATAGTACGCGCATCAGCGAAAGACAGGAATGCAGCAGGAGCAATCAGTGGCAGTCAGTCAGTAGCAGCTCAGAGCTTGACTAAGTCAGACGTCGCGCTGGCCAACCTCAGCCGTGTTTTGACACTCAAGCCATCTAGCTTCATTTAGCGAAGTTATATTACTTTTGCAGGTCTATTTTTATATTTGGCTTTTCATTTATGTCATAAAACATCAAACTGTGTAACGGCAAGCAAATAAATACACAGAGAAGCAAAAAATATCGTTTTTCTCAAAACTAAAGTTATCGACATTCAAACTGCATCTCCTTCATAACGCTTTGCACCGATCTCAGATACAAAAAGTAAACGAAAGCTAAATGTTTGCATAACAAAGGGGCTTCCATGGGAAAGCAACACGAGACCGCTTAACCACGAGAAAGAGTTTTTCCCGAAGGAATGTCACTTCAAGAGAGGTAGCAAGTGACTCCTTCATCTCCAGACTCCCTTGCAACCAGGCTTCATTTGCACAAGCCTGGAAAGAGTGAAGGGCAGACGTTTGGTCCCTCCTACTGTTAGAGAGAGGTTGTTTTGATTCCCTTCCTGTCTCCTCTTTTGTTTTTGTTTCCCAACTGCCTTCCTGTCAAACAGAAAATTATTTTGACCTGCTCAACAGATGTTCGAGCGGAGAGCAATGGAACAGATATTGGACGGTGTTCTGGGATTTTACTACAGATTGTTTCTAGTCCTGAAACTTTCAGTAGGCTGGAGACCCGTCTTGGACGTCAACAGGTCGAACAACTTGGTCCGGAAGGAAAAGTTCAAGATGGAGACCTCGCAGTCAATACCAGGAGCCCTTCATCCGGGGATTGGATGGTATCTTTGGATCTCCAAGATACCTTCACGCCCCAATTCATCCACGTTCGGTGAAGTATCTCAGGTTGTCTTGGGGCCTAGACGTACCAGTTCCTAGCTCTCTGCTTTGGACTCTGCTCAACGGCTATACCGCGTTGAGCGCTTCGTCCGATCAGCGAAGTTAAGCAACGTTGGGTCTGATGTACTTGGATGGTTGACCGCCTGGGAACCAGATGCTGTTGGCGTCACTTTTTGCTCGAGGGTGTTTAATGTCTCATGAAAAACGCGTTGCGATGCAGTTGCATCTGTCGCCACGTCAGGATCTCACTCTGCTTGGGCGACTGGTTGATTGGCGTCGAGCGAAAGGTATCTGGAGGACCTTCAGTTGACTCTGCAACTCGTGAAGTCCCTGGGACTTCTGGTCTGGAGAAGTTGCAGCTGATCCCCACTGTCCATTGTGTTTGGGAATTCAGATCTATTCAAAAGCGGCTTTTATAGCGTCTCCGTCGCCAGAACGGCAACTTCTATGTACGAAAAGTTTGGCCTTCTTGGAAAAAAACATGCTAGGTGAAGGAAGGAATGAGTCTGCTGGGGATTTCCATCGCTGGAGAAGTTTGTTTTTCTGAGTCTGCATCTCAGGCCTCTTCAGTTCTTTTGTTGGAGAACTGAAAAGCAAGGAAGACTTGAAGAGGAATTGAGAATTCTTCCTTATATAAAAGAGGATCTGTGGTGGTGGCTCGATCCAAATGCGGAATTACGGAAGGGATCCTCAAGCTTCTGAACCCCAACCTAGTGTTTTTTTCCGATGGGTCGTCAACAGGTTGGAGGCAACACTAGAGGAGAGAGTGTTAGGAACCTGGAGAGAAACAGGTGTCCTGGCACATCGACTTCAAAGATTTGGCTATCTTTTGGCTCACAATTCTTCGGAGTCCCAAGTTTGCAATTGTGTAGTTCTAGCAAACTCGGACAATACTTGTTCCCTGTTCAGCCTTGCAAGAGAGATTATTCTTTGAGCCTATGCTACGCAACATTTTCGATTCTCACAAGTTTTGGCAGAGGTCGAAAATGTTAGAACAGACCTGCTATTGCAGCGCCATCAACTCCTGCCGAAGAAATGGACCCTTCATCAGGAGGTTTGCCAAGATTTTGGAAATTTTGGGGTCGCCATCTTGTGTGGATTTCATACGACCTCCCAAGAACAGCGAGGCTCCTCTGTAAAGCTCATCTGTACTCGACCTGGGGCAGTTGCGATAGTTGCTCTTCCCTGGATTGGGCGGGAATAGATGTTTACGCCTTTTCCCTGTTCTAAATTCTGGGAGGTGTCATACGCAGAAGTTAGCGGCCACAAGGGACGAGGATGACTCATCCCCATGTTTGGCCTTCGAACCACTGGTTCTCGGAGGTTTCTCTTCTGGTTGGTAGACGTTCCGAGGACCCTTCCTATGAGAGAGACCTGCTCACTTACAAACCCACTTCACGAGATATCTTTGAATCTCCGCTCTGAACCTGACTGCTTTCAGACTATCGAAACTTGGTCAGAGCGAAGGGGTTTTGGCTGGCACAGGCCATCGCTAGAGCCAGAAGTTCTTCATCTAAAGGATATATCTAAGCGTAGAGCAACCTTTACAAAGGTTAATTGTAGAAGAAGGGCTTTCCTCTTCCTCATCACTGTGAGCCAGGTTGCGGATTTTCTCCTTTAAAGAAAAACTCGATATAGCAGTTCCGACTATCAGTGTTATCGGAGCATGCTTTTGATTGTATTCAGACACAGAGGATTGGCTTTGTCTGACAATGGACCTCCACGATCTTACGAGCTCTTTTAAGGCGTCCAAGGTTCCTCCAGCTGATTTCCCTGCTTGGAACTTGGACGTAATGTCCCAAGTTTTTGATGTTTAGTCCTTTGAGCCTCTCACTCTGCATCTCTTAAGGATGTTACTCGAAACGGCATTCCTCGCGGCGAAGAGAGAGTGAGAGAAGTTCGAGGCGTCATGTGGGCTTCAAGAAACACAATGCTGTCTATTCTTTAAGCCCTAAGTTCTTGGCTAAGAATGATGGGTCTTCTAACTTGGCCTAGACATCTTTGAAATTAAAGGTTTAGCAGACCTTATTGGACAGGAACCTGAGGAGTTCTATGTCCAGTTAGAGCTCTCAAGTACTACCTTAAAGAAACAGGACACTTTCTGTGGTCCATTGGATGTTTATATGGTGTTCTGTAGAGGCAACCAGTTAAAACCTATGTCGAAGAATGCACTGGCATTCTTCATTAAGACGTCATTAAGACGACACCTCTAGTTGTGACGACTCAGCTTCCAAGTTGTTGAGAGTTAACGACTCACGAGGTGAGGGCAGTTGCTACCTCCATGGCGTTCAGAAAATATGGTACTCAGTGACATTTTTAGTACCCATTTTGGCTGTATCAATTGGTGTTTGCCTCACCTCTTGGCAAGATGTTTGTAGCATCCGAAATTGCTTTCCGCTGGGACCATACATTGCTGCTTCAGCAACCTTGGGGACAAGGTAACTCTGATCCTATCCTTTTTAATTGTGTTTTTGTTTTGTTGGGTCGACTACAGGCAGTCTTCCCAATCCTTTGCAAACTAACGCTTTAGGTGTTGGTTAGGTGGTTAGTAATGCTCTTTGTCCTCTTTGTATGGGCTATGATCTAGTCACATTGTGGTCACGCCCCAGTTGACAGATCATCTAGAAGTCGCCAGCTATATAGGTCACTACCTCGCTGGGGTCTCTAGTAAAGCAGAAGCAGACTAGAGTGACAGTAACCACTCAGTCAGCTACGCTATCAGATAAGGAACCAAAATAATTTTACCAATAATTGGTTTTCCTATTTCTTGGCTGTCTCTACCCCCTCCAAGGTGGTATTCAGCTATATATATATCTGTGAGTAAAGTCTCATGAACAAAATGATATTTTAATGATAAAATAAAGTTTGTTCATACTTACCTGGCAGATATATATATTTATATTTGCCCTCCCTCCTCCCCTCAGGAGACAGTGGCGTTAGAAAATCTGAATAAAAATGGGAATGGTTCTGATACCGCCTCCCAGCGGCGGGAATGGGTACTAACCACCTGACCCACCACTCGTGTGTAAATTTAGAAATTCTGTCGGACCTTTGGAGGAGAATACAGCTATATATATCTACAGGTAAGTATGAACAAACTATTTTTTATCATTAAAATATAATTTTTGCAGTACCTTGCATTTATTAGTAACTGGCTTGGCATCCTGGAAGGAAGCAAAGGATTTTCTACTTTCTCTTCACCTTGTAGTAAGGTAATGAGTGTTGCAAGAAAGGGGGAGATACAATGTACCTGGAGCACCCACCACTTTCTGTGGATGGGTCATGGTCTCTTTTCCAATGCAGGTGACAGTGTTATCTGGTTGTTTTTTTATTGTGGTATTGTGCCCAGGGCAAGGCCACTTATGAAGTTTTGCAGGCACTTTTGAAGAGTTGCTAACCTTTGGTTAGCTCCTTCATTGCAAAACTTCCAATTATGCTTTGCTAGCCATCGGAGAACTTCCCTCACTGCAAAGTTCCCACTAAAGTAGGGACAACCCTTGGCTACACTGCCACACCTACTACAGGTTAAGATGAGTGCCGACGAAAGGCAGTTTTCTGTTGCAGGCAGTCTTAACTAATAAGGAACTACAAGCAGTGTATTCAATGCTAGCAATGTTTTCTATTTCATATTCATTACATAACTTAATGTTTTGGAGGAGAATACGTCCATTTATCCCTCCTCCTTTCAATGTGGAGTCTGCGGTGTAATTTACTTGGTAAGTCACTTACATAAAAATGACATTGTTATGATAAAATAAAGTTTTATATATACTTACCAAGTATTTACCTGATTGGAGCCCTCCTTCCCCCGTTCTGATGGGCATCGGGCATCAACAGAATAAGGTTGTCTGCTAGTAGTTCCTGGTATTCCTGTTAGTGGGCAGGGACCAGTCACCTGCACTATACTTTGAGGCGTTACCCACGAATTTTTTAATTTAAGCTGCCGTTCAAGGAAACTATAGGTTTGTAATAATTACTTGGTAAGTATATATAAAACTTTTTATTTTATCATAAAAACGTCATTTTGGTTTGATTATAGTTGTGTGGGTTTGTCTGTAATTCATTGTTTCTTTCATACTTGGCATGTCATTACACTTTACAAAGTCAGTCGGATCGCTGTAAAACTTGGTACAAAGAATGACCATCGAACATAGATGTGCAAGAAGAGGGGTGTGGAATCGGTCTGTCTATCATTGCGCCTGTCGCACTTACCTAGTCATTGCAATGCTTCTTAATGGATGAAGAGTTGTGCATAGGGAATAGAAACCATCATTTATTATGTAGGAGCATTGCTGCACAATACTCCTACGAGCGGGAAATGGTTGTGCAGCTTGGTAATAAGTTAATTAACTGATGGCTATTGGGGTGTGTGTGGGGGATAACCCTCACTTCCCTGCCATCACTTGTCACTTTTTTTTATTCTGCCATCACCAAGTGCGGACATCATGCTTCAGTCTCTGCTAGGCTGTCTGAATATTTCTTTGTTTGTATGTGTTGGTTTTTTTTTTCATTATAGAGAAAAAACTACAATGGTATTGTAAGGGACATGAGCGTTTGTGTAAGCACATCATGTCATCTTTGGGTAATGATTCACACAGGTATTGTCTTAGTCTTCTTAGCATTTCCCATTCATTTGTATTGTATGGTCAGCCACCCCAGACACACCAAGTATTATTAAGTGCGGGGTCCTCAACTTGAAAAAATCAATTAACAGGCATTTAGTCTTTTTCATCACATCTACACTTATTCTGTAACACGAGCACTGTAGGTTGCAAGGATGAAGACACCATGGACCCTGCTTTTTGTGGTTTTTCTAATCTTAGGGAGTAATGAATGCTATTGTTATTTCCTATTGGAGTAAGGCAGTAGGAATGGCATTCAGTGGCTTTGAATTCTAATGCACCATATGTTGAGTGGAGGAGTTTCAATGGAGGTTTGTGGCCCCTTTTAGGGAAAAAATGAATTTGTCTCCTAAGGCCATTTGCAACCAAATATGTTAGGTTAGAATATGTACCAAGGACTGCTGTAGCAGTGTTAGTAAGTGGTGCAACCTGGATATTGCTGTCTAAGGAAGTGCCAGTAGTTTGGGATACAGATAGAATACTCAAAGGCAGTGGAACGCCAAGTGAAGGTCATTGATCCCTTGGTGGGATAGATAAGCTTCGTTCCTTAGACCAGAGGAAACCAGATTTTCACACTTTTGTGGGATTCCGGGAAAATAAATAATGGCTTTTATGCCACTCACAATTCTGGAAAAGTCACCAAATGTCTGAGGTCATGGGGTTTTCAGCCCCATACCATGTAAAAATATTTAAAGGAAAAAAAATAAAGGGAAATACTTAATCGGAGTTTTGAATATTTGTGAATGCATTGCACAAAGTACAAAGTGTAACAAAGTTTTGCTAAGAAGAGAAATCTGGATGCTTTGGCACTTGGTGAAACAAAGATGAAAGGGTAATGTATGTACAAGAATAGGAAGGGCCTTGAAAGGTAGTAGACTGCTTAGTGAGAGGAAATGCCTCCTTGATGGCAGATGAGCCTCTTCTCCAAAGGACAATGTCAACCACGCTTTCACTGCTATGGGATACCTGAAAGGGAAAATGATTACAATTTTGTCACTGCATTTTGGGAAAGTCATAATTTGATTTGGGTCATGGGTTTTGCATTCCCATATCCTGTAAAGATGTTGCAAAAATTGGGAAAACCTTGGGGTTTTGAATGTCCATGCATATATGATGCATTAGGAAAGAATTCATGAAAGTTAACTTGCTAAGGAGAGAGTTCTGTATGGTTTGGCATTAAGTGAGACTTGAAAAGGTAGTGTGTGTGTGTGTAGAAATGGTAAGGACGCAGTGAAGCATTGTTAACCACTCGGTGGGAGGAAATGCCACTTGAATGACATTGAGTCTCTTCTCCGGAGGCTGATGGCAATCCCATTTTCATGCCTCTGAGACACCAGAAAACGAAAATGACAGCATTTTTGCCACTGAAATTTAGGAAAGTCAGCGTATGAATAGGGTCATGACTTGTGCAGCCCCATGCCGCTAAAGACATTATAAACAGATAAAAAATAAAAATGCAGTAAAAAGTTATGGGGTTTTGAATTTTCATGGATAGCAAGACAAAGGTAAAGTTCAGTGTGTGCCAGGATGGAAAAGACAAAGTGAGTCAGGGGTAGGGTTCTCGGTACAAGGAAGACTGGGGATTGGGGAAAAAGTAGATATGTGTTACTTTGAAGAATGTATGGGTAACATCGAGTGTTGCAGAAGGAAATTTTGTATTAGTGAGAACATGTAGGAAATAATGGGGTAAATGAAAGTTGTTAGATAATGCGTTTGTGCTCAGTAGATGGACGAGGATGGCGATCGATGTAACAGTGAAAAGAGAAGTGTTTGGAGGTATACCTAATTGTTATTTCGTTAAAGAAAAAGTGAGAAAGAAATGAGTGTATATTGGAAAAGAAGGAGTAAAAATGTGTATGAAAATGTAAACAAGACAAGCGAGGTTGATAGGAAGTTGGAAGGGCATAGAGAAGAAAATTGCTAAAAAATAGGGTAGCAATTTTACATTGAAGAAGTATATGAGAAATTGTAAAATTCCTGCTTGAGGTCATATAGTAAACATGGAAAATTTTTTGGAAGCGATTGGCTTTTGTAGATAGAATAAAAAAAAAAAACTTGCATAGTGGGTTTTCGAAATGTGAAGTTTAGGGAAGGAAACAAGAAAGAGATTAGGCCTGTGTGAGATTCATTTGTAATATCGAGGGAAAGATCGTGTACCTGTATTGGAATACCTAAATGGATGGAAAAAGTAGTTAATAAGAGAGAGAGAGAGGAGAAGCAAGTAATTGATATTGGATAAATTGTTTTTTGGAAAGTTAATGAACAAAAATTCGTTGTAGGTTCGTGGTTAGCTCTGAACGTATTTTCTCCGTCAATCGTGGTTCGAAGCTTGGCCGGGAGAAGACATGCTTTATTCGTGTCTGATTCGATTTTCAAAGGATTATGGTGAATCTCGTATCCTAAACTATAAAAAAAATCGAGACGAGCAGTTCATCTTATTTCCTTAGACATGGTGAGTGTGACATGTATTTCATATACAGTATATATTTGTTTTGGGTAGTATAATTTACTTTTGATAAGGTAGTGAACACTTGAGAGTTCTTGGAGGCAAAATTACATGTATATTGTTGGGTAGTTCGTGAGTTATATCAGGTGGTATCATAAAATTCTTTTGTAATAGAATTTTCTGTATCTTAGGCTGTAATTTTTCAAGCTTTGTATTAATTGCTCTCTCTCTCTCTCTCTCTCTCTCTCTCTCTCTCTCTCTCTCTCTCTCTCTCTCTCTCTCTCTCTCTCTCATATCTCTCTCATATATATATATATATATATATATATATATATATATATATATATATATATATATATATATATATATATATATATATATTCCTTTTCTAATCAACAGGGTCCTGATTTTTGAAGGATCTGCCCTCAACCCATTTTAGAAATTATTGGACAATCTCCTTAGTCATTACAGGGCTTGAACAATTTCCTATCATCAAAGTAATAGTGCCCTAAATTGCCTCAAGTGAGTTGGGGTCGTCCAGCGATGGCCAACATGAAAAAGCTTCTCTCGTGGAGAGAGAGAGAGAGATATAGAGAGAGAAGAGAGAAGAGAGAGAGGAGAGAGAGAAAGAGAGAGAGAGAGAGAGAGAGCGAGCGATATATTCCCATATCCATCAAAGCTGCAGGGTGCCTCGTTATCTTCGATGTTATTGTACTCCATAATACTGTACAGGGTTTTGCCCTTTCTGTTTACATCTGTAATAAATATGCATAATTCTTTCGATTGTATGTTTACTGCAAGTACTTAGATGTTTTTTGTATTTTTGTTGCAATCGATTGTTTATATATTTATTACAGTCGACTTCAGAACACAGTTGTGAGACCGATTTCTTTTGTAAAGAGCATTTAATCTCCCAAATTCTTTTCCTTGAGTGTACGTAATCAGTGAGTGGTTCACAGGGGTAATGAAATAAATGAGTCAACTCAGTTGAAGCTAAAGGCCATGCATAGGAACATGATGTTTCCAGTGCGGGTCACTGGTTAATGTTTTTTATTTCAAATTTTAGGTTTTTAATAACTTGCTTCTCTGTAAGTAAAAAAATCGTGTGTTTATAGTTGCGATTTTTTCTTTTGATTTATAGAGTGTAGTTTTTCACGGAACTCGCACGGTTTTTTGCATTTTGCGGTCAAGTGTAATTCTTTTTACGTACTTCCGTTACCATCGTACCATAGCTGGTCGCTCAAGATTAGCAAGATTATGGTTGTCTGTTTGCAGGATTGCAAAGGTTTTGCATTTTACCGAACGTTATCCAGATCCTATTTTTATCATACAGCCTTATTTGAACTCAGAAATGGTGCAGCTGAAATTTAGCAGGGGTGAACATAATGCCAAAAGAGACATTCTGGTACCGTGTAGTTTATTTTTAAAAGTTTGCAGTCTGGGCACTTAGTTAAACTATACTGAATAGTTGAGTGTGAAGCTGTTGTTTATGCATTTGTAATTGTTTTACTTCCATTCCACATCCAGCATATTTCTGACTATCTGTGGACTGTTTTTATAGGGTGCCTTCCAGTCCTTTTCAGTCTGGAGACTGAAGTTGTGCAGTTAATGATTACTTTTTTTATGTATTGCTTTACAAATGAGTTGTGCCCATATTTAAAATCTATGCCTGAACTCTTCCAGTGATGTTATTTATGCAAATATGTAGGCATATATAATTGATTATGATTTCACGTGAATCCACTGTGAATTTAAAGGTACAGTGGGCCCTGTTCTTCTTCGGGTACAGTTTTTGATGTGAACGTGCAGCTATCCTTATTACCTCAAAGGAACTTCTGTCCTCTCTTTACCCTACCTGCGTTACTGTGTAGGCGAATGAATAATTTTTATGTTCTAATTCATCAACATGTATTTTCTCATTACAGTTTTGTTCATATTTTGGAGTTAGTATAAATTAGTTTAAATTCATCTGCTAAATCTGCTGTTACCAAAAATTAAGTGCTTATCTCCTATACTATTCATTTTGATAATCACTGGAATGTCAACAATATATAGGCCTCACCGTTGTTTGGATTTTAGGAGATGCTTTTTTATTCTTGGTAGCAGTAACTTCAGCGCCGTTGTTCACGTGGCTTTGTCAGTTGCTTTTCTTGAACTCGCCTTTGCCAGGTTTTTGGCGTTTGTTTTAGGCAACGTGTCGTTCTGAATGATTTTTGACTCTTAGAAAACACACTTAAGATTATGTTTGTCCTAACATTACTCTGCTTACAAAAAAAATTAAATATTGAAACAAGTCAAGTTTTGAAATCAGTTTTCAGTGACCACATGACTATGTTATGCTTTGTAGCTTCTATTCTTCATAATGTATAAATTATTGGTCAGCAGATCCTCGTATAATGAAAACTGCTCGAAAAAGGTTACCTTCAATTTCTTTATTTAATTTATTCATCTAGATACAATAGGTAGGAGACCAAAAGAATCTGAAATGCGTACATTTTGGCAGGTGTCCGTAGAATAGAATATTTAAACGAGACATTCAAAACGCAGCAGTTGTTTGTATTGGACGGAACACGCAGTATGGGTTGAAAATTAGTTATCAGTGCTTCGTATAAGTATATTGTGCCACACTTTATAACGCCTGGGCAGACAATCACTTTGCTAAGATCACTTGATTCCTTTTCATTTATAGTGCATTTGTTTGTTGTGAATGCCAGTTTTAAGAACATAAAAAAGTATGTTTCGCACAGCTCCTATGATTAACCCTTTCAAGGATTTTAACGAAGGTGGTTATTTTCAGTATTTGCTTGGTATTTGAATTTATTAAAGAATTCATATTTGCCGTTTATAAGGGACTGTTATATACTTTGTCGTTTTTTTTATGCCGGTTATTTATTTATACCGTATGTAGGTCTGAATTATTCATATGTAGTTGTGTGGTGAGTGTTAAATTACACACACACACACACACATATATATATATATATATACATATATATATATATATATATATATATATATATACATATATATTACATATATATATATATATATATATATATATATATATATATATATATATATATATATATATGTATGTGTGTGTGTGTGTGTATGTATAGGATATTCGTTAATTTACCTAACATTCATATATATTTATTTATGCATAATGTTTGGGTGATTTTTTATTATTTGAGGCTGTTTATTGATTATGACGAAGACTGCTATGAGAATATCTGAACAATATTTTCATAGCAGTGCTTGATGACGTCCTGGATAGAAGCTGTTGCACGAGGCTTTACATACCTTTGCTGGAATTATAAGTAGACCGTCTACCTTCAGTACCTTTACCTCAGTGATATGGATGTCTGTTGCCCTTTAAACATTTATCTTAAATCTTGTGGACTGTTTCTGTGTAACCCTGAAATGCCAGGTGGCACTGACATTCTTTTACTTCTAGTCCATGGCTTCGGTTGAGATTGAGGTCGTCTAATAATTTGTTTCTTTTATAATTATCTTATTGAGTGTATAACTCATTTAGTTGTTTTCTGCTATCAAAATAAGATGAAATTTTTAAACGAATTGCAGGGAAAGTTACTAAGTTTCATTTAAGTTTTAGAAATGGAAACGCATGTTTTTCGATTGTCTTGTTTTGTAGATTCCATTTTGTTTATTATTGAATAGTCTCTCTCTCTCTCTCTCTCTCTCTCTCTCTCTCTCTCTCTCTCTCTCTCTCTCTCTCTCTCTCTCTCTCTCTCTCTCTCTCTCTCTCTCTATATATATATATATATATATATATATATGGATTTATTGTGTCTTGCACAAAGTGATTGAAAGTAAAGTTATTTTTATTATGTCTCTCCCTGTCTCTCTCTCTCCGTTGCTCTTCATATTTTTGGATGATATATTTATGGTTTTGTAATTAGTATATATATATATATATATATATATATATATATATATATATATATATATATATATATATATATATATATATATATATATATATGTTATGTTTTTACAGAATATAGGTAAAATCCAGGATTTCACAAACCTAGGAATATATGAAATGACCAATTCGCTGAGAAGACATTTGCTCCCTGAGGGACTAGTAAACACGGCCTGAAACAGTGATTCTTCTTACACAGTTTCGCCGTGTTTAGTACTAACAGTCTGAGATCAGATGTCCTAAATTGGTTGATCCCCCAAGGGACTAGTACTAAACACGACAAAACTCATTTTGACCCCCAGGGGTTAGACTAAACACGGCAAAACAGTGTAGATGAATCGCTGTTTCACCGTGTTTAGTACTAGCCCTCGGGGATCAAATGTTCTTAAGGGAAATGGCCGTTTCACATATTCCCTAGGGATTTCGTGAAATCCCTGATTTCACATATTCCTTGTAACATATGTGTGTGTGTGCTTATGCATGCATGCTTGCTTTGATAAATACGATAGAAGGAGAAGAATCGAATTTATTGATGAAACAAATTAGAGGAAGAGAGTCCTAGCTGCATTTGTAACAGACGCAACAGAGCATATGGTGGTCAGCATACACAATTACATTCTCACCCCCCTATTCCTGTTCCCCTCCCACCACCCCATATCCCATTTACCTCTGCGATGATGATGGCGGCGGGGGTTGGACGGGAACAATAGTAAAACCTTTTTCTGTGAATTCTCACGTGCCTTACCGCCTTCACACTAGCTATTCATATTGCTTTTAGTCCGCCCTCAAGTTTGAAATGGAAGTATGAATGCCTCGCCAGCTTCATAACCGCCATTTATTCTTTCTTCCGCCAGACTCTTTTGTCTCGAGTCTCGTATTTCAACTACCATGACTCCTCTACTCTCTCTCTCCCTCTCCCTCTTCTTCCCTCTCCCCCTCCCCCTCCTTCTCCCCTATCCTGGGCATTCTCTCTTCCTCCTCACTCTTCCATTTGTAAATCTTCTGTTTGTGTTTTGGTGCGCTTGTCGACTTGTGGACTGTGTGGTCATTATCCTCTGGTGGGTGGGTGTGCAAGTGGTTAGTGTATCGGTGTTTGTAGTGTAGGGTTTCGCAGGGACATCCAAATGTAATAACGTTTCTTTCGGAGCCGAAAAAAAAAATTATTGGTCAAATAATTTGTCCCTATAAATCGGAATTTGGGTAAAATGTACAGTTTTTGAATGCAGAAGAGATTCTATGTAGCTTGCGGGAGAGTGTAATTTCTGTTTCTTTGAAGTAATCGTTACAATGAATCCAAAATGAATACGCAGGGGTGGAGGTGAATGTCGGGTGCTGTTTGATCTGTAGCCAAGTTTTATAAGTACATTGTATATATGCTTGGACCTTGGAGAAAGAGAGAGAGAGAGAGAGAGAGAGAGAGAGAGAGAGAGAGAGAGGAGAGAGAGAGAGAGAGAGAGAGAGAGAATGAATTCAAGTGGTCGTTTTATTTTTTTAAAATATGAGAGCGAAGGCTTTTTTAATGTCTCAAACTGTTGTTGAAGAAGCATCGAATTTTTAATTTAAATTGGAAATTGGCTGATTCACAGTGCAGAAAATTAAGTTTAATCAAATTAAGACCGATAGGATGCCTCCCGGGGGGGTAAGTGCTGTCAGTGCACCTCACGTGGTGTACTGTATGCATTTTTAAAGAATTTGCAGTGTCCCTTTGGGCCCTAGCTGTGTCCACTTCTTGAATCTACCTCAATATTTTCTTCCCCTCTTTAAGCTTGCTGTCCAACCACTCCAACTCCCTGTTTTTACTATCTTAAGCGCTGAATGGTCGAAAGTGCCCCAGTGCTTGGCTTGGCCTGAATTTCATAAATCGAATCGAACAGATAGGGTAGCCTCCAAACATAAACTTGTAAGTTGAGTTATTGCAAGGATTGGTAGCAAGAGTGATACTTCATAAAGAAATTTTAGGTAATTAAGTTAAGTATATCTTAGTTTAACCAGACCACTGAGCTGGTTAACAGGTCTAGGTAATGCCTTTAGTTATATGAAGCAGGGCAGTAGATGAATTTTTTTATGAGGCTTCTAGGTTTTCTCATGATGTATGGAGAGTGCTGATATCCATTGTGCAAGAGTAAAAAGATGTTCTGGGTTGCTATAATTTCTTTTTTCACTTTTAACTATCCCCCTAAGAAGGCTGCGTGTGAATTTAATATTTCTGGACATGTTATTTCAGGGAATGTTCAGTTTAATTGTGGCCATTCTGTGTGACGCTTTTAGACATCCTGCACACAGTGATTCATTCCTCGTGTTAATGCTCAAGTTATTTATATGATGGAGCAGACCTGACAGTACATTACAGTAACAGTCAACGAACATTAAACAAGCAAACAAGTAGCATCAATACAGTAAACATGCAGATATGGTTTGTAGCTCTTCATAGTGGTGTATTACATCCTCTCATACATAATTGAATTCGACTTCTGTAATGTTATGAAGTTAAGTATACACTGCCAGCCACTGAGCTGATTTAGCTCTCTAGGGCTGGTCTGAAGGATTAGGCTTATTTACGTGGCTAATAACCACTGGTTACTTAGCAACGAGAAAACCATCCCAGATTACATTAATGAATGCTCAGAACTGTGAAGTATAATACTGATGCGCAAAGCGAATAAAGGATGGAGTATAGTATGTAATCGGGTAAATGACACAATTATCTTTTTCCTTGAGTTCAACCTCATACCCCACTTACAACACTCTCATTGATCCATTCCATTGTTTATTGAGGGATGCAGCAACTTTATTTTGCTTCTGTAGTGAGTGAATAGTTGTGAACTGAGAGTTGCATATAACATCCGTTAAACGGAAAACAAATTGTTCAGAAGGGTCTCACGATGATCAATATATAGAAAGGAATGTCGCCTGATGTACGGATAGCTTCAAAATCCCAATAAACTAGCTCAGCCTTTCCCTTAGGACTGGTCAGTATCCCCTGGTATTAGGTAATAATTGAGGAATACTAGTTTTATTTGATCAAAGTATGGGGGAGTTGAGGTTTTTCTACCTAAGGGGAGGTTCACTTATATTGTAATGTTTTCATATCAGTATAATGTCTAGGCCAACATGGGTCTTATTGTGCCATTCAGTTTCATGGGATAGGAGTTAAGCATAATTTCAGATTTCTTGGTAGTTGTACAATTATATTCTACTGTTTCCTAGTTGGTCCAAGACTTTAGTAACAAGTGTTCTAAAAGTGGTACGGGGATATATTAATATTCTTGATGTCCATTGCTATGATTCAGTAAAATCTGACTTTGGGTTGAGCGATGGCAGATACATCAGTTAGAATTAATAAGTACATTATAAAAAATGTGCTTGTTCTTCTTTAAACATACACATACAAACTTGTCATTCCTGTGCTTTCACTTCCACAAATTTCCACTATTACCCAGCCTCCCACCTCACAGTTCTTATCCAGTTCTCTTCTGGTGCCAGAGGACCTCACCTGATGCTAACACTACAGTTATCCATGGGGTTGTGCAAAGGACAGGTCAAGCCATTTGCATATCTCCATCGTTATTTCATCTACTAATGGAATTTCGTTGATTTTCCTCGGGGTACCGGTACCGGTATCATTTTTCACGCTAGGATGTTATTGGACTTCTAATATTCCTCTTAAAACTTCAGCCTCAAAGTGGTGAAGTTTTGTAGATAGTTCATATTCATACCCTGATTCATGTTCGTATTTTTATTGTCGTGCCATGATTCATATTCGTATAGCTAAAAAGATCGTACTTTACCATATCTGCATGTTTACTGTATTGATGCTACTTGTTTGCTTGTTCGTATTTTAGTACGCAGTTTTAGTGTATTTGCCCTCTAAATCTTGTTCAGCATGCTCATTGTTGTATTTGCCTTATTTAGTCAATCGCTGAGTTCCAGCTCGAGAGAATCTCATCAATCCTTTCCTCATTTAGTGTTAATTGTGCATACTCTGTCATCAAGACTCGTTTTTCCTTGATGTCCAATCTCTGCATCTAGCGTTTTACTGAATAAAACAGCAACATCTGCGTATCCTAAGTCTGCCAAGTTTAAAACTTTAATTAAATCTAAACTTTCTTTGCCCTCTCCAGTCACTTCTTTTCATTATAAAGTACATGAGCTGGACAAACAGCTAAGGTGATTGGCATAAATTTTTGTTGGCCCTACTTACGATGTACAGCAAATTCACTTGACAAGGCTCCATCAACATTAATTTAGCAGCTGCTTCGTTTTTGGATATTTCAGTTAGCTTTACTTATTTAGCGGCAAGATCACTGACGCCATACCTGGAATATTAGTCAGTGGACGCTGTCAAATGTTCATTGAAAAGTTTTAAATTCTCCAGTTCACCTGTAAAGCTTATCGATTCAGTTTGATGAAAATGTAATCAAAGGTTTCACACATGACTTTGATAGACAAAATGGTACAGATTGTTAAAAATGCGTTTGAAAAGTTGTATGATGTCATTTTTCGGCATTGTTGTTACTAAAGCTCAATTTTTTCTTTATACAATGCAGTTTAGAATATTACTTCCAGTGTTTGGTATTTTTGTCTTTCTTTATCCACAGGACAAGATTGAATCAAACATTTTCATGTCATCATGACCCTCCATATTTTTCCTGAAGTGTTCTTGTTTCTCTCTGACGCATGGTAACTCTCTCTCTCCTCTCTCACAATTACTGACGTGACCTCGCAGTCTCTAGAGAAATGACCATTTCTAAGACTTTCTGGTTGAGTGGCTGTTTCTCTCCCACTACTGCTAGGCTTTGGGGTTCATTCTCGTGCTTCCAGTTTCCCTGCCCGTCTTGTCATCCACCCTTTAAAAGACGATCCATCGCAGCCTTCAGAGCTAAGCCCCCCATTTTTTTTTATCCCATCAGTCATGTGGGCTGTGTAAGAACGTTGGGTTGCTGGGGTTTGTAAGTCAGTAGGTTTTATGAGATGTTAGGATTGTGACTGTAATCCCTCCGCTCATTCCTCGCCTGAGGGATGACGCAATTTGGGACTTTAACCGAAAGCAGTATTTTTTTTAAGTTCTTTACCAGGGAAACGACATAAAACAGGCTTTTTAAATTGTTTTTCGGAGATCTTGAAATGATTAAGAAGGCGGACACGGTAGCTAAATAAGCTACATCATCCCGAAGTCCTTCCAAAAATGTATTCGTCAAAGGGACTCTTAAAGAAACGATCCTTCAGAATATTAAAAATCAGTGGCAAGAAAGGTTGACTAATTTAACAACAACTCAGAAACTGAAAAGTATAAAACCATTGGTAAGAAAGTGGATTCATACGCACTTTGAGGGAAGAGCAGTCATAAACTTGGCCATACGTATTTTACGCGCAGCTTTGCAATGCAGAGTGGCGAAGTGAGAAGGGTGTCGTATCGTAATATCTGAACAAATATTAAGTACCGTAGATTTTCGACGTTTAACCGTGAAAGGAGAGCAAATTCATGCCAGACCATGAATGAATTGGTACGGGGAATACAACCCAGTCCAGAGATTAATGCATGTTTTAAAAGAAATCATTATTTTTTACTTGAACATCTTGACAACGTTTTTATTTGAAAATTTTTTATCTTGTATTCTGATTTTTTAAGCTTGAGATGAGGGTTGTGAATTACCCAGACTAATCCAATCCAGCCTCGAAATTATTATAATTTTATTTTTATGATCATTAATACCAGCGCTGAAAGTGTATTATGTGTATGTTCAATGTTTATAAGTAAAAACATTCACAAGTTTGAAGCCTCGTAGAGAAGTAAAATTTCAATATCCCTAACAGAAAGAAAATTGCTTAGTTACCCACATTTTCATGCTCTAATCTAGATAACATCTGAGGACAGAAAGTGATTCGGAAGTAAATATTTCTGGGGGACTATGCTTAACGTTTTCAGATCAACTTACTTAAAAACTCATTTGCTCGCTTTTGGACCTTCTTGGGTTACATTAGTACCAACTTTGAACCAACTTCTGCTCCAGGTGAGTGGCCTCCTTGTTCCAGTGCCCAGACATCGATCGTATACATCACCCATTCATTCGACGTTGTAACGTCAGATAATTTCCTACCAGTCAGTCAGTCATCCCTTTATTCCTATACATTCATCACTTGCAGTTGCTGTTCATTTTTCTACATCCTGTTAACTCTAGCATCTCTTGTCAGTTTGTCAATTTTTGGTGGACATATCTCAGTAATACAATAGATTTAAATTATAGAAATAATCTTCCTCTAGTTGAAATTCTTTATTTGCAATTAGGTAAGTGCGTGATAAGAGAAACTGATTTATTTCAAGAATATTTGTTTTAAACTATTAAAAATTCTTGTAAACGAAAACATCATGAGCTAGAACACTTCAATTACTGAGTGGTACAGGTGTACTGTCTAATGCACGTATCACTTTCTTTTTAGATTCGTCTTCGATGATGAGAGGGAGCTGCTGCTGCAAGGTAAGTCAGTTTGCATAATATTCAGTTCCATGAATCAGACAATCTTTATTAACGCTTCATAATCCTGCGCATGTTTGTGTGGTTTCTGATTGTTAAGGAAGGTTTTTATTACAACTTCTTTTCAGGCAATGTTTGTCAGTATTAGTTTGTGACCCATTACGATGTAGACAGTGCATCGTTGTACTCGCAGTAAAGACTGGCAGTTTTATAGATTATATGGAAAAAGAATAGATAAATTTCAACTTTGTCACTGCAGATCACTCCATTTAGATCAAGATTCTCAGCTTTTTCACGTAATGCAAGCCTTCGGGTCATTATTTGTGTTTTCTGGCTTTTGCTGACATGGAAGTTATTATTGCAGTCGATGAGCTCCATTCTGTCGAGTATAGTTTGGTCTTTGCAGTTAATGACACCTATATGGTGACGTTTTTAGAATTATTTCAAGTATAAATGTTATCCATTTAGAGATGGCCGATAAGCGATTATAAATGACCTTTTTGGTATGGATTTCAATTGCAGTGTGTACGAATTTGCAGGTGGCTTCGTTATGTGAGTAAAAGGAATTTGTATATCAAGAAATTATATTGTGCACTTCACAAAGTTGGTTAGGCCTGTTTAGAAATGGTTATCAGTGAGGGCGAATGTACTTAAAACAAACTGATATCAAACTTCATGTAATTGGTTTCCCCTTGAGTGTGGGTGAAATATGATAAAAAGGTTTTCTTTTTATTTGTTATTGCAAAAGTAAGAAAGTGATGAAAAACATTTTGAATTACACCACGCAAGGACATTGATTGTCATCTCAAGGAAGGTTCGAATGAAATTTTTACAATTAGAAATATTTTAGTCGTATTCCCCCCCCCCATGGTTTTTCTGCAGATATAAATTTTTAAGTCATTTTACACATGAAAAGTAAGTGTTGGTTACACACCAGAACCTTTTTTCAACTTAGGCACAGCTCACTGCCTAAGAACCTATGCTAATTCCTTTTGCATTGCTCTTTATAACATAATACGCGCTCCAATATTGCACATATATTCTGGTTTAGCTGAGGAAACCTCAATAAAGGACAAAAGCATATTGATGTTTTAAATTTATATATATATATATATATATATATATATATATATATATATATATATATATATATATATATATATATATATATATATATATTTTGCCTTTTCAAGGTAACAAAAGAATTTATAAGAAAAGCTACCTTTATTAAAAATATTTAATTTTCCAAGGTACCTTGAGTGTCAGGATAAGAAACTGTTGTATACTGGTATTTTTAAATACTTTTTAGTTGGGTAATAAATTTTCCATTACTGTTAAGGGAGTAGAAATGAAGCAATTCGGCCTGAGATAATTCGTCTAATGTTTTTTGTTCAAGTATTTCACGTGTCTGATTGTTTTCCCTTTGTCAGTTTTTTTTATTTATTTAAGTATTCAGCTGGCTTTGCATGCTTTACAAAGTGTTTATAATGGCCTATATGAAATGTGAGCAAGCAGTAGATATTCCAAGGTATAGTTTGTTTGGTATTCAAGGGCTGCCGTCAGTGAAAGTAATTTTTGTTTTAGGTATTTAGCAGTCTTGAAAGTGCTTGTATATGAAGCATCTCCTTGATAGTTGAACATTCTTCTCCTGGCGTTTCAGTTGAGGTAGATTTATAGATAAAAATTCCACAAATTTGGAAGAGTTTAGTTTGTCTGCTCTCATGTTAGCCTCAAACTTCAATTAACAGGTATTGTAGTGAAATGTGTATTTGAAAGATAAGTGGAACTTGGACCAGTACCATTTACCTTTCTAGAAGCTATGGGCATGTTGTGAATATTCTCCCAAACTCATTTCTTAATGATATTTGTTTTATCTTACTCATAAAAAGGTTCATCCTAGATATTTATTTAGAAGAATTTAAAATGTATCACAATTTGCACATCTAGTTCTTGAAACCTTGATAATAGCCTTATCTAATACTTTGATCCTTTAGACTTAATTGAACGGGATTTGAAAATTATCCATACATCCCGAATTTTGAAGGATTGGGAATCATGCACCCTGTGGGTATATCGGCAAGACAGGCTTCAGTTGTTTACAGTAGAGAATGTGCATGAAACCTTAATATGTACTATATATATATATATATATATATATATATATATATATATATATATATATAATATATATATATATATATATATATATATATATATATATATATATATATATATATTATATATATATGTGTATGTGTGTGTGCTTTATGTTTGTGTATATATACACACATATATATGTATATATATATATTGATATTATTAGGCTTCAATAAGACGGGATGGTGTAGATTCCGGATTCTTTTATTTACATTGTACAAGCTTGAATTTCAAAGACGTACAATTTTCTTCAGTTACCGATGCATCGGTACCTGAAGAAGAAGAGTGTACATCTGTGAAAGCTTGTCCTGTGTAAATTAAAGAATCTGGAATCTAAATCATCCCGTCGTATTGAAGCCTAATAAGAGTCACACACACACACATATGCATATTCATATATTTTCTCATATTCGTTTTTTGGTACTTAGTGGTAACTGAGAAAATCTGAAGAACAACTACTGCCACATTCATCCTGTAACTGCTAAATCTGGGAGGAGTACTTTTGCGGGACACTTTAACATCAGAGGGCTCATCAAATAGTACGTTGACCCACTTACATTTAGGACCATTCACCTGGATCATGTTTGTACTTTCGTGCTAACTTTATTTTAACCAAGACCCTTCCATTCCAACATCTCTGCTGCACCTTCTTGCTGTTTTTTCTCTTATAATTATTTAACATCCAAACATCATTTCTATAAAAGAAAATTGGCGGAACAGTTAATTCTTACATCTTCGTTGCCAGACGTTCTCTGAGATCTAGCTAACATACTCATATGACATTATTATTATTATTATTATTATTATTATTATTATTATTATTATTATTATTATTATTATTCTCTTACTTTACTGTCATCAGTTACAGTTACTTTTTATTTACCTGTACGAATCAATTAATTTCATTTTCCTACCATATACAATGAGATTTTTATGCAGCTTCCTGGCTTCCAGTCTCCATCATTACTTTGCTCTTGGTAACATTCACTTTTAGCGTTCTTTAGAAAACACTTTTCAAACTTTTACCAGTATCTAAATATATCAGCCACCATACATTCTGTTCACAACCGCTCCTCCATTCTCTCTCTCTCTCTCTCTCTCTCTCTCTCTCTCTCTCTCTCTCTCTCTCTCTCTCTCTCTCTCTCTGTCACCTGGGTCCGTCTCATAGTTGTCTTGTTTCCATCAGTAAAAACATCAGACTGAAATAAGGATAACAAACCCATCTTGCCCTTCTTTTATACCTTAGCTATCACATATGTATACATAGTATAACATACTTCGAAATTTCTTCACAAAAACTTTTTATTGAAACAAAATAATTATTTTTTATACCATTCATTCTCTTCACTTTCCAGATTGCATTTCCATCAATTACTTCTTGGGCTTTCTACGATAATAATTTTGTTGGTAATGTAGGTCAAAGGTTTACTAAGATATACGAGGTACTATGTATTTAAAGGAAAAGTATACAGAAATAGTCTGCATAGTAAATAATTTTTCTTACCAATAGTCATGGTTATCCTGGAGTTTCCAAGAAATGTAGGAAAGGTTAAAGTGGCTTGATGTGTGCCTTGTCGGAGGATTCGATTGGGAGAGGCTAGTAAAGGATAAATTTTCTGAGAGGGAAGCATTAACGACATCATAAATGAGGACTACAAGTTGCGCACGTAGGTCGTGATATAAGTATTGAAATCTTGAAAGGACTTTGGGTATCGAATGGAATACTGATGTTGTGTGGTGTAGAAGACAGTTCTAAGAGTAGTTCAGAATTGTTGCAGTAGGACTGTGCTTGGTGCTAATGTTTGGGTGGAAGAGTTAGGTCAGTGTTCGAGGTTGTATGTATGTTATGGAAGGATCAGATGAATATGGGAAAGAATGGATCTAGTTTTAAGGTTTGGAGATAACATTAAGTAGGTTGGGGATAGAAAGTTTGATACTTGTTACTGATGAGTTAAGTTAACGAAAGAGTTATCGAAAGTAAGATTGAATGGAGTACTTATTGTTGCTGGAAGTGAATATTTTACGAAAGATATTTATATTGGGTCATAGGGAAAATTATTCAAAATTCAAAGGTATGCACAGAAGCTTTGCAGTAATAATGACGTCAAGGGGATAAAAAGAAAGAAGTAAACAATAAAAACATACAGGAAATATAAAAGTATTGTAAGAAGTAAAGAAACCAGAGTATGGGAAAGTGGTTTTAAAATGGAAATGCAAAAGTGAGAAGATACAGAAATTGAACTTGTGAAGGTATCTGACGTCACATGCTTGAAGGAGGAAGTGTTTCGATTTTATCAGACATTTAAATGACCTCGACCAACTGTCGTGTGAATATAAACCAAGACTCTGTGATACAGATACAGATAGTTGTTTATTTCTTGCTAGACGAAATTGGTGTATGCATCTATGGAAATTATGTGAAGCACAAATGAAGTAATGTCAATTGAGCATATTCCTTGAAGCTGGGAGTTAGCCCGAGTAAACGGAAAAATCTTGAGCACTCTGAGTGCTGTCATTACCGTTGAAGAATTTAATTTTCCGACTATAAGTCAGTGGTGAAGCAGCTATTGCAGACATTAAAACGCAATACAAATAGGTAGAAAATGAAGGTTACTGGGGATGAGTGTGATGTAACATGAAGGAATTCTAGCTAATACGATGACTTATATGCACTGGTCCTTCATTGTAGTTCATATGAACGGTGTTATAACGGATGGGTCAGTAATATGTAAATATTTAGTCGTGGAGAATGCCTCTAAACGGAAAGGATGTGAATGTGGTTTAAATGAACCGTGTAAATGTCTGTGATAGATATGGTAACTACGGCCTATCGGTAGGATGAAATTGTACACTATGCCGTAAATCTGATTAACTGATTTAGTTGGAAGTTAAAACCATATTGAGAGCATGCATGCAGACATAACTGGCTTGGGTTAAAGCACATTATCATATTTTGATTTTCCTCTTTCATTATAATTTTGATATGTATTACGGAAAGCTGGGAAAGCATTCAGTTGCTTGAGAGAAATGCTTAAAATTAAAGAGGCGAAAATCAGGCATGAACAGCAAGTGGAATGGTATAAGTTTTACAAGGCTTCCGTTTTTCTCTTTATTTCTTGAGTATTGCACCGTTGAAGAGATGGGGCTACCGCTTCCTTGGGTGCTGAGGCCCATTGTTATTTTTCAGATTCACGATTCTTCCCCTAAAAATTGTAGGGTTAGGAGAACTGCCGAGAGAGGATGAGCGTGAAAATCAAGGTCTGTGTGTTGTGAAAATAAAGTAAGTCGTAACAATTGAAGTAAATTAAAAGATGAATATGAAAATATAGAAGAAATGTTTGTATGGTGAGGGAGTAGCTGACTTGTGGGATGTTGCTAGAAATATAGTTAATGTAGAAGGGCCATTACGTTAGAGAAACCCATGAAAAAGAGTAGGGAAGATGCAAAAGTAACTTCTTTTAATTCATTTACCTTACACAAATTTCATGTACCGTGTCACACCCAGGCTCTGGAAGCTCATTGGTTCCAGCAACGGTTATTTGTTAGAAGGATTCAAAGACGAAACATGCTGCGTATTTATAATCTCTTTCGAACAATAATATGCATCACGCAATTCTTGGTATTTGAAGTATTCATACGGAATGTGTAGAAAACCAAAGGTGATATAGGTTTTGAATGGTAAGACATGCATTGAAAGTACACTGGTTTTCCTGAATGCACCTAACAAATGGAAAACATTTAACCGATGTTATAAGCTAGGTGGAAGAAGTGCGCGCTTGCACTCTCTCTCTCTCTCTCTCTCTCTCTCTCTCTCTCTCTCTCTCTCTCTCTCTCTCTCTTTCTCTCTCTCATATATATATATATATATATATTATGTGTGTGTGTGTCTCATGTAAATTTCAATACATATATATAAATTTATACATTATATAATTTGGTATATGTATATATATATATATATATTATATATATATATATATATATATATATATATATATATATATATATATACTTGTAATTTTAAGCTGTGCAGGTACATATCAAAAAAGAAATACACGAAGAATGTTGCTAATGATATAAAAAAGCGACCGACACTGAAGAGGGATGTTGAAGCTGGTCTGGGAAGTTATCGTTGTGGAGTGGTATTTTCTTCTTCGTCTTCAGTTTCGGAAGTCTTGTAAGGAGGGAGTTTTTTCCTTGGCGTGTTCTCCTTTTTTTGTTTCTTCGGCAGCAGCAGCAGCAGCAGGAACGGCATCAACCGTAGTGTGTTTGCCCCACAAGCCCTTATCAGTTCTCCGTCCAGTGCTAGACACCAACTGGACTGACGAAATGATAAGGAAACGTGAAAAAGGCTGTTCTTTGGGAACTGATGCCGCTGCTTTTGTTCTTATTCTTTCCTTTCCCCTTCATCTTTTTTCTGTCAGCTCGTCGGCTCGTAGTCTTTTTGGTACGTCCGTCTCGTTTACTTCTGTGGATACATATCATGCCTATTTTCTTTCGTTGTTGTAGGTAATAAACAAAATCATTGGATTTCGTTCCTCACCTGGAATGTTCATGAAAAAAAAAGAGAGAAAAAAAGGTTAAAACATACACAATTTTCGTCACTTTCTAGATATCACGTGATAATGGTATATCAAATGTCTACTAGCATTACTTATTAACTTGATTTGTTCCGGATTTTTTTTTAGAGTAGCTTTATATAGTATGCTTCGTGACTACTTACAATAATGATTACACACCAAAGCACAAACAGTATGTGTACATATTTGTGCCAAGGAAGAGGGAGAAAGAGCGATGTTTTCCATGTCTTCAGCTCCTCTTTTCGGGGGAATGGATTATTACTTAACTTCCTCCCTGCCGAGATGAAGTTGGCAGTTGCGCCCTGCAGCCGCCTCCTCCTCCTCCTCCAGCCTCCCTCCCCTCCCCTCCCCCCTTCCAGCCCTGCCCGAAGGTGGGTTGTTGGTGAGGGGTGGGTGGAAGGGGGAAGGGGAAAGATCCTGCTGCTACTCATTTGCGATCTAGTTTGCTGTAAAGATAAAAGAGGTTTTAGAAGGGATTAAGTCTAGCCAAGATATACACCGCGGCATTGCAGAAACCGGAATACCAAATTACACACTGTGTATGTGGAAAATATGGCGTAAGAAAAACTTGACCTGTTTTCCTTATTAGAGGGTTGGGATTTCTTTATTAACACAGTAACATTTTCAAAAGATAAATGTGGACGATATGAAATAAGGTGAGATTATTTATGTGAGAATGTATGTGAGGGGGAAATATTTAATATCATCTTTGCGATTGTTCTTTTTAGGAGAATTGGGTGCTTATGGCAGGAGGAAAATGCCAGTGGAAGGTGGATATTCAGTTAGGAATATGAAAACTTAATCCAATAGGTGCCGAATGGATGGAAAAGGGAAACTTTTTGTAAGGCTAAAATGATATCCTCTTCACGCGCTGGCAACTCCATGATAATAACCGGGCATAAATAGGTCTGTTATTACTTTCAGAGTCAGTGGATTCAGCACGTGAATTATGCCCCCTCAGCCACACTCCTCTTCTCTCTGTAGCCCAATATTGTTAATCCCTTGGACGCCTCATTGTAATATGAATCAGCAACAGCTGGTTCGATCCTGCCAACAATTTCCATTACACAAGTGTGATTTGCTTCTGTCACCTGACGCATGTTTATTCACACTTTATAATAAGAATGGTATTGAACAAACACACAGAGACCTCTGTTGCCCATTGTTTCGTTCTTGAATGTAAATGAGAGAGAGAGAGAGAGAGATGGAGAGAGAGAGAGAGAGAGGCAGAGAGAGAGAGAGAGCGAAGTAATACACTGAAAGTCACCCTATGAGAAGCATAAGTAAAATCTAGTCATAACCATGTCGTCGTATTTTTAATTCATATCTCATTTATTTCTTTCATATTAATGTCATTAATAGTGGATGTGCTGGAACAGGCCATACCGGGGAAAAATGTGGGAAATTTTGACTCTAAACTTTGACCCAGGATATAAGCTTCATTTTTGTTGATAATCCTCGGGATTAAGCTTGTTTATCCCGACGCTATGGTATTTTCATAAGCCAGTGTACTTAATTACGACTTTTATTTTGCACTTGCATCACATTTGTTTCATTACGAGCTAGATAGAGATTAGAAATAATTAAAACTGGTTGGGGGATTTGCATAAAGATGGGAAATGTGTTTCTTGCGGAAAATCTCGGTCTTGTTTTGGGTGTTTTTTTTTATATAGACAAACATCATAATTAGTGGTTGTAAGTCTTATGAAAAATTGTATCCAAAGTAAGAATATTTTTGGATGCTGCATGTATGAAATTGTGAAGGACATGTGTATATGTGATACGCTGACGTGAGTGCATGCAGCGGATTTTCTTGTCCACTGTAATCAAGTTAAATATTTAGTTTGATGGTAAGTTTTGTATAACACTTCAGAACTCACCAGTATGCTTCTCAGATGTTTTAAATAGCTCTCTCTCACTCTCTCTCTCTCTCTGTCTCTCTCTCTCTCTCTCTCTCTCTCTCTCTTTTACGAATTGGCGACTGCACTATCGCTTTCCAGAAAAGGGGGGGAGGGATTGCAAGAACTGTGAAGTTTTCCTTCGTTTTGAGATAAGCTTGCTGCGTCTTGCAGTGGACCGCTAACTGCTCCCCCTTTTCACGTGTCATAGTCTTCTTCTTACATGCATAATATGGCAGCGTTTGTTTGTGCACCGATGAATATTTCACCGAAATATCACCGTCGCCACTTCGTCTTTGACACGGCGACATCTACCCCTTCCCACGCGCCTGTGATATGTTGCAAAGCTTCTGCTAACCCACCCATCGTGGGCTGCTGAGGACGGACATGCCTCTCATGATCAATTATTTCTCCGTCTATTTGGCCACGAATGTCACATCTATATTTTAGGAGTCGAACTGCTGGTGGCTGTCCTTTGTCCGTCCGTCCGTCCATCTGGCCGGTCTCCGTCTACTCTTGCCAACCCGATATCAGGAAAAGAAAATGAAACCGACATCGCGAGACAGACAAGATCCTTTGACAGAAAAAAACTGCCAGGGTTTTTGCTTTCCTTTTGGCAGGTCTGCCAGTGTTCAGTATTTAAGTTATGTAGGAAACATGGGTGAAAAAATGGTGTCGGTTGATGCATAAGAAATTAAGTTGTGAAATACTGTAGATCTGACGCTTGCAGTTTTAGAGCGCAACTATGACAGGCACCGTGGGCCATAAGCCACACCCAGCTTTCATCAAGAGGAGCAGATTTTACTGTGACGGAATTGTCTCGTTGGGAGAGACTCGATTGATTGATCACACCTTGACTCCTCCTGTTACCCTTGCAGATGTGTGTGTATGTATGTATGTATGTAAAATATATATATATATATTATATATATATATATATATATATATATATATATATATATATATATATATATATATATATATATACTGTATATATATATATATATATAATATATATATATATATATATATATATATATATATATATATATATATATATATTTAATACACACATTTAAGTACACACACACACACACACACGCACACTTGTTCACAGAAACTTATGTGCATACATCAATTTGTTGGATATTAAAGCAGTGATATATCCGTACATCGCTTTTAAATAGAGGCCTAGTCATCACTGCTGGTTTTTTGTTTGCGTTGTTAACTTCGACGTATTTTTAAGACTTTTGTACATTGATGGTAGCTTTGCCCTTGTTTATGTTAAACACATGTTTTGCTCCTGCTCATTATTGTGGTTGATGGGCAGATCCTCAAATCTGTGGATGTGGCAGTGAAATGTAGCACTGAACGGGGAAAGAACCACTTAAAAGCTCACAGTTGGCTGCTTGATTCCGAGAGTGAACTTTTATTTTTTTTATTAAACTTTTAAACTCAAGTGTATAGGTAAATAAGTAAAACTCGTTCACCGAGCGACCATTCCAGCTATTGTTGCTTTGTGTTTGGTCGCAGAGCAAACAACGCTGGCTGAATTGATGGGATGGAGCAACTTCAATTTGTTTAAAGTCGTTGTGTGAGCTGTTGACCATTAGTGAAAAGAAACATCACCGAAATAATTACGAGTAGCTTGTTAGTTCGTATAAAAATAGATGGTGAAATAAACCGCTGGAAAGAAAATGACCGAAAGTTATATGGTTATCATTTTTTCCTGCCTCCATAAAAAGGGCTTGTATTATCCGGTGAATTAATGTTTTCCAGCATTGACATCGAAATCCTCGGTCGAGAGTATCTTCGGTGATACCATGTAACCTTAAAAAATTGATTTCTGGCCATTTTCATAAAACAATATTAACGAAGCCCCCTCCTGTCTCTGCTGCTGATGTCGCCGTCCGGATAGTTTCGTCATATTTCTGGACTTTTCACTCTGTGCGAGGGATATATCCTTGTAGGGGAGGACTGTATTAATATTTAACTAAAGCCTGATCGATAAACAAAGGGAAAGGCCGAAGATCACTGAATCAATATATATGGCAAGGGAATCGCCCGGAAGGGGGAGATATAGGGTCAAATATTCCGCGATTGAAAAGGGGAACCTTCCATATACCAATAGGAGATGAGAGAGAGAGAGAGAGAGAGAGGGGTAGTTGTTTTGGCGGTGGGGGATTAAAGGGGGCGGGAAGGTGAGAGAAAGCGGGTGAGGTAAGTAGAATATCGAATTGTAATATTAGTCAGAAGTACAAGTATTGAAAGTAAATGGTACTATATAAAAAAAAATGTGTAAATGTACAGTTCTTACCATTAACTTTAAGCATCGTTTCGTTTTTTGATCAGGAAATAATAGTAATGAAATTTTAACCGAAATGGATTCTACCAATGTATATGTTCCACCGATGTCATATTGCATATATGTTTCTCATTTAAATCCGTCGTATTTATCCTGTGAGTCACAGAAGTGACCACTGTAACTCTCTTTATGACTTAGCTTTTTGATGTACAAAAATGTCGAAAAATCCTTTTGAGTTCCCTCACTGCATGATTGCGTCTGGTTTTTTAGTTTTCTCTAAAAGGAAACTATTGAGATGGCTGTTTGTCTGTCCACCCTCAGATCTTAAAAACTACTGAGGCTAGAGGGCTGCAAATTGGTGTGCTGATCATCCACCCTCCCATCATCAAACATACCAAATTCCAGTGCTCTAGCGTTAGTAATTTTTATTTGATTTAAGGTTAAAGTTAGCTATGACCGTGCGTCTGGCACCGCTACAGGTGCCAACAACACAGCCACTACCGTCCGTGGCTGAAAGTTTCATGGGCCTTGGCTGAGAGTTTCGTACAGCATTTTACGCTGTACAGAAAACTCGGTTGCGCCGAAGAAACTTCGGCGCATTTTCTACTTGTTTAATTTGGCGCCTCGATGTTGCGGTGGCTAGCTTAATTGTTGCTCAGTATGGCATAGGTGTCAGTTCTTTTTTGTCCTCGTCATGTTTCACATGGGGGACAAATTTATATTTATTTTATATAATTTCCAACGAGGCTTTGAAAACTCAGATTTCCAGCCATTGCTACATTGTCGCTTCGTGCTACTGCAGTGATTATCGCCTGTGTACGGTAGTGATCATCATCATCATCATCATCATCATCATCATATCTTTCAGAAGTGTTAGGACGGACCCACAGTGACGTGAGGGCTTTAGTAGTAAACTACCTCTGAGTATCGCTTCCACTGTTGCTCATTGTACTTCGAGCATTGTCTAACCCATCAACTTTTCTAGGAATATGCACCGAGAAGCGCCTCGGATTACATCGTTACCCCTCGGATTACATCGTTACCCATTTTTATAGTGGTGAAAATAGTATAGAATATAATACCTTTTATAAAAAAAATTACTATAAGTGAACATTTGTAAAGAAAGGAGATATCCAGCGCATGCTTCATCCACAGTATCATGGAATGGTTGTTAAGGATCGCAGGACATTACGATTGGTTACATGTAGCGACCTTGAGGATTGTTTCATCGTAGAACTACTGTCACGTGGAACTCTCTCTCTCTCTCTCTCCGACAAAGAATGTGCCAATCCAACGGTAGGACAGAGGAGGACGCAGAGGGAGGCAGCTGTGGCAATAGATGTGTCCCTGGGTTTAATACTGCGCGCGGTAGCATAATTCGTGAGAGTTAATTTTCACGTTAGTCATGGTGATGGGGAGATTCCTCCCTCTTCCTCCTTTTCCTCCGATCCAATCTATTTGAGGCTGATGATGATCAGTGACGTGAGGGCTGCGTTCGCTGCTGAGATATGCTCTTGCCATGGGGTTAATGCTCGTCACCATCAACGCTCACGCATAGCACACATGATCAACCGAATGAATAAGGGACAGGAAATGTGTGTGTGTGTGTGTGTGTGTATACAACGCTGATTGTAGCGACACTAAGGTTTCCTCTCTCTCTCTCTCTCTCTCTCTCTCTCTCTCTCTCTCTCTCTCTCTCTCTCTCTCTCTCAGAGCGATGGGCACGTCTCTGGTTGAACGCTTACAATAGGGCATTGGAAGGGGGTAGGACGGGGTATGGTGAAGGGAAAGAGAGAGAGAGAGAGAGAGAGAGAGAGAGAGAGAGAGAGAGAGTCTTCTGGCAGCAGACAGAAACAAGAGTTAGAGGAGAAGGGGTGGGGAGGGTGAGAGAGAGAGAGAGAGAGAGAGAGAGAGAGAGAGAGAGAGGAGGATAATAAATCTCATACACACAAATACACAGCTGCTGAGACCCTCGTTTTCTCCTGCCTTGTCTGAGTAACTCAGACTTCAATTAATCCCCCCTCCCCCACCACCGCTCTTCCTGCATTTCCATACTAACACACAAAAATCCTCAATGGTCTCTTCCCCGCCTTCCTTGCTGAGGCCTTCTAATGAGTTTATATTGCCGCGATATTTAAACTATCGTTTTATTGTGTTTTATAATGCTGTACCCATCTTGTAAAAAATTGACGGTACAAAAGAGACGGCGAGTCACTGCCCAAGGGACGCAACGTACCGTCCCGTAACTTAGATCCAGGCACCCTTGTTCTGTTGTTGTTGTTGTTGATAGATTAAGATTATATGGGCTTTTAACATACGCAAAGCAAACCATAAGAAACACGTCATTCAGCATGCTTTTAGAGGGACCAGTAGTGAAAGAGGCAGACCCCATGTGAGTCTAATCGTAGTGTTTATTACCTATAAACTATCGTGGTTACACACACGGAAAATACTGTATGATACGCATTGCGAGGAGAACTTGCTACACAGTGCATTTTGTTAAAGGCTTTGCTAACGTAATGTCAGTGAAGATGGATGATAATTGAAGTTAAGTAAACCCCTTAATATAGGTAGGAAAATTTAAAAATTTTTTTATACGTTCATACTTTCCATAACAACCATATGGCCTGATTAGTGTTTTCAGATTTTTGCTGGAATAAAGTTGACTGCTACTTCTTAACACTGGATTACTTCGAACGAAATGCGAGAGTAGAACAAGTTGTGTGGATTACGAACGAAAAGTAAGCCTTCTACCAAACATCCAAAGTAGTCGAGGACGGAACAAAGACGAAAAACGAAAACTTGACGAAAAGAAAGCCAGTGTGCTTCTCTCACTATCAAAGGGATATAACTGATTTACAGTATATGACAGCACAATGTTATTCATGGATGAAGAATAAAGCAAATGTATTTGGCCTTGGAAAGAATTTAGATTGAAAAGCACTGCCGGACAACTTACGAAATAGAATTTTGTGGTTGTAGCACTAACTTCAGTGGGATAAATTACGATTAGGCGTGATACTTTTTTATTTAAAGGGAATGTTAAAGTTTCCTATATTACGGTTATTAAGTTGAAGTAGATGAGACATAGAGGCGTCTGGAGGCCGTATGAAACCTGAACGCTGTTTGGTATGTTTCTTTTCAGGCATCTATTTTTAATGTTGGACATGGGGTCTGGCTCTGAAGTAGTTAGTGTTTTCCAAAACTACTGAAAATTGTCTTATGTTTATGTCACTGTTATGTGTAAGTATGGATCTCGTTGTCAGAAAGTGTGCGATATTTATGTTGGAATGGCCGTGGCTTCCTCTCGTGCGGTGTGAAAACATGAATTTTCGTTCAATGAGAAGGTCAGGCTTGCATGTCGCAGGCACTATGAATTGTAAGGATTCTGCTCACTTAAAGGTTTTTGGATGCAAAGCATGGCTTGAATCTTTTCTGTGCCGTCATGCCGAAGGCTCCGTTAAAGTGATGAGAAAGTAAGTCTCTCAAACGAAAGCAGCGCATCAACTATCTCCTGTGATATACGACACAAAGAATTGTGAAAAAAACTTTTTTAAAGCGTTCTGAATTCTTTTTGTAGGATCTTCCTGTAAATATGAAGGAATACAGAAAGTGAATACTTGCCTTCAAGTATCCTAATTGTGTTTTAAGTGAATGAGAGTGCTGTAGATAATACAGACCAAGGAATTTTACATACGTAAATAATCAATACAAAAACACTTAATATTTATGTTCCAGTTTCAGCAGTCATTAACTTCTATTGATAATGGTTGAACGTATGACCATTTTTCATCAGCTAAGCCGAAACTCATCCAGTAGCTTCTTGGTTGCTTTTCTACGTCTACTTTGACGAAATGTGGATAATTATAGTTCCCCTTTAGTAATATTTGCTAGTGTTAATATGAAAGTATTTTTTTGCTGTGACTCGTTCGTGCTTTATGTATTTTAACTGTTTACTCTAAAACGTCTGTTATTGCAAAAATTAAGAGCACTCTTAATGTAAATGAAATCTGAACACCTTTTTCAAATATATCCTTTGGTATCTGTAGTATCACCTGTAATATATATTAAATGCCTTTGACAGTACATCTGCAGTAATATATATATGATTCTTTTCGTGAAATTTACAGCGGAAATATGATCCCAATTATATTTTGAAAATCTAATGAGTGTCCTGTGTATCCCCACTTCTGCCGTTAATGTTATAGTTATTATTTAATTTCAAAAGGGGAAAAGTGCTAGAGACTAAGAACGTTGGTTCTTTCCCTTGGGCGTTAGAGTCTCCCTGTCGCCTCTGGTTCTTTGTGTATTTCTCCTGTTCGCAGTTGTCGCATTAAGATTCCAGGTAGTCCTCGTTATTAGTTAACACATTTCCTTAGTTTTATGAGATTGAGGGAAAATGCTAACTACGCCACTTTATTCATCATGAAAAAATTCTATTATTGAAAATTGAGAGAAAATGAAGGTATAACATTAAACTTCTCATGGGACCAAGAAAATGCGGCATCCTTCTTAGATATATGGTATAAATTTTGACGTTTTGTGGGGAAATCTACTCGTATTTCTGAAATGACGAGCTTTCCACACACTTTAAGATTATCTGTTTATTCTAGAGTTATCATTGTTGCTTTGAAAGGTTAAGCACAGGTATTGCTGCGAACTTGATGTGTAAATGAAAGTGGATATATACGTTTGTCTGTGGAGATTCCCTGACTGAAAACCATATTTCAGTAGGGAAGTTTGTGAAGTCTTTTACCCGTTTCACACCTTTTCATTCACGTGCTTTAAAATGAATCCTTTACTTTATTAGAAGGTAAAACCTACAACGAACTGGTTTAGCCTGTCTTTTTTTGTCGTCTAACACTTGCCATCCAAGTCTCAGACTTTTCATGTAACCATCTCATCACACTGTCTCCAAATATCTCTTAATCTTAAAAGCCATCTTGTTAAACTGACTCCACGTATCTCGTGTTGTCATTTCATCCGAATTTTAGAGGCCATAAAAATAGATAGGAGAGTAGAGATTTTTCGTTTATAGTGAGCACGTATTCTGTTGAGTTTTGTTTTTGATGCAGCTGTAATGTGTAACAGAAGTATTTTATATTTTGTGTTTCAGTGGATATTTATGGTTGGTTTGTAAACAATATATCAAGGAGGATTAATTATTATTAAATAATAGTAGTATTAGTAGTCAGTGTCCATGAAGGCTTAATGTCACGGTGAGAGCCAGTGTCATTCACCTTGTAAATATTTTCCTAGTATTGAGACAACACCTTTGTCTTGAAACCTTTGAATATTGATGAAAAATTATATTAAACACTATTCTAAAATTCTTGCATAACAAGAACAGAAGTTATTGAGCACTGTCAATATAATGATGCAAGTTGGAGCTTTTTTCTTTTTTTTTATTCGTCGAGTTATATGAATGGCATTCAAGTTACATAGCCTACCTCACTGACCTGACGTGAAATTCCCTCGTCATTCGTCTCTCACGGTGAACAGCCCCATTCAGATGGATCTTTCGTTCAGCTGGCATTGTGCTGTCTGATTAGCCATAGCTTCAGGTGTTGGCCGGAGGGAGCGGGTTTTGCAGTGATATGCATCTGAAAGCAGAAAAAGATTTTGTGAGAACATCGTTGGCTGGGTTGTGGGTTTATGTTATAACTAAGAAATATTGGTATGAGTGCTAAGTATTCAATCGCATTTGATCCCTGACTTGAGGAGTGTTTGTACAGATTTGTTAAAGCAGGAAATATTTGGTTTCTTAATTTGATACATGAGAGTTAAAATCAAGTTGGAACCAGATTTTAAAGCTTAAGAATATATTTAAAGCAGAAGAGTAGCGACGGTAAATGAAATTATCTATCAAAAAAAGAGCATAAGACTTCCAAATGCACGTTCTTAATAGAATTCCGAGCCTTGTAACCATGAACGTTGTCTAATGAATTCTAATCCTTCGAAGCCAAAGCGCTAGCTAGCCAACCGCAGGTATAATCAGGAAACATTGTTTGCCCGGTAATTTAACATGACTTCCGAAATTATCAGTACAATTGTATGTTTCTCAGTAATCTGAATTCATAGCTTGAGTGCCCTTTCGTTGAATTTCATTTATTTAATGCATTACAACTAGAAGTCAGACTACTTACATATATATATATATATATATATATATATATATATATATATATATATATATATATATATATATATATATATATATATATATATATATATAATGTATGTATGTATGTATGTGTGTATATTTACTTTTTATTGTGCTCTCACTAGGATTGTCACTTGATTGTATGTAAGGTAGACTTGACGGACAGCAAATGTTAATTTGGTTTTTTTTTTGTTTTTAAGTAACTGCCGAATCGTTTCCAAGTGATCAGATTTTAAACACTCCCATGAAATAGGATGGAATTTCTACTTATGTGATTTAAACCAAGGGGAGAGATTACATGTAAGCCGTGTCTCTAGTTCGATCGCCTCTGTTATGTGGAGCTCATAAAAGGAGTGCACCAACTCTCAGGAATATCTTCGAGTGTCTTCATATAATCGAAATTTGGTTGTCACTGGCCGTTTGTATTTTCAGTTATAGAAGAAAAGATTGTTGTGTTATATTTGGCTGTTTAATTATAAGAACAAAACCCATCAAGCAAACCTTATGAGAGTAGCGAATTTAACTCGTTTTGATTAACTGTTTGATAATAGTTTCTGTTTCTTTCTGTACTGTTATTGCTGATTGTTGTGCCTCGACACTTACTTGAAATATAATATTTACTGATTTAACGTAAATGATGCGTGTCTACTTTGTGTGTAAATCAATAGAGTCGAAATGTGCATTTTAACATTTGATCCTCCTTCGTCTGGCATCCGTGCGGTTGAATATTTCAAGAGGCAATTCAGACTCCAAATCTTGGAAAAGCTGTTTAAGTTCTCCTGAACTTTGTATCAAAGGAATACGTTTTTCTACTTTAAAAGTTCACATGTTCCTTTTGGTATATCAAAACTTGCTTCTCTCCGTCTCGAGGAGGAAAAAAAAGTGTTCGGGATGAATTGGTTTCGAGTTAAAAAAAAAAAAAAGTGGAGTGAGATTATGATATTAATGAATGAAAAAATGTGCGTTGGGAGTAAATAGTATTTTACTTGGATTTTCCACAATTCTTGATGACAAAAGGTATAACCAGCTTGTGACCCCTGGGTTAATATTGTTGTTTTTGTAAAGAATGTATAGTGTAGTTGATAGTTGTCATGGGTGATTGATTAAAAGATCGTGGAGATTTTTAAGAACTGGTTGTGTTGCCTCAGAGGTTGCTCCACTTTTGTATGGTTGAGAGAGAGAGAGAGAGAGAGAGAGAGAGAGAGAGAGAGAGAGAAAGAGAGAGCTAATGATGGCGGTAATCGTGGAGGATTGTGTGATTTGAGACAAAGAAAAGAAGTTGAACGCAGAGGTTGAGGAATTTTAAACCGTTTGTAAAAGGGAAACTAAGCGAAATATAACGGGAGTACTAGAATAATTAGGAGGCAAGGGGTTATTCTTGAGTGAGAGCATGATCTTTCAAGGCTGAACGTGGTATAACATTGGTCATACAAGGCTGAAAGTGGTTTATTAATCAGGTTTAGGCAAGGAAAGAAGCTGGAGCGTACGGAAACTTGTACCGTACAAGTCTGTTAAGCCTTGAGCTGGTTTGTGTGTGAGCTGTGAAGGTATTGTCGAGCCACAGCTTTACGGAAGGGAAGTGCGATTGTTAAATGTGTTTGGCGAGGAAAGAAATATCTCTAGTGGTGTTTATAAAATGGGAAAAGGAAGGTTTTAAAACGAAGGGCCATTATTATCCGGAAAGCCCTCGGCTACAAGAAAAAGATGTAAACGGTGCAGTGTATTTAGGAAGGGTCGGATGGCTGCAGACGAATCCTTTTTGTTTTTTACGAACATGAAGAGACTGTGAGGCTCCGAGTGTTTTATTTTATTTTAATTTATATTTATTGAGTTTTGTTCCTGTTAATCAGTTATATCAACCCTGATTGATATTTTACTTCGTGTTTGCCGGCTGCTTCTTATATCAATTATAATTTCACTTGAGATGCTTGTACTTAGTGAGGTAGATTCTACTTGTTACTTCGAACGTAGATGTCTGAAGGAACCTTAATCAGTAAAGGATAAGAAAATATGACGAAAAATGAGAAAATCTTTTAAATTATGCTTATAATGACAAGATATTTTTCCTGAACATGAAGGAAGAATCGCCATAGCAAGTCGTTTATAAATCCTCCAAACATGTAAGCTTTCAGTGTTCAGTCGCAGTTTAATCACAGGAAGCAATTTGGAGAAGGTAAACCAGAACGCCGTTCAAATCGAAAAAGAAAGTGATTTCACCACCTGCGCATGTACAGGCAAGAAGAGAAAAAGAAAAATGGCCAGCGCTGTATGTAATATCTGTAGTGTGTGTCACGTTTGTCTTTTTGCCGGATCAGTTCTGAAATCAATTAGTTTGGACATGGCCCTCAGCGCCGGGTGTCAACAACACGTCGAACATGAAATTTGGGTTGACGGAGGATGTTTGTCTGTCTAAAAGGCGGCTTCACAACCCTCCCCTGCTGTGCTCCCATTGCCCCCTCTCTCTCTCTCTCTCTCTCTCTCTCTCTCTAAATGGGGTTGAAAGCTTCGCGCACCACCACTGGGATTTTGCGAGTATCGATAGGTTGTCCCGTTTAGAAATCGCAGGCAGCCCTCCTCTCCACCCTGTCCACTCCCCCTCCCCCAGTGTTGACGTGCAGTCGCTAGTTGTGACAAGATTGCAAGAGAAAGAGAGAGACACTGTACTCAAGTGATTTTTTTGTATTATTATTTTATATTTCTCAGTGGCAAAGATATGGCCAGAAAAGATCTGTTTAACAGAAAATTCAGAAACTCGATGCCATAGTTGTGTACGTGGTTTTATTTTTCCCCTATCATTTATGTCAAGGTAAAGCTATAAATCTGATTAAAATCATGCAGTCAGATGCAAAGAGCCTATTAATGTGATATCATGCAGAGTTATGTTATTCGAGAAATGTTCGAAGTTTTTCCCTAAATATATGAAACAAAAAGACTTACAAGACTAGAAGGCTTGTGCTTACCATGTATGCACATTATTCGTTGGATTATTCAGTTTCTTCACTTGTGTAAGAATATGTACGAACAGCACCCACGTTTTTTGGAGGAAATCCACTTAATTGACATTTGAGTGGTCATTAAACGTAATATCGCAAAAGCGTCACTTTTCTACTCTTTTTGTTGATGGAGTTTTTCTTTCTCTATCATGTATTTATGTTCACATATCGCGCATTTCTTTGTAGGTTTTACCGGCTAACACTGAAACTCTATCGCATCTCCTCGATCGCTCTGGTAAGCAGTGTTTTAACACGGACACGCTAAGGAAGGCACTTGGAACCTTTTGATGCTGTTTGGCGAGTGTCCGCATTAAGCGACATTTTCTTGATGAATGCTGCATCTTTCCAGCCCCGAATGGGGGAAATGCAGCTGCTGCCACCAGCCATGCACTTCCACGTCTGGGTGGACGAATCGTGGAGTCGACAAACCCCTCCCCCAACCCTCCTCTTCCACCTTAACAATAAATGAGGGGCCGAGGAAAGGAAAGGCATTCATCCCCCAAACATCCCCCAACTGCGGCAGAGGAAAATACGGATTGGTGGATGCTGGTGTGATCTACCCCTCCAACACCCTTCTCCTCCGCCTCCTCCTTCTCCTCCTACCTCTGTTTTCTCTTCTCTCTCCCATTCCCAATTCATTATCGGGTTTTCTGCTCCCCTCTTTTCTCCTTCCTAAGTTTGTTGCTTCCCAGCTTTCAATTATCGGCTCTTGTTCTGATTTTATGTTGTATGCCGTTCCTGTCTGTCTTGTAGCATGCTGTGTTCATATCTACAAGTACAGTGTTGTTATCGATACTGTTACTTATATTTATATTCATGGCCGTGACGAAAACTTTACTTCCTTCAAAAGTCCTCGCAGAGACTTTGTTTTAGTTTTTTTCGTCGTAATTCGCATTAAATAGACATTTTGGGTTATGCTAAATAAGCTTCATTTAATGGTATGGCTAAAGAGAAAAATATCCTGTAGTATCGTCGCGTGTTCAGATTTTTAGAGTGACATAGCACAAACAATAAACATATCCTGGAGACAGTGCATTATGAACCCAAATCTTGAGTGCTATTTACATTAAATGCCTATACGTTATACGGAACAGCTGCTCCAACTTTAGAGGAGGCTTATCCGGCTTTGCCTAAAGGTTCCCCTTATGTCTTTGGAAGTTCCTGACCGTTCACTCGATAGGGCGGAATCAAAAGCCTTTTGCTTTCGTAAAATATTACATGTTTTCTGAATTCTCTTCAACTTTGTCAAGTTCTCTCTCTCTCTCTCCTCTCTCTCTCTCTCTCTCTCTCTCTCTCTCTCTCTCTCTCTCTCTCTCGAATATAGTAGGCGTTGCTCTCGAGAGCGCACGGATAGCATCCATGTAACACATGTCATACCTTCTCATCTTACATGTATTGTGTTAACCTACTAAGCAAGAGGACCATCAAACGATGAACTATTTATCCTGGTTTATGGATGGATGGACTCTCAAATATTCATTGTATTGAGGAACTAAAATTGTGTTGTGGCTAGATATTTCATGTTCTGTGTGGTATCTTTTAGTATTCTGTAAATGAAAACTATTGAGCCGGCTTTGTCTGTCTGTCCGCACTTTTCTGTCCGCCCTCAGATCTTAAAACTACTGAGGCTAGAGGGCTGCAAATTGGTATGTTGATCATCCACCCTCCAATCATCAAACTTATCAAATCGCAGCCCTCTAGCCTCAGTAGTTTTTTATTTTTTAGTTTATTTAAGGTTAAAGTTAGCCTTAATCATTGCACTCTGGCAGCTGATATAGGATAGGCTACCACTGGGCCCCTAAGTTAAAGTTTCATGGGCTGCTGTTCGCCAGGATTATATCGAGACCACCGAAAGATAGATCTGTTTCTGTGGCCTTGGTTATACGCTGTAGCGGCTGTACAGAAAACTCGATTGCGCCGAAGAAACTTTGATGCATTATTTACTTGCTTTTTATTACAGGTATATTTATAATCTTATGAGATATGTATTTTACCAAATTTTAGGAACACCCAAATAATGCTAATGGTAGAAATATAAGCTGCATGCTACACACACATATACAGTAAATATATATTCTTTGGTAACATAGTTTCGCATATTTACTTCTCATTTAGATTAATTATTCCCAAGAATGTGCGTGAAATGAGTAGTCCCTTAATCTGTGAAAGTGTGTGCATGTGTATATCACAAATCATAACTTGATGTACCATTTCATGTGGATTTCGAAGACAGTAGAAATGTTGGGCCATCATAAAGTGCCAGGCAGTTTTGAGTGCTTTTATGAACTAATTTTGTGCGTGGGTTGTTTCTCTTGCATGCGTGGATGTTGTGTTGATCTCCGCAGTCACCGTTTTGAGTTTCAAATAGCACTTTGAAGGGAAATTGATTTTCATTGCTTGCTCCAAACATCCCCCTACTTTTTTTTTAACGGAAATAACTGAATTTGATGGTGGGAAGTCGTACTGGGATTTGTGACTTGAAGATTCAAGAGTTGCCATTCGTTTTGTAGTTTATCCCTCTTATTCCCACATTCCGTCGTAGTCTCTCTCTCTCTCTCTCTCTCTCATTATAAGTTTTTTACCCTATTTCTCTCTCCTCGTATGCGCAAATCTTTGTAGATAAATTCCTCTCTCTCTCTCTCTCTCTCTCTCTCTCTCTCTCTCTCAGATTGTATCTCTCTCTCTCTGACTGACCCATCATTACTCACAAGCGTGTACGTGTGCGTATATTTTTTGTGTGCTTTGCATACACACATGCACACGATTTCACCCGTTCGTGCCTCCATTCTGTCCTGCCCCTTCTCCCCTGTCCACGGTTTTCCGACACCTTGGCAGCTGTCACGCCACTATGAGGGTTAACAGTGGCGGCGATTCAATGTGGGAAATGAGCGATATAAACTGGGGTCATGTTGTTGGGGCATCGGAGTTTCTTTCACAAAGTTTCGTGATTCATTTTGCTTCGCCTTTCTTTTCTTTTTTTCAGTCGCATTTCCAATCTCAGCCCTTTCAGTGAAGACTAATTTTTATTTCAGGTGTGATTTTTTTTAAATGACTGTATAAGAAAACAGTGGGGTTTTAATTATCGTCTTCAATAGCATACCAGAAACGTTAAATCCATGCCACCAAAAGTCAGACTGTCTGTAGTTGTGGATTTGGCTTTCAGGGCATAAGTGGACGTCGGAGCTGTTTTCGTAACGGCTATATCTATCCAGTTGTTTTTCTTCTTTTGAATATTGTTCGTGAAACTATTAAAAATCACAAAAAAAGCCTAGGGACGTTTTTATTAACAAATTACTTTTCGCTGCTGTGAAATCTAGTACCAATTTGCCTGAGAGAGAGAGAGAGAGAGAGAGAGAGAGAGAGAGAGAGAGAGAGAGAGAGGGAGAGGAAAGCATGCGAAATTGATGGCAACAGATGCTACCCCTCAGTAAACAAATCCCGGTCGTCATACATATTCATAATGGGGATTTTTCTTTGCCTTGTAACACCTTGCCTACTGACTTTTAGCAATTCTCTTTCTCCTTTTGCCGTTCTTGAGAGCCTGTGCTCTCGCTGGTTGGGGCGTGCGCATGGAACAGCAGTTTCTTTAAAAATCGATGGAATATGGTTGACATTTGTTAAGTCTAGCTGAAACTAGGCAAGTATGATTTTAAGTATCTCATTGTGTTCGTTTCTTTTAATGGAAGGCCTTTGGGAGCGGGTAATCTAACGGCCTTTCTCTTGTCTAGTCCAGGGTAACAATAAGGAAACAATCTGGAAAATTACAGGAGTCAGGGGTCGTGGAGGAATGGAGACGAATTTCAAAGCTCGGCACGAAAGGAAAAAACTTCACTTCCAAGTAGCGATTTTTTTTTTTTATGAAGGCAGGATAACTTTATTCTTAGCAACTGGAATATTCCTGTAAATTTTTAATGCTTTCTCGTTTGGCGTGGTACTGGTATATTTTTTTTGTGGCCTAACACTAATATTAGATAGTAATCTGCACAACTTTAATATATAGGTAATCTTGCAAAATCAGATCGTAACACAATGTCGGTCTTGTTTAAAAGGAAGATGCATATGGCTTTTATTGTTTATTTTGTTTGAAGTATGAGTGGCACATTTGCAAGTCTGCGTGATTTGTGTCCTTGCAAAAGTAGTTCATAGTTCATCCTTTGTTTGAAACAAAAACTTTTAAACTTTTGTGTTCTGAATATACAGTATATATATATACATATATGTGTATATATGTATATATATACATGTATTATTTTCTGAAGGTAGGGAATTATAGTTTATCCTTTGTTTGAAAGAAAAGTTTTTGTTCTAATATATATATATATATATGTGTGTGTGTGTGTGTGTGTGTGTGTGTGTGTAAGTTTATCTTTGTACCACAT